>NW_009646842.1:1482687-1496930 GCF_000708025.1 Charadrius vociferus
CCATGGCGTTCTTCTGTGGCTCCTCAAAGCTCAGTGAGAGGGTGACCGTGCCGCTCCCAAAGCTGACTTTTTGCTTGCACCCACGCTGCTGCTGGCGCTGCCGCTCAGCGGAAGCCGGTAGAGGAAAAGGGTCTTCATGATTGCTTTTGCTGCTGATGGAGGATGAAGGGGTAGAGCCAGTGGAGCCCCCCAGGCTGTTGGAGCGCTTGCGTGACACATTGCTTCGTCTCAGTGTGGCCCGGGCGGCCACCTTGAAAGCATGGGCAGCAGTGCTGCAGCGCACCTCCTCGATTGTGTTGCGGGAGGGCTTGAAGAGGATGATGTAGACTTTGTTGAAGAAGATGCAGGCCAGGAGCCCAAAGCTGGCAGCCAGTATCGCAATCACCTCCACAGCAGAGACGAACTTACCGTATGTGCTAGCATAGGCAGGGATGAAGGAGATCCAGACAATGAAGAAGATCAGCATGCTGAAGGTGATGAACTTGGCCTCATTAAAGTTCTCAGGCAGCTTTCGAGACTTGAAGGCGAAGAAGAAGCAGATGGCTGCCAGGAGGCAGGTGTAGCCAATGAGGAAGCCCAGGGCCATCAGGGAGCCTTCATGGCAGGTGATGAAGATAATCTCATCCTCCAGTTCATGGTTTCGATAACTGGATGGTGGGGCCGTGTAAAGCCAAATCACACAGATGACAATCTGCACGAATGTACACAAGAAGACCAGGAGGAACTGGAGGTTGAGGCCCCACCACTTTCGGTGGAGGCTCGTGGGGATCTTTGCCTCGAAGACAAGAAGGACACGGTTGGTTTTCACCAGGATGCAGGAGATGCAGAGGACAAAGCTGATGCCGAAAGCTGGCTGCCGCAGACGGCAAGTCCAGTTCTGGGGCTCACCAATGAAGAACAACGAGCTGGAGAAGCAGCAAAGCAAGGAGAAGAGGAGGAGGTAGGATAGCTCCCGGTTTGTTGCCTTGACGATAGGCGTGTTGCGAAATTTGGTGAAGACTCCCAGGACAAAAGAAGTCAAGAAAATTCCCAGCACAGCAAAGAGAGTCAGAGCAATCCCAAAAGGCTCGGTCCAGGACAGAAACTCTATCTGCTTGGGGATGCAGGATGTGTGGTTCTCATTGGACCAGTAATCCTCAGGGCACTTGTCACAGGCACTTGCATCTGAAAAGGAAGTGACAGGGAGAGGGAAGGTTTGTCAGAATCAGAGGCTGAAATGTGGGATGACATATATGGCAGCTACGCACTGGCCTTCATCTTCTATACATGGGGTGTTCCCTTCAGGTGTCTGCACATTCCTAGAATCATATGTTGGTGTCTCAGTGTTTTACACGGAAACATCCAGCTTCCCATGGGCTGTATAGCAAAACACAAAGCATGCTGAGTTCAAGCTTAAAAAAAGTCCTGCCCTGCACTCATATTTTTGGAATCCATTTATTGGCAAAACTTTGCAAACTTTGATTGCTATCGGCTGTTACACAGGCTCTGTCCCTCTCTCTTTCCTGTTCCTTCATTTTTATCATCTACTGTCTATCTTCCTACCACTCACACTTTTACCATCATTTGAAACATCCTGCCTGCTTCTATTCCAGGGAAAATTAAAAACGTGCTTGCCTCCTTAAGTGCTTTGAGAGCCTATTTCATATTCCACGGAGGCGAGTCTTACAAGTGTTTAAATTGCTCTTCCCTGAAGGCAGGCAATGCCCTTGACTGCCATCACACTCTCATTTCATGTTGGAACATCAGGGGAAGATGTGTCTTAAAGATATCACTCTCCCCACACCCAGCAAATCATCCCACTGATACTTGCAAAGGAAAAATTGATGCCTCCATCTATTTCCTCTACATGAAACTAATTGTGCCTACTGGGATGGCAATGTATGTCTCCAATGGCTGCCAGGATCAAAAGGCAAGGACCTGCTCCTCTTCTTCAACCCAAATGGGTCTTGTGCACCAAGTAGGGAGGGTCATGACTCCCTTGATGGCAGTGAGTTGGAAGTCACAAGCTACCTCAGCCTTTGGGATCCCAGCAGGGCAGCAATGGGCTCAGTGAGTTCTGGGAACAAACATTCAGAAACCTCCTTTAGCAGCAGCCTTCCTCTGAGCTTTGCACCTGAGCACTGACAGAGACTCAAAACATAGCTCCCAGAGCACAGCGTGATGCTAATGAGATAGTGCCCAGCTAACGAGGGCAGAGGATTTCAAGCTCTCTCATTCTGGAGGGGTGGTTGGAGGGAGCATCCCTGACCTGATATGATACTACTTTCCTAATGACTGGTTGCCTTACCTAAGCTGTTCATGTGAAAAACTTGCACTCGATGCAAAAGCTCAGTCACAAGCTCCCATCACCACATGTCATTTCATTTACATCCATTCAGCCAATCATTTTTCTTTTTCTTTTGCCTTTTACCTGGAGGCCTATTGCAAACTGCGGGCAAGGCAGAGCCAACTTCACGTAGCAGGGAACTCAGCCACCTCTGCAGGGGCAGCTACCGAGCGCTGCGTCCTAAGGATGCTCACTGTTTTCTTGAGCTGACTTAGAGACCCTGCTGCCACTGAGAGGAGTAAACCAGATCTCCCTCTTCCCCCACGGCTGCTCATTCCTGCCCCCTCCTTTGTGTTAGCGCTACAGGTCGTGCAGCCTCTCCTTCTAGCTGGAAACTCAACCTGCTAAGAGTTTGTTTTCAGGAAGACCAGAGACCTGATCCAACTCACTCTGGTTGCACAAGTACCAGCGCTCCCCCCAGACAAAGGGTGGGAGAAAAGAGCCAGGAGAGGACACAACAGATTGTCTCATTCTGTAGCGTCTCTGCCTCATCTGGATGAGACTGGTTGTAAAACTGCTCTCTACGCTTATAAAACTGGCAAGCACAGGAAATAAAGAGCATTACTGTCAGCTGAAATAGCAGCAGGAAACTGTGGAGTCGGAAGGCAGTTGCCCCCTCAGCCCCACAAATTTCACCAGCTCACCAGTGCTAGCTCCCCAAATAATATGAAAAACACCAAAAGATCCCTATTACACGTGACCAGAATTGCTTCTATTTAATTTGGAAATGCTACTCCCAAGAATCCAAGCATGTAGTACTATATGTTCGTGCTAAAAAATTATCATTCCTGTCTGACAGGACACAAATTAGATTCTCCCAAAGGAGAACACTTGTTCAGTTTTGCAAGCAGCTTACTGACGTTTGCATCTCAGCCACAGTCTGCAGCGTGCACTGGGACCAGTACTGCTGGAGAGGGTGTGAGGAGATCCCGAGCGCTCTGCAGTGTGGAGGGGACTGCTGTTCTGAAAGGATTTCCTTGCATTCATTACCCTGGGGATGCCCAACACTGAGGGAGCGCTAATGGTGTTGGAAATTCAGAATTTTTCAACCAGTTCTAAAACTGAGGTTACCTTTTCCCTCCACTGCAGAACCTGAGTGGCTTGATCCATGCTCCCACTGAAATCAACAAAAAAGATGTCCATGGGTGTTGGATAGGACCCAGAGATTCTGGTCGCTTGCAGTGCCACTGTTCAACATAAGCTGTGGTTGGTGACCCCATAAAGGGAAATACTCCTCTCTGCTTGTGAAGTCAGGGATGGAATGGACTGTATTTCTTCATAAAGCATAAGATAATACCCTGACAGCATGAGGAAAAGATGGAGGCAGACAGATAGGTACAGAATTTAGGATTAGGGTAGGGAGTGTCTCCTTCCTTCAGGTTTTGGAGGAACAAAAGCTACTTCTACAGTGCAATGGAGTTTGCTTGTGGCTGCCTGAGAGCCTTCCTATATGCAAGTCCTTTTTCAAGTTCCCCGCCTTAATTTTCCTAACTCAGAGCAGAAGGGACAAGCAGGCTTAGCAGAAGACACCACCGGAGGACCAGAGAACTCAACCCCTGTAAGCATTTTAGAAGCCCCTCCAAACTTTCTGTGAAGTGCCCTGGCAAGGCAGCCTCAGTGCTCAGCACTGCAGGGAAGCGACTTCAGCACAACTGCAGGTGATGCCCAGAGGACTCGCGCAGCCGACTGCAAACCCCAAAAGCAGCTCTGTGGGTATTACCTGTTTCATCACTGTACTCCCCGTCGGGGCAGTCCACGCACTCGAAGCAGCAGGTGGGCTCTCCCTCAATAATGCCCTTCCTGGTGCCCGGGAGGCAGTCCCTGCTGCAGTTAGAGAAAGGCACCTGCAAGAAAAAAGCCCGAGAAGGGTTAATGGTGGCAATGTCCCACATACAGCCTTCCTACAGCACGACCTCAGGCATACTCCAAGGGTGTTATTGCTTGATTAGCGTGCTGGATGGAAAGCCTCAGAGGCTCACCTCTTCATTCCACAGAACAGACGCATTTTGCACAATAGGTGTTCCCCAACCCACTGCAGTGATAATTTGTTTGAAAGAACACATCAAGGGATGGTAGGAAGGTCAGCAGATCTTTGTAAACCCTACTGTGTTGTGGGCACTGCAAACTGGTATGTGACCCATGATACACATAGCAGAAAACGATCATTAGATGATTAAAAGAAAAGACAATGAATCTTTCTTGTTCCAATCTCTAAAGGATGGCTACAAAGAAGATGGAGACTCCCTTTTTACAAGGAGTCACATGGAAAAGACAAGGGGTAATGTGTACAAGTTACCCCTGTGGAGATTCTGATTGGACACAAGAGGAAAATTTTTCACAATGAGAACAATCAGCCATTGGAATAATCTCCCAGGGAAGTGGTGGATTCCCCGACTTTGGACACTTTTAAGATTCAGCTGGACAGGGTGCTGGGCCATCTTGTCTAAACTGTGCTTTTGCCAAGAAAGGTTGGACCAGATGATCCTTGAGGTCTCTTCCAACCTGGTATTCTATGCTTCTGTGATTCTACTGGCAGGAATTTGAGTCAGCCTTGGAGATAATGGGGTCTGACTGCTGATCCCCTGTCCCATATATTGCATATTGACTGCTAATGATTTATGGGAATTAGAATAGTTTATTGAAACCTACTTCCTCCTGTTCTCCTGAAGACCCTCTCCAACCCAGAAACAAAAAAGGTAAATTAACTAAACATGAGGAGTTTTCATATGAAAGAAAGACCCCGTTTTTAGAGCACTGAGCATCTAAAGATGCAAATCAGCAGCTACATGCAGGTCCAAAGGCTTCCAGACTTCTGCTGCTGCAAAAGATGAGCGGTGTCACCTGTTGGCTGAGCATTCATTCTGTGTGTCAGCCCACCGGGGCATAGTCATATCCTGGCAGTAAGTGTTCGCATGGACATGCTCACCGCATGCCTAACTCACACCGACAACAAGGAGCTCAGCATGAAAAGTGGAAGCCTGGGTTTTTTTTACACAGAAGCACAACCTGAGGTTGAGCTCACCTTTTCCCAACTAAATTGAGGTACAAGAGCTGACACAGAACATGGCTTTCTCAGTCTCAGGGGAGTTAAACCCACAATTTCCACTGCCAGCAAAGTACCGTGATCTGCATATACTGAAGGGCTGCTCTGGTTGGAAGCCCTCATTCACCTCTTTGGAAATTTGCTGCTAGTTTGCCCAACTGCTGCTAACCTGCTGACGTCCAGGAAGTTCCTGTGTGGATGCACTTAGGCAGCGAGACAGGGGTATGGTTTGGAAATTGCCTGTGTGCAGGCATGGACCTCAGCCACAGGGTGAGCAAACTCTTGGTAGTGGCAACTCCAAGTGGAGATGCTCATTTTGTAACTGCGGTATTCATCTGCAGCTGAGAGCAGTCACCATTGCCTATCACTCCGAAGTATAGCTGCAGCGCAGTTTGGAAACTCTGTTTCTAAGCTGTTAATCAGGATTGCATAATTAATTGGACAGACACAGGGCAAATCCCTGCAGCTTCCCACCTGAAGCACTCTTTGCTGTAACTACCTATTGCTATTAATACAGTGTGCTGTTAATACTTCTTCCTTGGGGCAGTCTTTCAGCAGGTTGTGCATCCACCAAAAGGAGTTCATCAGTCTAGACTGCCTTTCCCTAGGCTGTCACTGATGATTTTGAACAGGGCTGAATCAAAGGCCCGACTGAAGTCATGCACTGCTTCCTCATCACCTACTAAACTGATTGAGCTTCCAAGGAGGAAAATTAAATTGGTTTGGCATGATTTCCTCTTGACAAATCCATGTTGGCTTTTTCTTATCAGTTTATTATCCTCTAAGTGTTTATGAACTATTTAATAATTTTATCAAGTCTTTTAGATTACTGAAGCTCAGCTCAATTGTGTGTAATTCCCTTGGCTCTCCTATATCTGCTTTTAAAAATAGGCATTTCGATTATCCTCCTCTAATCCTTTGAGACATCACCTATCCTCCGCATTTCTCGAAGATGAATTGCTAGTACTTTTGAGATTGCTTTGGCTGCCTTCTTAAGTTTTCTGTGGGGAATTTCATCAAGTTCTGCCAAAACAAATCTATCTATCTTACCTACTCTTTAACTTGTTCTTTTGCAAGTCTGGCCAATGCTGAAGTTCCTGTGTTAAAATTAACTACATTTAATCTTTTTTGAGGATGATGGAGGCATAGAAGGCTTCAATGAGTGAAGAACTCGCTACCCCCTTTGAGCAGAGCCTTTTATCTGTAAGAAATTCAAACTCTATGAACTGGAGAAAAAGCTGCAAGAGACATAGAGATTACAAACCCCTTCACTGGCACACAGTTTACATGCCCTGCCATGACACTCAGTCATGAGTGTCAGTCACATTTTAACAGTTTAGGACAGAGAATGAAGATAAATCTTGCACCGTTGAAGGAATTTAGACCAAAAGAACATAATTACTCAGCTTAAGTTAAAAAAATAATAAATCCTGCTTGTTGGAAGAGGTGTCAGCGGCATTTGCAATGATCAGAAGAAGGGCTTAGAATATCAGGGTTTTTTAATTCCACTTGTAGTTTGGGCTCAGAGTCTCCAGCTGGGCTTAGAAAAGCTCGAGCTCAGTATTTCTGCTGCAGCGTGCTCTGCCTGACTCACACCTCTTTCAGAGAGCTCTGGATTTAAGCCATAAGTGAATCTGGGGTATCTGGAGTAAAGGTAAGGCTTAACTCAGGGTGTCAGCATATTAGGCAAGCGTAGCTACTGCAGAAGCAGTTACCTGATCTTGTGAGCCAATGTGAATAATCACCTGGAAGTGAATTGCCTTGTTCGTTAATCAGGTGCTGATTTAACACGTCTAAACATCGCAGCAGGGCCTGGCAGCGACATTTCTAAGCTAATGCTCCCTATGTTACCTCCCAGGCCACGAGCCAGACGCCCCCTCAGTATCCCCTCTGGGAGCTGAGGTTCCTGTCTAGGCTGGAGTGGGCTCACCTGGCTCTTGTCTGGAGATGTCTGCACTGCATCCCCGTCACACAGGGGAGACACAGCCCTGGCTGCTAGTGACAGTACAATTATGCTGAAAAGATCTAACATATGCAAGGAAGTGGAGAAGGACTGAGGCCTGACTAAAGTCAATGTCTACATCATGTACTTTTGAGACTGCACAGGCACCTTCTGGTAGATTAAAAAAAGGCAGGAGGTACTGGCACCTCCCGCTATTTGAGCACTATGTCCAAGTTAACCTGGGAAGATTGACAGGGCTTGTTCTGTTTGGTTTGCAAGGCAAAGGGTGTGTGGAAGGCTCTGGGACGTGGAGCGTAAAGCCAGCAGAAACGGCTGCAAATTTAACTAGGAGCAGGAAGAACTTCTTGATACAGAGATACTGGGAGTGGAAGAGATGGCTGTTTTCAGCGATGAAACTACTGCACTCAGAAAATCTTGACTTAGTCAACAATCAGACTTGGGCAATGAATTTCTCATCCTTGTGGAAACGGCATTACGGAATTCCAAGCTAACTACTTGGGCCAGAAAAGGGCATTATTTAAAGTGTTAATACCGAGGCTCATCAGATGTGTAGGAGGGGAGAAGCAGCTGCCTGATATTTCCACAAGCACATAATGAGGGTGTGAAAGAATAGGGCAGAGACCATGTATACAGTAAGATGAATGGGTCCTTTAACGAGATGTGGAGCCATAATACAGGAGTGTACAGGGTTAGTTCAAATTTCAGCTTGTGGAAACTTAGGAAATGTTACTGTGAGGATTTAAGGACTTACCTCCTTAGAGAATCCACTCCACAGGATCTTGTTTTCATTGATAAAGAGCCTCTCCCCTTTCTTGGCATAAACGTTGTAGTGCCCAACCTCCTCAAAAACGACTGACCCATCCTCCGGAGAGAGATGCCAATTGATTATTGAGTAATTCCCTACCAGGTCCCCGAACTCATCAAAATCCACTTGTTCCCCCATGTTATTGGTGAAATTTAAGTGGCGCAGGTGCTTGAGAACCTAGAGTTAGAGAGAAAGAGAGAGACCGTGAATGCCTACATGTCAGAGCCCTATCACAGCATACATCTGCCATGGGGACAAAACTGAAAATAATCAGTTTACTGCTGTCTTTAATCTCTTAAAAATCCCTTAATCACGGCAGTAGCAGGCTTTCTTTCATAGACATCACACGCACACACAGAGCCTGTACAAACCTTGTGGACAGCACAAGGTATCATTGCCCTCAGGGTGGAGGGCACCCATCTGTAACACTTTGCTTACCGGTTGCTACCCCATCAGCCTTTTAGCATTCCTCTTCAGTGCGTTCCAGCCACCTTTGCAAGCTCGCAGCTCTCCTTCAGGGGCAGAGAACTGGCAGCAGCCACTGAAGTGTTTTGGTCCCCCACACATCCCTCTTACCCTGCTCTTGCAACCACTCTGCATAAATGCTTTCAGATGGCATCGCTCGTTTCTGAATGATCAATCACTCAGAAACGGTAATGGTTGAGAAACAACTCAAAATTGACTTTTGATTGAAAACCCCCAAGCCCTATGCACTTCAGTGAAAAACAACAAATCAAACTCGTTCACCACATGGCAGGCCTGGAGAATTCATACCACTTTTTTTTGGGCCCCTGTCACCTGGTTGCACAGTTTCAAGTAATCGCATTCTGCCTGTCCCCATGTGTTAACTCCTGTAATTTTCACCTCATGCCTTAAACTGTCATATGCTGCAGACAAGAGCAATTAATCTCAGGGACAACTGCAGTTGCAAAATTCGCGCTCGAGATAGCCTGACAGGTAGACCAAAGAAACTGCATCATGAAAGAAATACAATACTGGCAACTGTGATACAATTCAACCACATCATATTTTTCTTCAAAATTTAGTTGCTGGTTTATGCACTTATCAGATTTTTTTTTTTTTCTCCCTCATTTAATGGATGTTCTTAGTTAGTTTCTCTGTGGAGGTCATCTATGGAAAGCTGAAGTGACTCTGAGGGCAACTGGCTGTCAGCTGTCCCTAGACCACTGTGTCATCATTGCTGCTGTGGTTCTAGTGCCTGCGACATAGCTTGTACTCCCAGTTCTCTCTCTCTCACCTCCGGGTCCCCAAACATACAATCTGGATGGCAAAATGTAAGAAAAAGCAAAATGAAATCAATTTGTCTGGGTAGGCAGAGCCCTCCTCACCCCACAGACACAGAACAGACAATATTGTTTTGATGAAGTCTTTTCACCTGGAAACACAGGGACAGAGGAACAGAACCATTTCATTAATTCCTGTCAGTTTTGCCAAATTGTCTCATTTTTCTCTGTTTTGGGATCCTCCTATCTCAAGCTAAAATCCCCAGAGCTACAGAGATACCCTCCTCTCACTGCCTGTATCAATGCCAGCCTGAGAGAGTCTGGAAGAATCATAGTCGTACTACGCAGGACATGGCTGGCAATACATTGTCAGCTTTATGTGATGTTGATGGAAGTACATCAAAATATTGCCACAGTATTCCGCCTTTGAATAATGGGTGAGATGGTGGAAGCAGGATTTTTTTCTGTCTTTCTCATCCCTGCTGGCCCTCCTCTGCAGAGGAGAACTGTGTTCCTCTGCAGCCTCTAGCACCTTCCACAGGGTGACACCTGCAGCTTTGATGTCCAGATCAGATTTGAGTCATTATGTTGAGCTGAATGTCATGCTTTTCCTCACTCAAACTCAGTATCGCGCTCTCGTGCAGTACTGCAGCACTCTTCTGAACGACACTAAGTTTATCCTGACTGGATATCAGTGCTGGGTTGACTGTTAATCTCCATAGACAGGAGCTGCATACCTTGAATTTCTTTTGATTACAGTTACTACACACATGAGGAGACAATCTTGCAAAAGCCATATTGAGGGTTCTTCAGTTCAAGTCCTGCCTCTCTTGGCCAGCTGCAGCAGCTGGAGGCTGGCTGGTCTTATGGTCAGCGAGGTGAATGGTGGAGAAACTTCTGGATTCCCTGGATGCATTTTTTTTTGGTTTAATTTCATAACATGCATCTCAGTCTATTCCTTTGCCTTAGCTCCTGACATTAGGCTTCTTAGAAAGTAATACATGCCGCTGGCTACTGGTGGGTTTTTGTAGGGTTAGTTTAGCAGCATGTTTCCCTTGGTCACACGCACACTACACCTGAGGATTCAGGTTATAAACCATTTCACGTATGAGCTGATATCTCTATCTGGTGGGCAAATATTCATATAAAAGCACTTATCTGCACTTAATGTTGTCTTTCGCCAGGCACAGAGTAGCAGCTTCAGCTATGCAGCCATAGCTGCAGGGCAGGAAAGCCCAGGTGTATCAGTTCATGCAGGAAAGATTTGTGCCCTTTTTAAAATCTCAAATGGAGGGGCAACAGGAACAACAGGAGTAACAAAACTCGTTTTCTCTTTCCAGCAAATACCAAAGTTTGCCTTCAAGTCTAAATTTCTGAGGGGCAGCTTGTAAAATGGTAACTGCAGGACATATTCCTGTTTTAGAGGGTAAGAAAGTCCCAGGATGATATCTGCGTATCATACAAGTGCTGCTCTCTACAGGATGAAAATATGGTTTAAACAGCTGAGGAATATATAAGCACTAAACTTTAAAAGAGGAAGTTGTAGACTCTGAATAACTACAGCACTCTTTTATAAGCACCAGTCTATCAATGATTAGCTAAAGGCTTCACAGTTAAAAATGTGTCACTGTGTTTTGTAACTAAAGATAGAAACATAAATACCCAGGACTCAGTCCACAAAAACTTAAAAGACCCTGCTTCAGCGAGGGCAAGAGCACGTGTCAGGGGTGCGTGTATCGTATCCTGGAACCAAGAGTTTACGAAAGAAATGTTGACCTCGTGGTTTGAATGCTGTCAGCAGCTGGTGGAAGCCTGCGGGGAGAGCATTGTGCAAGCTGCTGTCGTCAGGTATTTCTTTCTGTAGTTTTTCCTTCTTTTTTTTCCCCTCTGTCACAGGCTCCACACTGAATTACAATGCCTTTTAATTAAAACACCTATCATCAGAAAGGACTTGCAAGCTGCCCTCTACTTCACTCTCCCATTATTCCTGGTAAGGCCATTCCCAGCCACATAGCATCCCATGCTTTATCCAGGCTAGATATTCTGGGTAATGCTGTTTCCACTCTTAAGGAAGGATCATAAAAACATAACATACAGTTGTATTAGGTCAGACCAGCAGCCCATCTCCCCAGGACCTGTTTCTGACCGTGGCCAACATCAAATACCTACACAAGAGTAGAAGGGGACGTGATACTTTCCCAGAATACTCTCACACATTTTGCAGCTCAGTGACTTCCTGGGCCAAAGGTCTTTGTACTTGATAACCTGCGGTGGATTTTTCTTCCATGACGCTGCACATTTGTGTTCTGCACCTGTGCAGACTTTTCACATCCACAGCCTCCTACAGCAAGGACATCTACATTTTATGAGAAAAGCACCTCTTCTTGCCCGTTGGAACGGAGCAGCTACTAACCTCTTTTGATGCCCTTTGTGCTTATGTTGGAAGAGGCAAAGAACTGTCATTTGCTAGTCACCTTTTCCATGTGTTTCAGGATTTTAAAAACCTTTGTCAGATCTCTTCAGCCACCTCTTTCCCAGGCTGATGAGCCCTATCTGACTTTGCTGCTTCTTGTAAAGAAGCCATTCCATTGATCCTTCTCCAAACTTTCCCAGTCTCCTTCATCAATTCTGACACCAGCACGTGATATTGAAGCAAGAAGCACCAAGGGTTGCACCACGGGTTAATGAAGTGCTTCCAGGGCACTCTGTTTACCTCTTTGTCCCCTTTTGTGGTGTGACTATTCCTAACAGTGCATTTGCCTCTTTGACTACTACTCAGCCAGAGCTCAGGAGTCCTCCTAAGGACCTGTTCAAGCTTGAAGATTTCATTTGTGATTAGTCAGAACTGACCATTTATTTTTATCCTCTGTTGACTGTCTTTCAACCGACTGTTCATCCATGTGAGGACTGAATTTGGTGACAGACTACCAGAAACTTTTTAGAAGCCTGAACACACTCTATGAATAGGAGCTCCCTTATCCACACACATCCCAATGCCTTCAAAGAACTTCAGAAGGTTTGTGAGGTAGGGCCTCTCTTTACAAAAGTCATGGTGTCTCCTCCTCAGTATATTCTATTTTCCTTCCTCTTTTTTTTTTGTTTGTTTTTACTACAGTTTCTGATAAAGTCCTCAGTCAGGTTTTGCTAGTTCCTTGGATCTCCTCTAGAACCCTTTTAGAAACTTGATGTCACATCTGTCAACTTCCTAGGCCTCAGGCCCAAAGACTGTTCTAACTGAGGGATTTGTAACTGTAGCCAGCGCTTCAGCTACTTCATCTGTGAGTTCTGGCAGAGCTCTTGGGTGGACATCATTCACTCGCACCAAAAAATGAAGGTTCATTTTGCTCTTGTGTCCTCTAGCTTCTTCTACAGTCACTTCAATATCAGACAGATCCTCTACAAGTCCCTCATAAACAAACAAACTCAAGAACCTTCTCAAGTTTGTCCATAAAGAGCACATTTTTCTTCTGCCATGGCCTTTTGAAGTGATAATCTATGGCTCAACAGACACTCCTCCTGCTTAAGTGTTTAAAAAAGGATTTATGAGGTTTTTCTCCATTTACAGCCTGTTCCTCATTCTGGGTTTTGGCCTGCCTTATTTTATCTTTACATTTAACCTGACAGAGTTTAGATCCTTCCAGTTTTACTCAGTGGACATAACTCAGCTATTTGAAGGGTGCTGTCTCACTTTTAATAAACACCACTTTTAATAAACACCACAAACACACCTTTGTTTTGCCTTGCCAGCTTCCCTACCCTTTCTCCACCTTTTCTTGACCTGCAGTAGACACTTACTTTGTGTCACTAGTAGAGCCAGTGGCAGGCAAAAAAACCCCACTTAAATTCTAAACACTGTCAGATAATTGTGTGTGTTCATGAATGTCCAAAAGGGAACTTTTCTAGTCTGGAGCACAAGCCTGCCGCTTGCTTGCTGCAAGCAGTATGTACTGGTTGGACATTTTAATAGCAGCTGGACTAAACAAAAGTGGGGAAAATCAGCGAGATACTAGGCAGGGTAAAAGCTCTAGTCTTCTTAAGTCTTAAATAAACATTGGTATCCATATCTTCTATGGGTTGTCCTTTACTCTCTCAACTGTGACAGGTCCTTAACTAGTTTCCTTGCTAGGCTTCCTTCTGCAGTTTCTTTCTAACATGTTTCCTCACCAGGTCAAATGGTGCTGCAAGGGGACTGAACCTGAGCACATTACAAGTGTCTGTCCCCACAAAAGACAAGTGGTTCTCACCCCTAACATGCAGCCGCAAGGAATCCTGTCTTGACAGTTAACATAGGTTTTCCCACACTGAGTTTTAATTTCTGTCTACCTAACTATATCCAGGTCTGTAAAACAGTTCTGGACTGATGGGTATCAACTGTTTTTTCCCTTTGCTTTGGTAAGGTGCCCATCCTGACAGCAGCGAACAATTACGCTTCATGGCTCAATGTGAAGATGAAAAGCTGGCGACTGTACTGAAGATAGCAAGTCCTCCCTTTCATTCTGAATTGCTGAGGCTCCATTCTCCCCTCTTGTTTTGGCTTCCTTGTCAAGCACCTGGAGAAGATATTTTCATAACGCTGTAATAGGCTTAAGGACTCGAGAGTTCAGCTATCACATTAGCCCAGTGGTCACGGCACATGGGATTTGGTTTCTGCTAGTGGTCAAGTATCAGGAAGAAATATGCTTACACCAGTTCTGAAAGGGCCACTTGTAAAATACTTTAGGAGAAATGTTCCCTGAAGCAATAGTTTGGGGTTTTTTTTCTTTCTTCTTTCCTTTCACTTCCATCTATCTATGTGTCAATCTTTATTCACGTGCTAGCAAAGCTCTGATTTTTACTGTCTATACCAATGTTTAATTCCTGCT
>NW_009646842.1:1496964-1515978 GCF_000708025.1 Charadrius vociferus
TGCTGCATTTGCTACTTTGGATTATCTTGTTCTGCCTGTTTTTTATGTAAGGTCAACTCTTAGGCTCTCCCAAAGCCAGCGCTGTCATCACAGTATCCACCACTTCCGAAACAGAGGACCTAGCAGGCACGAAGGTGCTGACCATAGCCCCCGGGGTCAGTAATACCTGTTTCCAGAAGCCTGAGGTGGGGGAAGATGAATTGCACCCAGCTCTTCTGCCCAAAGCATTCTTCTTGCCTTCAGGAGCTGAAGTCTCCTTCCCCTCCTATAAACTCTCCTCCTCTCCTGCTGCTCATTGTTCACTGACGGGGACAAGACGTAGTGCTGATGTTTTTTTTTTTAAAACCAAGATGCCAGGATATGCCAACACCATTAATCTCACCTTTTTCCAAAGGCCATTGAAAAGACAACAGAGTTCTTCAGCCAACGGAGGATGTGATTCATTACCATGCACCACTTGCGACACTCCACCTAAGCTGGCTGGTGTCTATTGGTTTTCTGCTCGGAAGGAGTGACTGCTAATACTGTTTATCCACCGTAACCCAGGTGGAGGAGTTGAAAGGGACCCAGGAACAGAGCTAGGGTTCTCACTGTAAATGCCTCACAACAAAACAGGATGTCTTTTTGTTACACACATCCAGCCCCATGCACAAGGAGTGCCTGCTCTGTAGTTGGGATACTGGGCACTTCACGCTAAAGTAATGAAGACCACTCATCACCTACTGTACAAGGACTGTACTGTACTCCAGGATTGAAACTGTAATGTTGGTAACAGTGCAGATGAGCGAAGGGAGATAAACTCTGGAAGAAGGGATGATGTCAAAGAGTTGAAGAGAGAGAACACTGACAGTCAGCCACAGATTCATTGACAATAGTGCAAAGGAATTCTGGCAGGATGGGGTGGACATCCCAGCTCTGGTGAAATGCTAGATCTGCCGGTGACTTGAAAAAAACAGGGTGAAAGAAAGAGTTCAGTTCAAGACTCAAGAATAGCTGTACAAAGGCTGAGAATAACATAATAATGTTCTTGAACGTTCAAAGTTGTTATGCTTTGATAAGAACTGGGTGACATCCTTGTAAAGCTAGGCAGGTCAATGGACAGCACAACTGAAGGCTAAATGTGTATGACAAGTACAATGTGCCATATGTTGTTACTAATAATTATGCTATTCATAATATTTATTGGAAATTGAATTAACTAAACACTCAAGACAAAGCCCAGTTCATTATTGTAGGCAGCTCAGCAAAAACACTGTGCATTATGCAGTTGAAAGAGCCAACGAAATATTAGGGTATGAAAGTTAGAAAGAAAATTACACTGAAAATATGATGCCAATATGTACAACAATAATACAGTTTTCCCTGGAAAATGCAGTCAGTTCTAGTCATTTGATCAGAAAAGAAGAATAAGATTAAAGTAAGAGAGGTCCAGAAGTGGTGATGGTAGCTCTTAGACAGCCAGTCTGACTTCCGTTTGAAGAGAAACGAAAGTGCAGGATTATTTATCTGTTTATGACACACACAGTGATTTGTGTGGAGAGTTGACATATTCTTACAGAGAACCCTGCAAAGCTGACTGACTTTATTCAGGTCTCTAGAGAAGTACAGGACATCAGGCTGCCATAACAAGATGTGCTCACTGGCATATTTTAACTGGTAATTGGTTTGGTTTCATTCTGCTTCCATCATGGATATGACGACATCCTCAGGCAGTGGAGACATGGATCTCTCCCCCTCTTATTGACCGGTGTCCTCTGCTCGAGGAGGGGCAGCAGTGGTGCTGACATGGGCACCCATGCATACATTTTGCTTTTTCTTTGCGAGAGAGAAGCAGGCCCTCCAACAGAAACTTGCAGAAATTGGGAGAGGAAGGAATTCAGATGGACTGTGTTGGGAACACACCTCACTTGCTGCTCAGTGGAAGGTGCTTGGTGCTTCCTTTGGTGAGCGCTCAGTCTGCTTGGGAACCGATGAAGCCTAGAGTCTCCTATGACAAGGACCACTTGGACTGCCTGTAACTGGGCTAGATAGGTTAGCTTACGTGGTTTTCTAGTCAGCAACCAAGGGACACTGCTTTACTGATTCAAAACTGCAGCAGCTTTGACGCCTTCTTAACAGTGAAAGGTGACAGAAGTAACAAATTAATAGCTGCTACAACAGTAGGAGCAAGTCACTTAAACCAAAAATGTCAAAGGCAAAATAGGACTTGATATAAAATAGGACTAATCTGATTTAAAATGGGATAATCTGATTTGGGGTCAGATTAACTACAGTACTATGTCTACAAGGATGTCCAGAAAGAACTCAAAACCACAGGCCTAGTGGATTCCACAACAGAGGCTGCACAAGTCGGGTCTGACTGAGATACTTTAGAAAATCCCATTCGGTATTTACTGATGTTTGCAGATGCCTGAATGCCATTACAGAACTGGGTCTAAAATGCTTCAGAAAGACCTGTCTGCTGAGTCACAGAGGTTCCCAAAAGAATCAAGAAATGATCTTGCAGTATTTTGCCATTGCATGGCTGGGTTTCCAGACTGATTTAATTATCATTTAGGAGGTCACAGGACACAGTAAGGATGCGACCAGAATATTTTGTTTCCTGAAGGTCCTCCAGAGCAGCACACCTGCTGTTCTAAGTGCACTTCTCTATAGAATGCAAGTCCTGAGCTCGTACTGCTTAATGCAAAGCCTGATCGCTATAACCACATCGCTTAAGCATGCTATGATACAGGATAATCATATTGCTAAGTGTGGCATGAGTGGAAAGCATAGCAAGAAAGTTTTCATGTGCTTGGTCTTGGCTGGGATCCACGTGATACATGAGGAAGTAAACAGAATGGGAATATCCTCTGTGTATATCTCAACTACAGGATTTTCTGAAACCAGAGACTTACATAGGAAAACATCATATGAAATACAGTGAACTGAAATTCAGTGCAAATATGTTTTTTAAAGTCAAACCTAAAAGTGTGACCTTCAAGTCACAGTTCCATTTTAATTGTAGTTACTCTTTAAGTGGGAAAATGAAGAAACACTTAATTTTGAGTCTGTCAAAATGCTTGTTTGGACAGTGTTGTTTCAATTAACTGCAATTAGTGAGTTTGACTGACTCCAGAGAGAAGAGAAGTGACAAAAGAGTTTTTTTCTCCAACATTTTCTCCTTTCTCTGTTTTAAATTAAGATCCAGCTGTATGGTGGTACCCCTATATATTTGTATGGCCCAAAGCATGATATTGTGCTGTCAGTTCCTTAGAGCTGAAAATCCTTCCTACAAGTAACTTCAGGAGATAAGGTGTCTGGAGTAGCCTTGGTCCCAGTTCAGTTCCATCCCGAACAGACTTCATCTGATCTACTGACTGTAGTAGACTTCTTCTGGACAAAAATGGCTGGAGTGACAGCATCTGTCCCCTCCTTGCAAATACTGAGAGCATTAATGCAGTTCCTAGTAATCAGGACAAAAATCATGGTTGTGAAATGAAAAATAATGTCTGTGGAGAATCCCTAGTCATGGAATATAATGCTATACAAAATCAAGCAGGCTTCTGACTAGTCTTGGCCCCAGTGATGTAGAAGCGTAGGCCAGTGAGGACAGAGTTCTCTGCACCCAACAGAATGGAGAGAATCCATCAACAAGCCAGAGGAAAGGACTGAATGACTGTACCCCATTATCTGTTCAGAAACTTTGGCTGTGTTCATTAAAATAAAAGCTCATTAATTAAGGGGTAATGATGCGTTGCTATCCTCATTATACAAATAAAGCTCAAACAGCAATATTTATTATGGCGTGCTCTAAAAGCACTAATCCAACACAGACCATTCAAACAAGGCTTCGAAATACAAGTAGTATAGTAACACAAAGTAGAACATAGAAAAACCTGGAGAACAAAGTGGAAAAAATCACCAGGCAACATATTAAGAAATTTCTTGAACATATTAAAATTGAAAGGTGTTGTGTATGCCAGATCATCATGACATATGGCTGTAAGAGACAGCTAAAGAGGATGGAAAGCTAAAGAGACAGGTAAGGAGGAGCAGGAAAGCTAAATGAATGATATGTTATTGCCCTTGCTATCAGTAAAAAAAAACCCTGGACATTCTTATCCCAAGGGCACTTGTGTTGGAGCCATAATGTGACATTAACGGAGGTAAAAGGTCCTTAAAAAGAGATTAGAGAAGAGCCCGAGCAATTTAAAGTGGATCTAAAAGGCTGACAGAACCAGACAGTTCATCACAGCACTCCACATGTAATAAAAAGAGCGCTAATACAGTAGGTTTAAGATATATGCATAAAAATGCCACTGGCTTTGAATGACAAAGTCAATATGCTGTCTAATATGATTCCACAGCAATCCCAATCCACCTTTCTCGTACACGTGCCCATGTAACACAGTCCCAACAGCGTGCCTGAAGTTTCCCCCCGTGTCAGGCCGTGCAGGGCATGAATCCAAGCTAATGCCTCTTCCAGAGACTTGTAGTTTTGCTCAGTGGGCCGCAACAGTTGCCGAGCAATGAGAGTATCATAAAAGGCAGAGGGATGTCCTCTGTAACCAAAGGCTGGCTAGCCTGACATCAATCCCAGGTAAAAGAACGGGAAAACAAGAGATTTGGGTTGAGGATCAATTAATACAAAATGACAGGACAGAAGCATAATTGCTGCCAGTCTATAAGGCTTTGAAGAATAGAGAACTCGTTAAATCCAAGTTTGGTTGGCAAACACACCCTTTTGGAAGTGAAATATCTGAGCTCTACATTTAATATAAAGCATCTATTGATGGATCAAGAATTGCCCAACTGATTTGTAAAAACAGGTATCTGTTAACATTGACAGATCATCAGTTCATGGGGAACTTCTCCAGTCGCGGTAAACAACTCACTGTGATCCAATACGTTCATCAATACTTTGGCAGCAAGTATAAAAGCACTGTTGGGAAAATTTGCAGAAAATGCATGGATTAACATAATGGTAAATAATAATCAAGACAAAATATTTCCCCCAGATTGCTTTCAAACATCTGTGTTTAATACAGTGAAATTCAGACGTATGCATAAAGGCATAAGAAATTCAAGCCATGGGCACAGAAGGGGTACCACATCCGGCCAAGTTTTACTGGCAACTTAATGCGACATTTCCATTGCATGCTGTGGCAAGGAAGGCTAATGTAACTCGTGCACGTATAAATGAGGAAGTAATAAGTGTATGCAAATGTGGGGGATTTTTTTCAGTGTCTGGCTGTGCTGAGGCTGTTAAAGCAATACTGAATATATGCCAAAAAGAAGGACAAGATACCGAAATAAAGCAGAAAACAACTTATGACTAAAACCCCACTCTGTTTAAATTATCACGATAAGACTGAAGAATAATTTGATCAATGTGCATAAATACCATATGGAGAAAAATTATGAGTACTTCATCTGGACTTTTAAATGTAATAGAGCAAGGCCAAGTAAGGACCAATGAAACTAAAGGTCAGTCAAATCCCAAGTAGAAATAAGACACGGTCTGTGACAAGAGATGTGACCTGCCGTGGATCATACTAATAAAAAAAAGGTCTGATAGTCAGCATATCGTTGGAGAAAATAAATCTTGCTAAACACAAGTTTGACTGGCAAACACAGCTCTTCAGAAGTGAAATACCTAGACTTTACATCCAATGTGAAGCATCCCTTAACTGCACCAAGATTACTTTCCTGAACCTGGCATAAATTTGCATAATTTATTTTACAAAGGATTTCAAACTGCGGGATCATTTGGAAAGTGACTCTATTTGAACATTTTTTAGGTTCCTATTAAGGTTTTGTGGAGAGAGATGGTCAGACAAAGGCAATGGTATAGGTACGGTGAGAGCTAACCGTCAGTGCTGTTAGATGGTACTTTGTACTGTACTTCGTATGCTGCTGTCTTTACCTACAGCTACGATATGAAAGAACCATCATGGCCACCTAGTCTAGACTTAATACCATAATTGCTTTGTTTTTCACTTGGAATGAGTATAATATGGAGAAATCTGTTGGGTACAATGTCCCAGGGTGCTGTGTGTACTGACAGTGAAGGATCCATTGGCAGAAATCCTGAGTGAGTAACAATATTTTAATGCTCTTGGGAGGCTGTCATACTGCACAACAACTGTTATGGTGAAGTATCTAAAAGCTTAAGATAGGTCTCTTTTTATTAATTTAAGTCTAAATTTAATAATAAAAAATGCATAATTAATTGTCCACTTATAAAAGCTAATAATAGAGCCAATGGTTATCCTACAAGCTCAGTGTTTTCAAGTATCATAATTCACATATAATGTCTTGCACAATCAAAATCTGATCGAAATGTCGTTTCTGGAAGGTGTTTAATGCCATCTCTACCCAGCTCTGCAGAGAACAAATCTGTATATGGGTCTCCCTGCACCCATTTGCTGTCACATTTGTCTAACAGCCCTTTATGGATCAGTCTCTTCAAATTCCCAACGAGGTCTGAAATTGCATCCTGCACAGAACACTGCTGATATTGATTTGAAGAACTGTGCCTTTCTCTAGGCCAGGAGGAAGTCATAGCTTTTGATTGTAAATTCTTTCCTATTTAGAACTCTATGATGAATTACCTCAATGCTTAGGTAAGCTGCCTCTCTCTGTTAGAATGAGAACCAACTGATACTGCATGCCTGGAATCATTTCTTTTAACAAAATAATGGTCATTCATCAAACCTGAGTTCAAATAATCTATTCGAGAACTACTATCCATTTAGGAAAGAGTCCTAAAGCTTCCTATAGTCACACTGAGTTGACTGAACTCATGCAACCGTTTCGGACATTTAGAATGGGCATCTGTGGCACGCACAGTCATAGGTCCCATTAATGGTCAACTAAAGTCCCAGTGGATTCACTGTTACCCTGTTTGGGCACATGTTCCACTTGGCTACTAGCTTAAAACTGTTTTTTCCATTTCGTTTATCAATGTAAGTCTTGGCCAACAAAGAAATGTCATGTCAAGGCTTTGATTTCTACAGTTTCTAAATAACCCTCATGTAATTCCTCCTAGAGACACAAGTCCTTTCTGAGTAAAGTACTGCTTATGCTCCAGGGGGGAGATCAGTCTCTTAATTCTACAAGGAAAAAAGGCCCTTTATATGCTATAAAAGGTAATTTGTTCTTCTTCCTCCAAACTTCACCCACTGTGTGGAGCAACACCAGTCCTTCATAGTGCATGAAAGTTCACTTTGGGGATAAGACTATGTGGCTGGTTAGTAAAGCATCTGTGAAGATGGCTGACCACCCAGAAAGAAAAGAAATAACAAACTATGCTATAATTACCACGCCTTTGAAGTTAGCTTCAACTCTACCTTGGGATAAATGGAAATCAGCCAAGTCAGAGGAATGATTACAGTACGAAACTGAATTTTTGATAAGTCCATTTGTTTCCTCACCTCACTTTCTGAGTGCCTTTAGGGGGCTCTAAAGGTGCCCTTTGTCACCAGCTCCATTTGTGAATAGCATCGGGAAAGGTCCGATGAAATTTTACATCCTTTTGTGCAGCTTTATCCTAGATGAAAATTTACATCCTTTTGTGCAACAAAGACATGCTGTGTCTTAGTAAAAGATACTGATGTCTTGGTAATTCAAGTGGTAATTATTGTCTTAAGACGATACAGACAGAGACGTTATATGAACATCTCATGGAGCCTTCCCTAAAATTCCCAGGTCCAATATAGGCTGAAAAACTGACTTCTTTTCCCCAAGTGACAAAGGTACAAATGAGCTTCATAAATATTAGGAAACACTTCTTTTCAAATACAGTTTTTGTTGTAATGAAGCAGATAAGTGACTATATTAAAAATTACTTTTATGAAAAACTCAACACTTTGCGGGTGGGCAGGAATACTGCATTTTTGGTTATCAGGCAGTGTGTACTACCCCGATTCGGAAGAATCTCAGCCATTTTTTACCAAGTAATTAACAACCACAACTCCTTACTTCACAACATAGAGGTTGTGTATTTGCTGCATGCAGTTCATTCACCCTTCTTCTAGCAACCCTGTTGGGCTAATGGTTTCCTGGTGCATTTTCTACTGGTGTTGTTACAGGCCTGACCCCCCCTTTAGTAAGGTTCAGTTAAGTCTTTCTCCTTTTAGTTGCAGAGACATCTAAATAATACTCCATTTATTGTCTGCTTAGTTGCAGACCTCACAAATGATGTTCTCAGCTGACGGCAAGTTGTTATCTCCAAACTAATGAATAAGTGATCATCTGTTATTGCCCTTGCGGCGAAATCACTGTGTTTGCTCTATTGACCCACACATTTCTGTGTGTGGCTCAAATTGTCAGCCTCTCAATTCGGTCTCCCACAACAAAGGCACACTGGTGAAATGCTTGCTTTCTGTTCATAACAAATACATCTCCACTGCATTTGTAATGCAGACTAGGTGAGGTTTTGCAGTTGCCTGATATTCATCAGCTTCCCCTGTCTTCATTGCAGTTCTTCCCAAATGACTAATTTTCACACCAGCCTCAATACCTGTTCTGATACTGTTTCATTCTCTATACCACAAAGCAGCTGTTTTCCATACACCACTTTAATTGTTCAGACAGGCCTATATAGTTCAACAGACACAAAACTGATAAGATAAGCCCTTAGGCTCAAAGGTCTGAGAGACGTATGTCATCTAAGGCATCATTCACTTCTTTAAAGCCTTGCAGAATCAATTTCCAGCCAGCCAGACATACCTAAATGTAAAGTTGAAGAAGGCACCAATCCATTTTTACCTCTTGATAACGTGTATCACCAGCACAGAGGAAGGAAGCGTTGGCTGGTAGGTGCGCAGGTGTAATAAAAGACTTTAGATGTTGCTAGGTGAAGCCAATTTGTATTTCCTTTTATTTTGTGAACAGCATATAGCAGCTTTTCACTGAGTCTGAGGTCAATCAGATTTCTAGGCATAGAACAATTTACACGAGCATGTCTTTAACCTGCTAATCATGAGGACAGCACATTTTTCAGCCTGCGCAGCATGCTTTGCCTTGGTGCCTAGAAGAGCTATCAATTTTCGTTCATGAACCTGCCAAAGTTCACAGCTTCCAGTGTAACCACAACCTGCATATAGTCTGGGAGTCCACCTAAGGATGCTGTGCTCCGTGACCCTGTGACTGCGCACCTTTGCCTTCTCAAATCCATGGGAGATTATCTTCCCCATTTAATTGCAATGCTTTTACTGTGAGACAGAGAGAGGCCCATCAGCTGCTGGTTGGCAATCATCAAGAAGCCAAATGAATGGGCAGAAACACAGAGTGAGGTAAAGACAGGTTTTTCCTCTTCTCACAGAGAAAGAACATGAAGTAATAAATATTTGCTCTGAAGGACAGATTAGGATCCCTTACTAGTTTTCCTCTTTTTTTTTGCAGGACCACCCAGTGTTTGAAATGAGAGAGACACCAGCAAGGCTCCTGTAAATGCCCCAAAGGGTTATAAATCTTTGCCAGGAGGAGAACAGAAAAAAGAACAGATGGGCTTGCTGCTAGAAGTGACCATGGGAATAGCCACATGAGCAGACACCAAGAAAATAAAAGAACTTGAGGGACCTGAGAAATCTTATCAAGGGAGATACTAAGAAAAAAGGGCTTCACAAGCAGACTGTTTGAGCTGTTAAGTAGAAACAGGCTAAAGATGCAGGGAATTTTGGCAAAGAGGCAGCATAAGTACAGGAGTCCTGAGCCCATGCCCCACCTCTTGCCATATCTTCCACTGCTATTCCATAGCTTATGGGAGAGCCTGTATGTGGGGGAGGCCAGCCCATGAACCAGAGCAACACAGCCTTACCAATTACAGTCTCCTAAAAAAAAATCACAGCCCACCAGTGAAAGAAAATGGGCTTCTCATAATCAGAGGTGATGGAACCCTTTAAGAGGATTCTTTCTGTTGTGCTATTTGCAGTCACGCACTTTAATCTTTAGTGCTTTGTGTAAAATTTTGCCATTACCAAATGCGACAGAAATTGTTTAGGCATTTTGTTCTGGATTGCCCTGCACCTTTTTGTCACCTGAACAAAAGACTGCAAAAAGAAGTAATTAATCTGATCTTGACCAATATCATGCAGGATGCAAGAATGGCACGTGCAGAGAATACTCTCTGCTCTTTGCAGGTGTCTTGCAAAGGTGTGCAACTGGATTATCTTCTGCCTTTCAGCAGGGTAGGTTCTCAACACGTGACAGCTGCAGGCATATACATTGCTCAGAAAATGGGCAGCACAGACATCCTGCCAAAGCCTGTAATTTTCTGTAGAGCATGGAAAAGCCAGTTTTCCCATTTTCAGACAGAAGGCTCCGAAGGCCACAGGCAGCTCCATGGCATGGAGAGAGAGGCACAGCTCCTGCCTGGAAGATGCTCTGCCTGCTCACCAGCTCTGCCTGCGCCCGCAATCTCTGCACATGCTGCAGCAGCCTGCGAGCTTGAGCTGACCAGTCTCATCGCTGGTGGAGGTGCCCACGGCCAGCATCAGAGGCACTGGTAAAACAAAAGGAAGCAAGACGGGGTTTACGGACAGGGTCTGTCACAGACCACTGGCTCGAGTGGAGAAAATGAGTAAGCTGCTTCTTAAACAAGTAGCTAGAAGTAAGTAGAGAAGGAATTTGTTAGTATTTGATATTTTAGCATGTGAGACACAGAAAAATCACGTGCTCCCCATGCTGAAGCATGCTTAGAGCTTTCTTAAATAATAGATGGTAAGTTCTTAATAGAAGAATTGCACCCAATTGAACCAACTCACAGTAGTTCTGTGCTAGGCTTCCTGCTGTCCAGTTCAAATGAATTGATCACTGAGGTAAAAATGTTATTTTTATATACAGACCCACACAAGCACCCTCCACAAAGTTTTATATTCCGAATACATAAAATTAACAATTAGCAGAGAACGAATAAATAATACATGTTAATGGGTAATGCCGTTGAAAGGCAAAAAAATTAAATGGTACACAATTAAATTGTGGAACACACTATTTATCCTCCGCAGCTACTGACCCCTCTGGCAAGGGCTGCTCTGGACAGGAGCTCAGGCTAATGGAGACACGAGTTCACCAGGTTCATCTTATCTATCCCACACACCACCTGGTCAATGATTGCAGACACTATTAGCGGCTGCTGCCTCCAGTCTCAGGCGTGGAGGCTTCCTAAGACCATCCCTGCTCTCTCAGGTTGCTTCCTGTCAAGAAATCCTTGAGCTAATTTTGAGAAGAGGGAGCAGGCGCTGACCACCGGCAGAAACACCGCTGAAAATGAGACTGACTTTAACAGAAATGTTTTCTTCTGTCTGGTTGTCAGAAAACCGCTCTCTGGAGATGCTGGAGGATGCACGTTTGTGAGGTGAACCCATTACCCCCACGGCAGAGGAAAGCTTCCCGAGGGTAATGAGCCGCAATGCCTGATATGAAGTGGGTATGCACACATACGCGGCATTTACCTGCTATTCATGTGTTTGATTTTGAAATGAAGTGAAAAAATGCACAAATATCAAATGTGCTTGACAGCCAACACCACATAATGGTGGTCAGTTCAAATACAGCCTGTTTCTTTGTAGCACCTGCTATTCCTACCCAGTCATGTTAGCCCCCACATACTCTTTCTTGATGCTGATTCCCTCCTTTAAGGCAAGTATGCATACCCCAAAGGCTGGATCGGCAGGATGCTTTACATTTTGATACAGCCATCCTTCAGCACCAGACAGAAATGAGAGGACACTCTTCCCGATTGCGGAATCCTCAACAAACACCACATTATTTCAGTTAGCTATGGTATGAATATCCTGCTTTACTTTCCAAGTTGACAAGGCATAAGGGAAGGAATTAAAAACATATTTATTCTGGATCATTTTTACCAAGCATGAAAGCTAAATCTGTCTGTGACTTGCCCACTTCTGCCAGTGTGCTTCCGAAAAGCAGACTAGCTTTGAAAGACAGAAACCTCAGAGAGCACCAGCAATCACAGGATTCCCCCAAACCAGCCTGCACTCATCAACTCCGAGTAAAGTGGTTTTGGTAAACCCAAATCAGGTACCTAAAGCAAGGCAGGTTTCCCGTAAATGCCAAGACAAAGCCTTTTACTTTGATCTGACTGATGTTTTTGAGTTGACTAAGACTAGACAGGAACCAAACTGCAGTTCCCACATGCAAATGCTGATCCAACATCTGCAAAGTTTGTGGCACAGATAGCCTTCATCTTGGTTAGGCTATTCTGAATAGAGGAAATTACACATGCAAACAGAGATGTGATCCTCCTTATATTCATCTGTGTTCTTCTGATTTCAGATATGTTTGGGTCCAAGAATTCTGTGATGACCAGAACGGGGCAAACAAAATTTGCTCCGTATTTGGTATACCTTCATTTGATAACCTCACAAGCTAATTCTGTTATTCAAGAATGCAGTAGATATTAAAAACCCATACTGAATACCACATCGGATAGCACAATCACACATATCATAAGGTATAGAGTATTCATAAAAGATCAGAAGACAAAATGCCAGAATACCATCCATATGCCTGTGGGCAGAGTGCATCAAATGAATGGGTAAACGTGACTAAGTAGTTAGTATCATTTTATCAGTTCACAAATATCACGGCCAAATCAAAGCAGCTATCTATTATTTGTCCAATAGCCACATGTTATTTTCCTTCATTACTCAACCTGCTTTAGTTTGATCCTATATAAGCTTAAAACTTTGGGAAAAAAATACGGCCTGTATGGAAAGTTGCTGTGGGATTGCAAAAGACATAGAGCTTGCCAAAGAAAATGAACTCTAAAAACTGTTTTCCTTGTTTATGTGCTCTCTCCAGGCCCTCTTGTTTATGTAAGGGTTCAATATATGATCAAGTTACCTTGCGTCAGCCAGGCTGTGGTAATTGTCTGTGTGTGCACTTTTGGCCTGTAGTGAATGCAAGAAAATTTAACTTCGCTTAAGCCCCTTTCACTGCAGGCAAACCTAACACAATTTACGTTACATTCCCTGTGGGGTGGGAGCGTGCACCAAACTTGCACACAGTGATATTCTACGTCCCAGGAGCCTGACGCTGTGTCTGAGATCCAGGGTTGTGAAAGGTACCCTAAGAGCTCCAGGACAGCTTGTCTTTCTTCTGCAAGTATATTGCACCGGCACACAAATGAGGGACTTACCTGCCATGCCTCAACCTTCTTAATGTCTGCACAGGATCCATTAGTGAAGAGTCCTTTCCCAGGGGTACAGGTATATATATCCTGCAAGGCGTGGGCAATAGAATATACTGCCAAATATACATTATAGGATATCCGCAAGTGCGTGTAGTCCATGTATGGTGTCTCCACACTAGTGATGTTCTCATCCCCTGTGCACGGAGGTCGGAAGGCAGCCGTTCCATTTCCAACTCCCAGTCCCTCTTCATGGCCCTTGTGGAAGGAAGTTGAAGCTGGAGAATTTTTGGACCCATCAGGAAGATAGCAGTTGAACGTCTCCTCCCAAAACTCCTTGGCAAAGCCATTGTTGGTGGACTTCTTGGGATGCACCTTCTGCAGGAACTCACGAAAGCCTGGGATCTGTCCTGCCTTCAGCGCAAACCCAATGGTGCTGCCGATGACGCGGAAGAACTCTGGCATGGCTATCAGGGAAGAGCTGGCCCAGGCCTCACTCGCCAGCCAGATCTTACCGGTGATGTTTCGCCTGACAATCTCTTTGATGAGGGGCTCCAGGTCTGGGCCACTGGAGAAAACAACGATCACCCTTGCTGTGGAGTTCTGGATGACCTCCACCACCTGCTGGATCTCCTCTTCATCTGAGTACTGTGAGATGAGCTCGCTAAAATCAATGCAGATGTCTCTCTCCTCCGCCTCCTCCCGAAACTTTTCAATTCCTGGCCGGCCATAGTCATCGTCGGCTGCAATTGTTCCCACCCAGTTCCAGCGAAAGTACTCGATGATGTCTGCCATTGCTGTGGCCTGATGCTCATCATTGGGGATTGTGCGGAGGAAGGACTTGAACTGGTTCTTATTGCTCAAGAGACGACTGGATGAGGCATAGCTGACCTGTAAGAACACAGTGAACAAGCAAAACACACCATAAAGTGAACTGCCTGGGAATAAATTGCCTACGTTTATATAGCGTCACTGTCAACCTGTGTAACCTCGAATGGGATGAAGAGAGAGCTGAGCACCACACTGGAAGCCACGAACTTTTAGCTTGTGGTTGCACATGATCCATTCTGAGAGTCCGTATGTTCTTGTAGCTGTGACTGTCTTACAGAGGCACACGAACAGGAAAAGCTGCTTGGACCCAAGAGACTGGAACAAGCTCATGTCCACCTGTAAGGTTAAGGATCTGAGGGAGAGAGATACTGATACTAGCTTGGGGGAATGGCAAAGAGGCGAGCCTGCACGGGTGGCCTACATGCACCTCACTGCACTTCCTGCCAAATCCAGAAACAAGAATGTATCTTTTAGATAAACGAGGGCAATGAACATAATTCAGACAAAATGCAGACTTCCTCTGTCCTGAACCAGCCATGAGAGAGCAGGCTGGTATTGCCATCTCGGACCTACTCTGAAGAGCAATGTCTGTCTCTCCTTGTCTCTCACATCTGTCTCCATCCTTAGGCTCCATCAGGCATCATATGCATGTTATATACAATCCTGCCAGCCGAAGTAAGAAGAATGTGATGTATGTCAGTTGCCTTGACCTTGCGGAGTGTTAAGGTAATGCTGGTCAATACTACCTTAGCAGTATTTCCTCATTGCTGGCCAGAATCGGCAAAGAAGCCAGTAGGCATTCCACGCTCCACGAACCACCGTATTTTACAGTTAAAATGGGATTTTATTTCCTTTTCTAAAACCATCAAGAAATATTTTTTTCTTAATCAGAACAAGTGCCATATGCTCTTAAGATATAATTTGGATTTTCTACAAGTAGGGAGAAAACCATAAAACCTAGAAGAGAATACTTTAAAGATCTGGAGAAGTTTTAAAACTCACTGATCTTTTCATTCTGAGATTGGTATCTGAACTCTTTAGCACTCTCACTTTGAAAAAGTCTTCTATAAACAGTTCATTTTGTACAAAGTGGAAATTTACAGAGAAACTTATCTCATCCTTAAACGCTGGCATTTAATGTTTCTGCAAGAAGAAAGAAAAGGAGGTTTCCTAGTGCAGTTTCAAGGGCCATAGGAGGAAATCCTCCTTTCACAGAGCTATACTTTCCCCTGGACAGGGTCCTCCCCAGTGCTACTTTCATCTCCTAAAACCTAGTGCCAGGGGGTACAGGCAAGGTACCCCACTCCTGCATGTGCTGTAAGGGTACACTGAGGTGAGATACTGAGAAACAGAACTGGGGTCATAACATTTTCAGTTCCGACGTCAACGGAATGAGTAATGAGCCTTAAATTAATTGTAAAATATACCTCCAACTTGTACTGAAAGGCAGGGTCTATTAAGCATGGATTTGGTAATGGCCTTGTTATAAATGGCAGCGATAATGCATATTCTAATACTGCCCAACAACTCCCAGGTTAAAAGCTTGTTTTCAGTTGTCATACTTCAGCCACCTGACTGAGATCTCGTTCCAGAACTGAACCTCCTGACATCTACCCCTTTCAGCGACCTCTAGATAAGGCTACTGCCTCATAGCACAAACACCATTCCCTGTGCAAAGGGAAAGTCTGAGAACTGCAAACATCTCTTATGTTCAGTCCAACCCACCAACCCTTCTCAGCTGCCCTTGTTCACCTGGTAATGCGATGTGTAAATTAACAGTATAAAATATTATGTATCTATGTATACTTTATGTATATATAGAAACAATATAAAAAGCCATCATGGTGTTTATTACACACCACCTTCCAATTCTACTCTGGGCAATACCTAGATAGCATGTATTGGTCGTAGCTTAAATCATTCCTGCCCTGCTCAGAGACCAAATGTCCATTTTTTCAGACTCCTGTGAGAGTCAGACTGATGACAGTAAATAGGCAAGATATATTACTGTGCACCAGGCAGACAGGAATCCTTCCTTCTTCATTTGTGGTGCAGGTGGGAATTGGAGCCCTGGCTGAAATAAAGATATATCCTCTCAGGGCAGACTGAGAGTGCAGTGTGACACAATCTTGTTACAGGGACTGCTGTGAGCTCTGGCACATGTGTTCATTTTAGAGGAGGAATAGGAAACGTTAGGCTATATAAGGCAATACATAAATGGATAAGACCAAGTGCTTTTTTCCAAAGTTGTCCTCAATGTGGAAATCTAAAATCAAGAGCAACAACATTAAGCTATAATATGCCAGCCTCATAGTCTTCTTAGGGTCTCAGAGCAACAAGTTCATTAAACAGAAGGATGGGACCATGGATACCGGCACTGACATAGAGTCAGCAGACAGCAAGAAGGATGCTGCAACACCAGGAGCTGGCACAACTACACGACCACACAGATGACCCCAGGGCAAGGAGGGGGAGTATCCACACACTCTCACAAACCCTGTTTTGGAGGCTTTAGGGCAAAAGAAAAGCCAGTCAGCCCACAAGAAACCTGCACAGCACCTGATCAGCAGAAGCAACAACTCTACAGATCCCCTACTTGAATGATGAGAGATACTGAGAGACCTAAGAGCAACTGGCAATGACTGAGGTCCACCTTAAGTGGGCTCTGTGGGAGTTGGGCATGACTAGACAGTGACCATGGTGAAGTAACATCACAACTAAACTGCCAAGGCTGGCAACTGCCAATGACTGACATAAATGACTCATGTTCACAGACTAAACCACTCTAGAGGACTCTAGCCCTCCTAGACTAAGTTGCTGTTGGCTGAATGTTGTGATTGGCTGCTTGGTAAGCTTTGTGTTTGGGGATTGCAAATTGCTAGCAAGACATATTTCTACCATCAGAAAACCTCTACATTTTGTATTGTTTCTCTCCTTGAGGTTCTACTGGAAATGGCAAAGATTAAACAAGCCACAGAGACTGAACTCCTCTTGAGATCTTCCTGTGTGCAGTTAGGACACATTGGCAGAGAGTGGGACAGAGAAGCTGCCACGGCCACTGCACATACCTCTACTGGCCCACATACATTTCTGGCAAATGTAAGCCTGAAGACTTGTATCTCTGACTAAAAAAAATACTTGGTTTGATTTGACATAATAAGTTTGGAGGGAAGTAGACTGCTTTCTTTTATATAAACTGTTGTCCCACTTTAAAAGCCAGTGCTTCTCATTGTCCTGTTGCCCCTCAGCCCTCCAAGGATGTATTCGTACAGCTAAGGCCACTGCATTTCTAAACCTTCCTTTGTTTGAAACAGAGATGGAGTGCATAAGGCAGCAGTGCAGTTCCCTGTCCTGGTTCTACAACGTACTTAAAGATCCCCTCCAAACAGCAATACCCGAAGCTGTACCAAAAGAAAAGAAGTGAAAGCATACCTGAGGTATGTAAAAGAGTCCCAGCAGATTGGCCACGGCGGTAGAGATGCCAGACCCAGTTGCTCCCACGACTGCAATGGTGGAAGGGATATGTTCTGAGCAGTTGCAGAATTCATCCAGGTTCAAGGAGTCGATCTTGTTCTGGGCCACAAAACTCAGTGTGGCCTCGAGGGCTTTAGAGACTGTATTGCAAGTGTCAAATATCCTGTATCCTAGTGTCATGTTGGGAAGGAGAGTTGGGCTACTGTTTATTTCTTCTATGGCAAAGATCATAGCCTGGAGCCAGCGGAAGCCTCGGAAATTATACCTGGGGGAGCAAAAATAAACATAAAATAGAGTGAGAAGGAGGGAAACAGAGGAGAGGAGACCAGGACTGAGACAAAAACAGAGTGAAGAATTCCAGATAGAAAAGACAAAAGCAACTTATGCAATTTCTTGCATCCTACTAAATTTGGAAAGTTTTGCTTTTGTGTTCAGTGGTTACAGAAGAGGCATGTATATGCTACAAGGTTTTGTTCTGGTTTTCAGCTCTTCAATGTGGGAGCTCACTTCAGAGGTTCTGAGGATAAGATGAACTTTTCTAAGTCCGCTAAAGTCTGGGAAAGTGTTGGCTCTGGCCTGTGCCTTCTGCTCAGTACCCTAAACCTGGATCTTGTCATTCCTGAGCAAATGCTCTGACACAAAGCTACACCTACTCAGTTTCCTTCCCGGCTCCTCTGACATGTTTCTGAATGCAGATGGCAGTGTCTGCTAAGCCTCTGCTGAGCACGATGCTGCCAGGGACTTGGGCTCAGGGATATTCAGTGTGTCAGCTCCTCCTGGCTTTAGATGTCTCGATGCAAAGGTGCCTGGTAGCTCTGCTCAGGGAAATTTGGCCTCACATCACACACTTCACACTGTGAGAGAGGGCACAGTCAACCTGTTTATACCAAAGAACAGAGGCATGCTGTAATTGTAAATCCCCGCTTCCTAACTTGTTAATTAGATACTTCAGTGTTTTCATTAAAGGAAAAACTTTTCTCTCTATTATAGTGCTGTCATACATTTGCTTCAGGCACAAGCTCAGAAGATGCCATGAGAGCTGGCCTTTGAAATTGAAACAGTGTTTTCTGAAGCCTCCTCTGCTCTCTAAAATGGAGCAGCTGAGTTTTCTGACTCTCTCATAGTTGGGGATAGAGCTAACCCAGAGCTGGGGAGTGGTGGCAAGAGTGTGCTGCAGGACCTGGGAGTCCCTGTTTAGAGCATCGCCTGGACTGGCAGTGAAAGAAGCTGGTGTGGGATGAGTGACTACTTATCCAAAAAAGAGAGAAGCTTTTTTTTTTGTGGAAAGCAGCAGGAAGAAAGTTGCTTTGGTATGTTTTATTCTCAAGTTTTACCTACTGTAAACACCTACTGTGTTTTCTCCTGTAAAGCTGCAAAAGCAACCAGTTGTGTGCCTGAGAAGCTGCCATGTTTTAGAGTAATTCAGCTGGAATGACAGAATCTTTCATGAACTGAAACGTGCTTTTCCTTGTAATGCACTATATGGGTCAGGATAGAATCATAGAATGGTTTAGGTTGGAAGGGTCCTTGAAGATCACTGGGTTCAACCCCCCCCCGCCATAGGCAGG
>NW_009646842.1:1516005-1525835 GCF_000708025.1 Charadrius vociferus
AAAGTGAAAAATTTCTTCCTAATGTTTAACCTAAACCTGCCCTCTTCCAGTTTAAAGCCATTCCCTCTCATCCTATCACTACATGCCCTAGTAAACAGTCCTTTCCCAGCTCTCCCTGTAGGCCCCCTTTAGGTACTGGAAGATCACAATAAGATCTCCCCGGAATAGTAGTTAGTTTGCAGTTTTGTGTTGAGTTGTGGCTGGAAATGGGAAAGTGTCAAAGCTGTTGTGCTTGAGATCCATTGGAAAAACTGACTGATCCCAGAACTGGAAAAGCCTGGGGAAATAGCCTGCCCAAGAACAGATTCTATATGAAACGGTAAGCTTTAGATTTCATGAGTGCCATTGTGAAACATTTTGAGAGATGTTTCCATTACAAAGGTGAAGATTTCTAAAGATAAGCTTCATGAAATCATGAGCTTCCAATCCCTGAGATATGTGACCTGAACATTTTTAAATTGCTGGATTAAATGAGTGGCTTCCAAAGTTGATGTTAGCTATGTCTGACTTCTTTAAAGCTGAATGAACATAGCCACGTTACTTCCATTCCAGGAGTTTTATCTGATTTATCTGGGATCAGGAGTTCTATAGATACCACATCTAAGGTTTCTCTTTAAGTCTTAAAAACATCATTTATTCAACTTCATTTCACCTGCTCCAGACATCTTTGGCCAACTTCCAAATAAGGTTCTTCTCTGAGGCTGTACCTCAAAGACCAGACAGCACGTTTTCATTACAAATCTCTTCAAGTCAAAATGTTTGAGGCCAATAAAAATCCTTGGTTATCATTTATGACCAAAGGGACAGCTAGCTATTTTAAGATCACTCTTAAGAAAATGGACACCCTTTAGAACACATGCATGTGGGTTACAGTTAGAAGTAATTTGGTCATTTAGATTATTTTTTGCTCTTGTTCCAAACCATTAAAGAGTGAGATGAAATGGAAAAAATAAAAGGAGAAGTCTCAGAGTGAATGAGGCAGTGAGTGTTGTGCACAGAAAAAAAGTGTGCTGGGCACACCACACCGCCTCATGTGGTCAGTAATGCTCGCTGGGATGAATGGCAGCAAAGAGGGGTTTTGTGACACTTCTTTTTAAAACGCTAAAGGTGTTTACAGATACTTCGAATTAAAATTAAAATAGGATTTGAAGCAAGAAACTATATTCAGGCTCCTCATGTAAAAGAGAAATCTGAAAGCATTTTCTATATTTAAAACGATGACTGCTGAGAAGCTGGGAAGTTCAAAGGTACCACTATATCACTGTGAAAAGCTACACGCATTTGAGTATGTGTAAAAGTAAATTTAAGCCTGCTCTCATTATATTATGCAGGCAGAATACGATGCGGAATTATTTTGCCTGCTTGACAGCAATTCAGTTTAATTTTTTTTTTTTAAATGCAGCAAGGTGGTGTCTTCAAAAGCTGTGAGAACCAGGCTGTCTTCTCCTTGACTTCAGAGAATGTGTTTGCCACTTAATTCACTAGACGCAGACTAAGGCCCATGATGCACAATTTCTTTTATTTTCTTTTCTGACATATGTTCCTGATGAATGCTTATTTACAGCATAAGGCCTGTATTTCAGGTACTTGAGTTTGGATTAGTTTTATTTTGGAGGGGAAAGGAGGGCAGGGGATGTTTTCTGGGAGCTAGACTCCAAAATGTCTTTGAAATGCTTTTGATAATTTACCTCAAACTAGCCTGGACAGGAGACCTGCAGTTCTCTTCAGTTGCACCTCTGCTGATAGCAGCATCAGCAGATCAGGAGAAAAGGTTCAGATGGGATGGAGACAAACACACCTTACTCTGTCTTCTCTAATACTTGATAGAGCTTCAGACAAGGTCTCATTTTGTTAACTGATACAGTGTCGTACCAGTACAGTACCAGAGCGAACACAGTTAGATGGTTCTGGTCAGATGAAGGCAGTGCCACTAAACTGGTCTTAATGAAGCAAGATTTCATGATTCCTTCCATCCCTGTGAATGGAAATCGTGTGGATAAATTCTCTCCCACTATACCGTAAAGCCCCAGCAAGGGGCTGCAGATGGGCTCCTCTTGGGTTGCTGTGTACATGAGTGATGGGTAAGAGCAGCCTTTGGATACAACTGACCTCCTGTGCGATGCTGCTGCTGTGGCTAATATGACTACTCACTGGAATGCTCTGTCAAGCATGCAGAAATTTGAGCAGTAATTTCCATGAAGAAATTTCAAAGGATTTGCTAACAGAAGAAACCTTTCCATTAGATTTCCAAAAGCTTTAAATAGCCACTGGCATTTTCTTGGTGGGAAATAAGCAGCCCCCCAAACTTGTTTTCTGCCATATTACTTTACAGGTACGTTGGTGTAGTCTTGTATTTTAACATTTCTGAGATGTGGGGCTATGAAAAGTGGTCATTAAGCTCTAAATGGGAGTTTAATGTAAACAATTCGGTGCCGAATCAGTGTAGATAGGAATTTTTATTTACACTCAGTTCTTCAAATGTTTCCCCTCTCATGCCTGTTCCCCCACCCGTCAGAGTATGCAACCTACTGATCTTTCTATTCCCAGGCAGGAGAACAAACAAGGAAAGAGAAATCAGAAATAATTCCTCCCCAAATCCTCATCTTAATCTTCACATCTCCAGGGGACAGATTATCTTTGCAGTGGCCCCGTTTTCTGGACAGTAAACTCACAAGATCTCACTGATTCCTGTAGGTTTCTTTCTAGTTGGTATGAATGTGTCTATCCATGGGTGCTCAGGACGGCTTAAATGTCTCAGCCAATGTTACAAAGTAAGGGTATATAATTTAAGGGACGTAAGCTCACTGCAAGGTTTGAGCTCCTGTAGCCCCATTCCCTGTTTGTTTCTTTGTCTGGTTGGGTTTGAACAGCTCACGCTGCCTGGATCCAGCAGGGAAGACAGTGCTGATTCTTGTTAGTCTCCATAAAGGAACAATTCACAGCCTCATGTGAATTCATGACCTTCATTTATCAAAACTAAGCTAAAAGCAATAAAATATGAAAATGATATGAAAATATGAAGGAAAAGAAGTAATGTAAAAAAAGAAGAGTAACGTAAAAAAGAAGTACAGTAAAAGCTGTAAATACAGCTTTCACTTACCCTCCCATATCCGACAGGTACTTTTATTCAGGAATGGTGGCACAGCCTGCATATGCCTCTCGGCTCACCCCAGTACTCCTCTTTCTCTAGTGGTTGTATGCACATACTAATTTCTCTGTCCTCTCTAGATTTCCAGTACATTAATTACATGTTATTGCTGCTACTACCACTGCTATTACTAAGCTATGCAGAGGGGAGACCTTCAGTTGTTTGTTGGATTCCTGCAGTCAGTAGGTATAATGAGTTGCTTACCACTCTTACAAGCTAGGGCTATGGGTAAGGGTAATTGTGCAGACCAAAGAAAACTAAAAATTAAAAAATTGCAATTAAGAAGGTGGGTGGAAGAGAAAGCAGAAAAGGAAATAAATTCGTCTTAGGGAGGAAGTTCTAAATATCACGTTATGCATTCAGTGCTCCAGTGGGATTAGCAAATACAGCCACAAGGAGCAGAATTAAAATTCTCTTTTCTCTCAGATGGACAGACAGACTCGGTGAGCTAAAGTGTCCCGGAGCCATGCTGTGTCAAGTCCTGCACTATGACATGGGGATGATGTCTCACCCCAGTTTCACAGCCTGAAAGCTGCGCGTCAGAGTGTGGGACCTTGGCTAGGTTGCTGCTCAGAATATGGGGAATATGCATTAAAAATGATGGCCCTGTGACACCATATTAGCAGCACTGTATCTCAGCTCAGTGAAGATACATCTTCATTATAAAGAGTTTGTTACAGTAAGAGCAATCTATGGATACTGCCCATCTGTGCAGTATTGCTAACAATAATACTAATGATACTACCGCCACCGCTACTGCTAATCTACCTGAAATCAAGAAAGAAGAGAAAAATCAGGTCATGAATAAGCCTCTGTGGGTGCTGACAGGGAATGGGGGTCAGGGACTGCTTGTGCTGTGCTCAGCCTCTGCCTCCACAGCACACATCAGATACGCATCAGCAAATGTTATAAGGAAAGTTGCTGTAACAGCACACACAAAGGTACACAAAGGAAGGTGTATTTATATCAAATGCGGGATACTTGATTGCTTAAACAACAAGCCATGTAAGTATTTCTGAAGCACTGCAAACAAAATTGCTCTCACTTTCCATACTCCTATCTGACATTTGGTGTGGCAAAATCATGAGTTAAGTTTCACTTTGGTCTCTAGAACTCAGTGCCTGAAGTGTGAGGATGCATTTTCAGGAGAGTCAGCCCCAAAAGAATGGAGAACAGATCATTACTGTTCCCTTTTCCTTTCACTGCTGAGTGACGTATATAGTTTTCCAAATAATCATGTACAAGGTATGCACAGTAGGTTCAGGCCAGTACTTATGCTGAGCTGGGGAGAAAGAGTATGCCACAAGAGTATGAAGAGTGTGAAAACTGAAAAAGCGGAGAGAAAACTGTCCTACCCATTTTGAGAAGCCCTGTTTGGGAGCATAGGTATGGCACTGAACACAACCAAATGTGTGGGAAGACATCCAAACAGCACAGATGAGATTGAAGAGTCCTCAAAAGAAAGGAAAGCCACATTATCTTAAACTTTGATACTGAACTCCAAAAGAGACAGGGGCAAACTACCTGCAGGGTTTCAGTGGCACCCCTAGGTCTTTTCTTGTTCCCAAAGAAAGGAGCTTTTCGTATGGTGTGATGACTTGATAATGTTGCTGCCTAATGGAGGAGTATGAGGAAAGAGAGAGGATGCCCACATACTCAGAGTGTGACCTGGGTCTGATTTTCTTATGTGACATGAGAAACATCTTCCTATGTAATAAAGAGATTAAAACACAGCCATCTAAAAAGGGTATAAAGCTGATTTGCCTCAGCGTTGAAAAGATACAGCAGTGCTGGAGAAGGCTCAGAGAAAGGCAACAAGGGCAATCAATGGTACGGAACAGATTTAACACCTTTGGTTTGACCAGGTACAGCCATGCTTATGGTGCTCTAGTGGATTTCCCACCCTATAAAAGTTTTCGACACTACAAGACTGGAGAGATTTTACTTTGGAAAGAAACTAGAGTCTATCTTTTTTTTTTTTTTTTTTCCTTCTCCCCAGAAAATATGAGTTCACTCATTCCAGACTAGCCACCTGCACAGAACTGAGGAAACTCAAATGTGATTTGAAAGACTAGCTTGGGACTTGAAGAATGTATTGGGGTGTTAAGAGTCAGCATGCATAACCCTGCCGCAAGCTACTACCTAATCATGGAGTCCAAAGCCAAAAAGGACCATTACGGTTGTGTTGAGAGACCTCTGTGCAAGTCCAGTCAGAGGAATTTTCTGACTGAAATTCTGCTTAAAATAGAAGAATCGTTTCAGGAAAAATACCCGCTCTCAATTTAACATGTACTAATAACAAGGAAAACACCATAGCACATAAGCTGTCCCGTGGCTTAATTACCCTCATCAAGAAAATCTGATGACCAGTCTGAAAAAAAGTCTTCCCAACCCAGTCTCTTTTGATTTAAATCTTTCCTGGAAGTGGATGTTCTCTGGTAAAGACATGTGCGATGAAGGAACTTCCAGTCATTTGTGGTCCAATCAATGCCTTCTTCCTATTTAGTTGGTACCACCTTTGCAGATAGATCCCTGCCTTTCATTAAATACTCCCTCTCCATTTGCATTATGCTATCAATTCACAATTTATCCAGCTCCTTGGAGGAGTGTGGCAAAGTGGCACAAATGCCTCTTCAGTCAACTCTCTTTTGCACCTGCAACTTCTTGGTGCAGGGGTAAGAGGGACACAGATTTTACCCAGGCCAATTTCAGGTGAAGGATGCCTTTTAGCAGACCAGGTGCCTTCTGCCACCCAGAAGGATCTCCCATTGTGTCCTTAAAATGGCTGGTCTGGCTTTTCAGGATTTGCCTGTTGTTGGCAGTGCTACCTCATTAACAAATCTTTTGGCAACCACACACTTGTAGTACTCCTGTGATCTGTTCCAATAATGTGACCATGTCAAGGGAGCCACCGAGGCTGACCCAGCACTGATAGAAATTAAAGCTATGTTCAGTTTGCAAATATCTGTACTGTCCTGCCTGCCACCTGGATCAGGTGAAGAAGGCAACAGAGATGAAAACATCCATCGCTTTTCAGTGTTCCACTTTTAAAATGCTGCATCTGGGAGAGAAAGAAATGCTGAAAATCTGGCAGAGCGTATGGCTCCATGAAGCAGACATTTCACATACTTCTATCTAGTTCATGACTTCCTTGTGCATGCACAGAAGAAGCCAAAAGAAACTCTGCTTAATTACACTTCTTTCTGCGTGCTCACTATGAGACCATCTGGGGATGATCTCATAACCTAGATGGATGTGTCCTGCTCAGTGTCTCGGCAGGACACCGCACCTGGGATCTGTAAGCATAGCAGGAAAGCTGTCAGCTATTCTTCATTACTGTCTGCAACAAAACGGTACTAGATCCCCAGTCTAGGATGAGAGGTCCAAATAATTCCAGGCATACAATTTTTCACATATGATTACAGAAGAGGTCCTGTAACACTGAATTGTTTTCCCATGCACGGTCATGACAAAATTCCAGGTCAATTTCTTATATTTTGTTTATAGGACATTTCACATGCAATCAGTTTCTGTTACACTTTACGTGTATTATGTGCAGGGTTGTAAGGTTAAAAATTCCTCATGTTTCATCATAAAAATGGCTAACTTTAATAAGAAGATACTTTGTTTTCATGTGCGTTTCCCCCTCCAGGGTTAACTGCCAAAGACCTAAGACAGAACCTACTACGCACTGTTAACACAGAAGAAAGGGACTTGGGATGACAAAAGCCTGGGTAAGGAGTTCAAGTCTGGGACTTGTCCTAAATAGACATCTATGTGTTCAGTGGGATTTTTCAAAAGCAGTGACCTATCTCACTTTTACCTATTTACTTGTTTAGGCAACTAAACAGTTTGTAAAGTCTTAGAAGATGAGAGGCAAAACTGGAAAAACAACCCCCAAATTTGATTTCTAAGCTATTTTGCTGTGCATGACTGCAATCAAATGAACTTAAGGGCGCTATGGGTGATTTTCCATCCTTCTGCTAGGAAAGCAGATACTATTCAAATGTCCACTGTGAATGGCCCGATAGATTCATATTTTGGCAGATTTGGGTAACACCAGGATTGCCCTCTTTCATTGTCCAAATATTATTTATGTTACTGTTTAACGTGTGCACCTCCTGTATTTACATGCCTGCTTTATTCTATTATTTACACCATACTTTCCCATTGCCTCTACAAGCATCAGGTTACAGACTGTGTTTACACAGCATGTCACCATAGCCAACAAAGGGCAAGACTCCCCCATCAAAAGCTTTTATTTTTCCTTTTGGTGGCTTACCTTATGCACTCCACTGATTCTGGTCTTGATTTTAGATCCTGGTCTTTAGCAGCCACTCCGAAATGAATAGGGAACAGTCCTCCAAGAATAATGTCTCCCTTCTTCTGTGCCCGCTGGTTTGGCCCATAGGCAGCTGTGTTCCAGGTAAATAGCAAAAGAATCAAACAGCAGCTATATAAAGTCATTGTTCCTCTTTTCACCAGGGGGTTATAGGATGCAAAATTGGAAAAGGTGATGTAAGAAAGCAGATGTCGTAATGTCTAAGCTTTTTCTTTCCTTAATACAGCACAGAGAGGATTCGGGACACATGTCTGCAGGGAGATAAGCAACAGGGTGGGAGCCACAGTGCTGGTGTTTCTCCCTCTGTCTTCTCCATTGCAAAACAACAATTCAGCAGTCCTTCTTTCTTCATAACCAAAGCATTATGGAGAGCCCATCTCTGAGAACTGCAAAAGAAAGACATGAAAAGTGATTCCAGCTACACACCAGGACCCCACGCTGCCATGGCAGTTCTGCATTGTCCCATCAACTCCTTAGTATGCCACCCCCACTCAACACCCTGTGCAGGATACATGCTAACTTTGATGGATTAAGTCAGACACCCCAGTGATGCCAGCCACACCTCCTCAAACAAGTGTCATGGATTCCCTTGGATGCCTAATCCTCTATCACACATGCGAGGTGGGTGTCTTCCCACCGTCTTCCTATGGTTCTGCATGACTCTGGTCACAGAAGACCCTGTAAAAGCTGTGATCAGACCTCCATGAACAAAGCACGCTATGGAAGACTTGGATGGGCAAGTGGGGAATAAGGAAGCATCAAATGCAGTAAGAATCAAATCTTCCTCTTAAGAAAAGAACTGTGATAATCTTTTGGTGTCAGTCCATCCCCTCCTTTCTTGATCATTCTTAACTCTCTGGTTTGAATTTATCCTGGCTAAAACTGAAACAAGGTCACAAGAAAGACTTCTTTCGCATTCAAAGTGAGGATGACTTCCAGGGAAGCATTTGAAATCAAGATCCTTCTCCATAATGAATCATGAAGGCTTGAAAGGTTCTGTGATCATGTCATTGCAAGCTTGGCTGTTGAGCTTTGAAGCCCGCATCCTGGGGATGAGAAGTATCGCCGCTTCTCTGTGCTCAATACATTTTCCCTGCAGCACGTCTACAGGCCTGCCAAATGAAGAACTAACTTAATTAAGGCATATGAAAATAGCTATGGCTGTGGGGGAGGAGGTAGCACACAAAAAAATAATCATAATAAACATCTCTTCAGCCTATTTGGAATACATTTAAAAGCTAGTAGTAAAAATCTGAAGTTGGTCAAATTCAGAACAGAAGCTAGGCATACATTGCTAATCCTGAGGAAAGTTAATTTCTGGAGTAAGCCATCAAGAATTTTCAAGTTCAAGAGAAGTGTTTACGGGGATGATTTATTATGCACAAATGTACCTAGACAGATTTGACCTCTACCTAGGTCAAAGAAGGAGCTACTGCAGGGAAACACTGTGATCATGGGGCTTCTTCTAGTAGCCAGCCCTAATGATTATGCATACTGCATGACCACCAAGCATTTGGAAATATTTCACACATTTTTGTTAAAATGAAGGTCCAGACGCAGCAGTCAATGGAAGAAGAGAGGCAAAGCTCACATCATTCTCATGCCTCTGCAGCCAACTCACTTAAGACAGCTGGGCATACGCTGCACTTCTCTGTGGTGGGTCCACTCTAAACTATTCTTTGGTCCTGGCTTTAACAAGCACATTTTTATTGGCAGGGGCAATAAAATCTTTGGCTAGAGATCAAAATATGACTAGGCAAACAATTTTGTCCCAGGAAATGTGGAGTCATACTGAAAGATTTTATAGGAGTATACTGGTTTTCATATGAAAAAGCAGGTATTTCATGTTTGCAGGCCTCCAGGTGACTCAATCCAAAGGCACAAACTCCCATTTTGACAAACCTGACTGCTAGATCCCTACTGCTGAGGGGGGATTTCAACACTACCCTCAAAATCTGAAACATGGACATGAAATACCCAGCTGCTGCTGACACTGGCAGTCAAAAAACACTGGGACATTCCTCTGGCAAGCAGTTGGAGTTATGTCACACTGCTCTAGCCAGGATGCAATATCATCTGTCGCTTCTGAGCACATTGTCTTGATGTCCCACTGGTACCTTTTACTGACAAGCCTCCGATATTGGCATGTGGCCCTTTGACACCAGGCTGACAGAACTTTAACAAGAGCCAGGACTAGCAGGTGACAGAGCAGTGCAACAAGTGAGTGTGTGGCAAACTCTCCCTGATGTTTTGGGTTCGCATTTCCCCTGGCAGATGGACATGGCTGTTGCTTCTTTGGTGCCCAACAGAAAAAGGAAGGAAATATTTTAACACATTTCA
>NW_009646842.1:1525873-1537269 GCF_000708025.1 Charadrius vociferus
ACGAAAAAGCATATCAGATGTTTTCTAGGCTGATGTTTTCCCTCTCTTCTTGGCTGAGGCTAAGTTTGCCAGCTCCTATGGGACGAACTACTGAAAGGCAAACAATCATTGCAGTCAGCTGCAGACTCTTCCCATTCCACCCTGGTTCACAAAGCCCTCCTGCTATCTGATGCCCCACGGAAATATCTACAATCATCTACAGAATGGGTGTCTGGTCTTTTGGCAGGAAGAAAGACGTGTGGTCTGCCTGCTCCAGAAGAGGGCTTCACACCATGAGACACAGGCCTTGATACACAGCTAGCCTTCCTGAGCATGCAGCCAGGCAGCTGGTGAATGTACAGCAAGCTCAGTGCTTCAGGAGTGCGTCACGTTTACTGCAGGTGGGGAGGTCAGGCATACCATGCATGCTCTCTCCACTTGCTCACAGCCCACTCCCTGCCCAAGTGAGAGGACCACTTAGGAAAGTTTCCACCTACGTGGAGAACCGTGGCCAGAGCATCCTTGCTGCTACTCTGCCTGCCCTTTTTCCCAAGCACTGTTCAGATCAGGCAGCAAAGAGACATGTAGTCAAACTGTTCTACTGTTATTAGTCTGTTCCTTGCTGCCATCTTTCCAAGGACACCCTCCCAACACTGGGTGAACTGATAGCATGGGGTCCCTGAGAAAAAGAGCGGTCTGCTCCCCAGCTGAACCACTGCACCTGTTTTGCCATCTGCTCTTCAACAACATCCAAGAGTGGGTAGGGCCCTCCTGAATTGCTCTGGAGCCTGCAAATGGTCTGTGAGAGGCTGAGGCTGACAAGCGAGGTCCACCAGCTCTGGTCCAGCGGGTCCCAGTGTGAGCAACACATCCCAGTGGAGCAGGGTGCCTTTGGTGCAGCTGATTGCACTTCCCTCCTTGCTTGCTTCATTTATCTGTCTGGGTATGTACATCTCCTGCTTAATCACCATTTCTGTCTGGCACAGGCATGAAGAGCTATGCTGGAAGCCTCCGTTCTTAGAAGCAACTATGATTTGAAGACAATATTTTTATTCTCCTTTTGATTAGCATGTTCCAGAATGAGCAGTCACAACAAAAATCAAAAACAGGCCAAAATTGGGTCCTCTTCTGACCAATTCAATAGGGACCCTTGTTCTATAAGAAACAGCAGCCAAAAAAGTAAGTAAAATTTTCTCCCGGGTTGAAAACTGAGGTTAAAACCAGGGAAGTAATGCAGCAGTATTATTAAAGTCAATTTAAATATGCTTGCAGATAGTGTTGGCTCAGATATCTATGTCCCAGAGTAGCATATAGCACATACAAAAGCACCTCAGAAAGTCAGTGAAAAATCTGTGTATCCGGGAGAGATTTCATGGTTAGAAAGGTTGACACCATTTAATTTAAGAAAGGATATGAAGGAAAGGGAAGGGAAGAGAAGAAAAGATCTGAAATGATAAACAGTACATGGAGCCTGATGTGACAGGCAAGAGATCATGGCTGAGACTTGTGGGCAAAGGGAAAGAAGAGCAACCTGGAGCTTTGGCCAGTGGCCACTTTCTGTGGGGAGACCCCTGCCTGCATCTGCCAGAGAGCAAGGAGTTCCAGGGGAGCTGGCATCACTGGCACAGCAGTCGTGCTACAGCACAGCATTCTTGTTCAGATACCTCCAGGTCTAAGGATAGTATGAATATAAAGGCTGCTAATCACGTCTGGTAAGGCACGGACAAACCATGCTGTTCCCAGACCTAGAGCAGGCTGGGGGTCACTCCTGGGCTGAGGAGGCACCCCAACCAGCAATGCAATCTTCTAGGAGAATGAGGAAGAGCTCTAGCAAAGGGAAAAAAGAGGAAGAAGGGTCTGAATTTTCATTTTGTCAGTAGTAAAAAAAAAAAAAAAAGAAAAGAAAAAGAAAAAAAGAAGGAAAAAAGCTGGTACAGTGTACTGAAGTGAGGGCCAGCACAGGTGGTGCCTTGCAGACCCCGTACTTAGAGGCAAGACGCTTGAAGCAGGGAGCAGTAATTTGTGAAGACTGGCTGCAGACAGATGGGATGGTCTGACTACTGCTATTTAGCCGAGGGCTTCTCCTCCCCTGCCTCCCTCCCCGCTGGTGAAGAGACCTGGGGGGCTGCATGCTCCTTCAGGGGCAAAGATGGAGGCGGCCAGTAATGGGGTCCCCAAAGCCTTGGCAGGGAGCTGTGCATAGGGCTTAGCCAAGCTGGGATAGGATCAGTGACTTCCCCATCTGCTGTGGGAAGAGGGTGAGCTCGAGACCACAGCCTGCTGATTTATTACTCTGTTTTTTCTGGTTTTCCTTTAATAAGGCTTTCTTTTACCTTCGGGGTTCTTTGCTTATGAAAAAGGAAATCATTTTCATCATGAACAGATAGACAATGTAATTTAGTTTGCTGGGATGCTATGGAGGGGTTTGAGCTGATGCTACTGAATATTTAGGAACCACACTCTGCCACCAGACACTACGTGGCTGAAGTATTAAATGTAGAAAAAATAAATTCACATTCTTATTTCTTTTTTCTCCCAGTAGGCAAAGTTGAAAGATCTAAACTGGTAAAATAGGGTTCATTTTAAAACAGCATTTATAGCACTCAGTACTCCAAGACGTAGTTCAAGAGCATGACAAGGGATTAGACAATGAAAACAAAGTTATTAATTCATGGCATAGGGTAATACTTGGTATCCCCCTGAATAATTTGGAACTAGCTATTCTCAGGGACAGGACACACCATTGAAATGATTATCAGAGGTGCTGTCTGTGAACAAGATGGGCTGTGTATATATAAGACACATCCCTGAGGCAGCAAACTGAGGGATAAATGTCCAACGATGCACTGCCACAAAATGATATGCAGAAAAAGCAAAAGTAAGTCTATGCCCAGCTCCTTGTAAATCTCAGTGTCAAAATTTACAACTCTCCATACTTAAATACCAATTATAGCTTGGAAACCAAATACCTCAAACTCATTTAATAGGAGACACAGGTCTCCCAGCTGCTTTCAAGAGTTCTCCAGGCTTGATTTTGAAAATATTTGAAGATACTGATTTCCTGATGAACAGTTATTAGCTTGCTGCCGGTACCCCAAGTTAATATCCTCTAGTATCATCTTTTGTTGTGGCAAATATTTCAGTTCCCTTTTCTTTAATTGGATTAAGATTATAAGCCTCTTCCTTATTAAAGGAAAGCATTATGTAGCCAAAGATTGAATTACCTGCAAAGGCATGCCTGAAGACATAAAACTCAGCAAAATACAGGTGGAAATTGTGCTACTAATAGAACAAATTACTGTGGTCCTGCAGTTTTCAGCTAATACATTAAAAAGATTAAATTAACAAGCAACTCAATTGAGAAAGAAGCTTGGAATCCGTTGCTATTTTTTTTTCCTTTGCAAATATTTTTACCTTTAAAAGATTATTTCATATTAGCACATAAAGTACAGAATCACAGAATGGTCAGGGTTGGAAGGGACCTTTGGAGATCATCTAGTCCAACCCCCCTGGCAAAGCAATTTCACCCAGAGCAGGTTGCACAGGACAGCGTCCAGGTGAGTGTTGAATATCTCCAGAGAAGGAGACTCCACAACCTCTCTGGGCAGCCTGTGCCAGTGCTCTGTCACCCTCAAAGTAAAGAAGTTTTTCCTCACGTTGAGACAGAATTTCCTGTGTTCCAGCCTGTGCCCGTTGCCCCTTTTCCTGTTTCTGAGCACCACTGAAAAGAGTCTGGCCAAATCCTCTTGACACCCGCCCTTTAGATATTTATAAGCATTGATGAGATCAAATTCTTTGATTATAATTTGATTATATTCTTTGATTATGTTCTGCAATGCAGAACACCTACTCCCTGTACATATATTCCGCAAATACAATTCCATAACATTTCTTTTGCAGGAAAAATATAAAAAATAAGTATTGTCATTTCCATTTTTTTGACACAGACCTATTTTTAACCTCCCTCCCCTTTTTTGAAATATTCTTTAATTATTTTTTTTCCACTCTGTTTTGTAATTATCAGACATTTTGATTTTGAACTCCTTTGGAAGTCGAAGTAAAGCAGCAGCTATCTCACCTAAACTTGGAAGTGGAGGAAGTTAAGGTGGTTCCAGAAACAGGGGGAGATACCAGGACACTATTGTCATGGCAGAAACAGTACCTGAGGGGGGACAGAAGGTACCTAGGGTACAGTCATGTGCATTTGAAAGGCTTGCAGCGATTGGTACCATTTTGCTAGTTGAATGAATGTTTTAGTTGTCAGACTAAATCATGCAGAAAAGCCAGAAATGTTTGATAAATCTTTGTTCTTTGGGTAACAAGAAGCTGAATGACACATTCATGGCATATATTACTTACGAAGCACTTCTTAATCAAACAGTAACTAACCACAACTTGAAGCAGCAGCTGCTCAAGTTCATGTAATAGCTGGGTTGGAAAAGATCTCAAGGGGTCATGCAGCCTGTCCCTTAGCCCAAGAAGGGCTCAGCAATAGTAGTGCTGTTCCCAGCATATTTTCTCCAAAACCCTTTTGAGGAAGAAGACCTGCCAGATGCCCAGGGCAGCCTACTCCAATGCTTCTCTGCTCTTACCAAGCCAAATGTTTTCTCGCATCTAACTTGAATGTTTTTTGCTACAACTTAGCCTGTCATCTTCTCCCATCTATCACATGATGTCCAGTGCCTCCCTCCTCGTAATTGCCTTACTTGGAACTTGGATTCACCTCCTCTTTTTCTTGTTTTTTTAGACCAAGCAAACTAAGTTAATTTAATCTTTTTTCATAAAGATGCTTTCCTGAGCTCAGATGATTCCTGTTTGGTTCCCCTGGCCTCTCTCCAGCTTGTCTCCACATTTAGTGCAGACTGGTGCCCAGAGATGGACACAGTGTCCTTGTTGGGCACTTACCAACACTGAGCAGAGTGGCAGGATTACTTCGTGTGTCTTGCAGGCTACAGCCCTGTTTATACATCTCAGTGTGGCACTTGTCTTTTTTGGAACAGCATGACATTGTTAACTTATGGTAGATCACCAGCTGAACACAAGGCAAAGTTGTGCATGTTTATATCCATGAGGTCATGAAACCCCACAAGAAATTCTCAACTTCAAAAGCTTTTCCCTCCCATTCAGCCCAAAGCTAGATCCTGCTAAACTTCATGTGATCCACCTGGATACCAACAAGGAACCAGCATGCCCAAGCCCAGCTGAGTCTCCCAGGCTTTCAGGACCTTTTTAAAGCAGAGAGCTGGGGATGGTTCCTGATCCTGGCCATGGCAACAGGGCTGTCCTAGACCCCAAAAGACCCTGAACTCCCACACAGCCTATTCACCAGGGTTGTTCCGCTTCTGGGAGGCCTGGATGTCCCGTGGCCACCACAGCCTGCAGGTGGGGTTGCCCCAGTGATGCAATGTTGGGTGGTTTGGAGGAGCCAAGCTGCTCATCCACCCTTTGGGGCCTGTTGGGCATGAATCAAAAGCTTGTGGGAACTCCAGCTGCATTTCAGCAAATCACTGCCCCACCAGGAGACTTCCACAGAGCTTCTTGCATTTGACAAATCACTGTTTTCTGATTAAATGCTGCTTTGTCAGAAACTGCTCAAGCACTCCCTCTTCAGCTTTTGCATGTTGAAGGTTCAAGGTTTCTGTATGTTTCTAGAAGGTCCAGCATAGCTCAGTCAGGAGCTGTGCATCTGACAAAATAACTACTGGCTGGAGAGCTATACCTTGTGTAATGAAGATGGCAGAATAATTCATTAGGTTTTTTGTGGCTTTTAAATCTGGGATTCATTAAGCCTTGCTGTAACAGATAGCTGTGATTTGCTAAAGTGACAGAAATTCCTCAGCAGATATCCTGCTGTACTTTGAAATGCTCTTATTAATGCTAGGCATATGGTTAGACCATGGTAAGGTTGAAGCCATGAGCAACATACCTGCCCTCCACAGACAAGGAAGAGGTTCAGGTAGAACAGAAGTCAGAGAGGATATATGTGGTGAACTTTGTGCCCAACCTCATTGCTCAAAACAGCCAAAGGAGAGCACTTCTGTGAAGGGGACAGTGGAAACAGTACACAAGTCTTCATAGTTCTGACAGCAGATAAGACTTCTGGTACTGAAGTACCATGACAATATGTGAAAAAGCAAATTGTTCATGTACATCACCAGAGCATGCATTAGCTTAGTCTTCTTGCACCTCTTTGGTCAAAATGAGGGATGAGCACATCAAAGATGCAATCAAACCCAGACTGCTAGTGTGCTCAAATGGAGGAGCTGTGTTTTAACTTAGTCTGTGGAATTAAACTGTTCTGTCTTTAAAGCAGGCAATTGTTAACTGAAAATTACTATAAAGCACTTATTGCCAATGCCGAAAGAGACAACTCTTACATGCCACACTCCCCAAAATAGGGAGATTTTTGTCTAGACAAATAGCATGATTGGGAAATGGGATCTCAGCCTTAGAAAAGTTTGGAGAGTTCAGAGACAAAAGGAGCATAGAGCAAAATTCAGATCTAGGATAATGACTCTGTTTTGAAAGCACTACCCATACACTTGGTTTTGAACTAAATATGAAACGTGAATGCTAGAGCTTTTACTGAGAATGAAACTCCACAAAATCATCAAGACCATCAGCACAGTATTCCAGGACAGTATTTCCAGGACAGATCTCCAGGACAGTATTTCCATGCTCTGCTATTAGCTTAAGGGGGTGTAATTTGTTATAGATGGAATTTTGCTGGCAGGAATCAGGATGCTAATATCCTATTACACTACAGAAAATGTATGTTAAAAAAAGATACATTACAGTCACACTTGGCATTGGAAAAGCTAAGACAAGGCCAAAAATGCTGCATACAAATCAGTCATGGTACTGAAGCTTGTAAATAACAAGACCTTGCTAGTTCGAATGAAGAAAGCCATATTCTTAGCGCTGGGAGGAATAGCCCACAGAAGGAAAAGTAGGCCTAAGAACATGTTTAAGTTGGCCATGAAAAACCTAAGCACTTGTCCTAAAGTAACATTCTCAATTCTCCAAGATAAACTAAACGTAAAAAAACCCCGAAGATAGTAAACCAGGCAATTGTATCCCATTTAATTCTGCTACATCTGATATGCCCAACATTGTTAAGTTTATCAGTTAGTTACCATTTGACTTCCTAGAATTTTTGTACCTATAACCTGATTTTCACGTAGCAGTCATATCATTAGTTTTTCTTTACTCCTAAGATCACGTACTGGTGACTAAATAATAAAGCCTACTACGAAAGAGCGTGGAGTCACACCCTGATCCATGTTTAGCACTACAAAACACCCAAGTAGCAAAAATATGCCTAGGGTATCGCTGCTGATATTCTGCTCAACACAGCAAGAACAACAAGGAAGGCTAAACTGTTAGACGCTGATGCCTGAGCCTCTGGGGAACTGCAGATAGGGAAAAAGGAGCTAGGACTAACCAGAATACTTTGTTTCAAGGAATCTCAAACAAATTTGGTGGTAGCAACAGCAGTCAAAGGAGCAACAGCTCCTGGCTCTTGCACAACCAGGTAAAAATCCAAACCTGCCCACAGGCAGCATTTGCCATGTGTGGATTTAATGTGGGATTATGAGGTCTCTGATCTCCCTCCCACTGCAGCACTGGCTCATAAAGTGCACACGATCACATGCCAAGCAATGTAACTGGGATTGCGCCGCTTCATAGCAACCACCTTTCAGTCAGGACTGTACCTGACTTTGGGATTCACATAACGCTTTTCAAGTAACTTGTATCAGTACCATGTTCAAAATCCCTGGTCAGCTGGGAACTGACATCCATTTGTGGGAATAATTCTGTGTTTGCTGATGGTGGGAAGCAAAAAACAGAAACAGAAGTGGTAATAGAAAATACCTTAGAGACACATTGAATGCTCTCAGCGAACCCATTAGCAGACACAGGGATGTGTCAGCAGACACAGAGCTTAAGTGGTTTCCGAGTACTGAGTGCTTGGTGGAAATCTACGTGGAGGGTGACCTATGTCTTTGGAGCCACTTCGACACAGGCGTGGCTGTGTAGAAGTGTAGATAGCCTGAGAAGCAGCTCTAGGGGACTTATAGGCATGACTGGTTTTACTCCTTCGAAAGGTAAGAGTTTTCTGCAATAAGAGCTAAAGTTCATTTCTACAAGACATATCACAAAGCTCTGAAACAAATACCAGGAGGGAATAAGACAATTCTTCAGCTTCTCATCTTTCCTCTCCCATGCCTTCTTCAGTACAAGGGCAGCAAAAGTTCATGTGTGTATACATAAAAGGGAGTACTGAAATGCATGAGGTTATTGAGGCATCCTACCAAGCAAAGCATTCTGCTGTGCCCCCAGCGCTCACTAGGAAATGACTAGACAAGAAACAACATGTGACAAATTTGTTAGATTGCTTAATGAACTGCTAAGAAATAACTAAGGAGCTACAGCACCGCACAGAAGCCTTGGCAGAACAGCAGGACTTGGAGGGATTTCCAACTCCTAGGGAGTTCCAGAGGCACAGCGACCCATCTGCAGCCTTTTGGGAAGTTGCCGTAAACCAACCAGTTATTGACGACCCTAATTTATGGAGCTGCATTGGACCCTCCAGCAATCTCAGGTTTAGAGAATATAGGTACCTGGGAATCCATCTGGTCTACACCTTAAAACTGTCCTGTTTTCCTTCTCCGCATTCTAGAATCTGACCTTCTCTTGCTGTGTCATGGTTTACTGCCTTGGTTGTTTCCTACCCCTCCTGTTAAAAGCCTACCATCTTATAAGTTGTTTAAAGTGGGTGAAAAGATGCCTTAGATATAATACCAGTCTAAGACTCCTCAGTAGTTTCAATGATTTTTCTCTTCGTGTACAGGGGAGATTAGAACCCCTAAGAGTTGCAATAAAATAGGAGGTGATTTTAATGAAATTGGTTTCCCTGACATTCCTTGTTTCTAAAGAATGTCACACCAACCATGCTAACAAGCGTGCATTCCAGTGACAGCTGTTTTACCCCACAAGTGACTAGACCCTCCTGGACAGATGGAGAAAGTGAGCCTGTGGGATGCTCTGCAGAATAAAGACACTACATCTTTGTGGGATGGTGCATATGGCACTGGGATGTTGTTTGCAAAATTTGATTAGTTCAGACTTTCACCTGCAGGTGAAACAGCCAGGTATTCAACCTGTGTGCCTTTCAGGGTACCTTACATTCCTGCATGCTATATATACATTCCTGCATCTCAAGCGAGCCTTTCCTCCTACATCCAATGCAGAAGCTTTGCCAGCAAATGTCACCCAACTGAATTGCTCTTAATTCCAAATTTGCAGGATTAATAGCTTTTCTGGGGGCCAGCCTTAGGAGTTACAGAAGTGTTAATGGGTGCTGTGTTCACAGCTCACAGAAGTAAAGCCCACCACTGCTCTAAAGAACAACCCTCCACAGGTGACTGGGAAGTTTCTCCGTCGTCGTTCCCAGCTCCTAGTCTGTCTTCTTCCTGTTTCACAAGAAACATCTCTGGGGTTGACAAGAAGGCTCAATCCCCCTAGCACAGTCCTTCTTCCTTGCTAGGCATGACCATAAAACAATACGGTTGTGTTATGCCCTTTGCATAAGGGCATTATTTTAAGATGCACTTCTCTACAAGCAAATGACAAGAGGCTTCAGCTCAGTTCTTGAACACCAATAAATGCCAATCCAAGAACATGATTTATGAAACCGTCCTGTTCTAGTCTGTCTTGGAAAGAATAAAAAGCAACTATCCTTGTTATCCACTCATGGATGCTCTATACCCTACATTTGTCTTTATTTTTTTGTCTCTCTTTCTTCTGTTTAGAAAATAATAGCCTAGAAGGACTGGTAACCAGAATCAGGCCATTTTAAACTGTTCTATTTCTGTGCTACATTGTGAGGCAGGAAAGAAGAGGGGAGTGGCGGGGGACATGCCAAAGCAGTTGGTCATTCGTGTGTAGTTAAAAACACAATTTAATGCAGTGTTATTCAAAAGAGATGTCACACTTCTGATTGGTCAGCATAACATCTGCTGCTCAGTAAGCTGAAGGGTCAGGGAACATGAAATGACAGAATAGGAACACTAGAATAAGGAAAAGCAGAATTTTCTTTCTGTATTTCTCTGAGTTAATCAACCAGCTTTTGATCATTCTTTTACAAAATACCAGGACCAAGTAAGCTCAGATCATGTAAATAAACATGACAAGAAGGATCTGGGTTGTATCAGCAAAATTCTTCTTTCCAAAACCTTCTGTGATGCATCGGTATTAGGTGCAAACCACTAGAAAAGTCAATCTGTCTGTGAATTGCAGCTTTTAAATAAACTAGGGTAACAGATTTCTGATAACAACTTGGTATAGTTTTGTTGGAAGTGATGTTCTCCCAGAGCTGGTATGGGGAAAGATCCTTGACATGATACCTGCTTCTTTATCCTGCCTGGCTGGGCAGCCTTATGCCAATCACTTTCTTTGTCTGGGACTTGGCTTCCCAACTTGTAATAGTGGCCAGAAATAATTTCAGAAATGTATTGCAACTATGCTTCATCTGTGTTGACAGATGCTAAACTGAGTATCAGCTGAATTGAGGTTGATTTAGGCTTTTCTCTAGCAAAAAAATAAAATAAAATACAGATTTGAGAGTTGAACATTTTTTCCGATTCAACTTTGTCAAATTGCTTACAAGGGAAAAACATATTTTGCTTAGCAATTTCCTTTAATTCTACTTGATTTTTCTAAAAACCTCTGTGTCTGAAGCAAAACACTTTATTTGATCCTATTTTTTCCCTGCAGAATCCTCAGTGAACCAAACAATAAGGACAACTGTAATTCTGAGCCAATTTCAACATAAATCCAATTCAGAAAAAACACTTAAGTATGTGCTCAACTTAGTGAGACTTGACTTTAATGAAATTTAGTAGATTTGAAAAGCTTAGCATGTACTTTAGTGGTTTGCTGAATCAGAGACTAAAGTAGCCCCTGGCTGGCTGTTCCATTCTCATTTATACTATTATTAAAAACAAATAAACACTTTCACTGTGTTGAATGGTTTACTTTTACAGTAAGTCCAACATGATTTATTAATAAAACCTTCTGGATTTTTGTGGTCTTTTTTCTACCCTTTCTCTTACTTTTCTAGTTCTCTACTGTCCCAGGATGTCTTTTTTTCCTATTTTTCCATTGCTTATTTTCTCTTCATTGTGATTTTCTGAACAGAATAATTATTGTTCCTTCTCCAGCTTTCTTCTCTCTCCTCCTTTCATTCTAATAAAACAAATCACCCTGTCCTACTTTTGTATTTCTTTTGCCTGTACACTATGTGTAACCTCTTCCTGTTAAAGAAGGCTGGGGTGAACAGGGTCCCCAGAAGAGGAAAACAGATTCCATGTAAAGGGAGTCATGGTAAGCTCGTCAGAAATGTTGAACTCCTG
>NW_009646842.1:1537334-1561626 GCF_000708025.1 Charadrius vociferus
AAGAGTAGAAATGCAAGCATGAGGGTAGGTGAGTAACTGGCACAGACAGGCACATGTCCCACTCTAATGCTACGGGCAGAGAAAGCAGGTTTTACTGACTCTTCCTTGCAGAGCTGTCTTGTGCTAGTATGTCCCATGGTGGAATACAACACTGTACGCTATACACTGACCCCTGAATAGGAACAGTGACCCTTATCTGCCTATGCAATGCACTGGAAGATCAACGTGATATACAAGGACTTGTTCATTAGTCATGATTATTTATATTATTCACCTAAGAAACGCTGGCTGGGCGTGCGGGGCTGCACTTCCCTGCTAAACATGTCAGTAAGGTGATACCACAGACCCATGGCATACAACTACTACTGGCAAGTAGCAATATGAAAGCAGCAACGTGCAAGCACCCAGCGCTGCTCTCCCCTATTGCTCCACCTGCCCTCTTCAGGGATGCACCGTATAATTTACAAGTTTGCGTGACGCAAACTTTCCATAATTATTTGTCAAAGGTGGGGAGGGCAAGCACAAATGTTTCTCCAATAATCCCACTAGATTCTTGACAGGATTCACTTTGAACCCTACAGGTGCATGTTTTCTGCCCTGTAATGTATGAGGATGATGGAAATTGACAGCCAGATTTAAATCAGCAGTCCATTTGGTTATACCAGTACCCAGTGATATCTGCATCAAAAATGTTGTGCTAGGCAATTATAGCGTTAGTGTCTTACAAGGAACATTTCTAGCTCCACTAGTTAGCAGTTGGTTAATGTCCTAAGCAAACAGTTTTGTGAAAAACAGCCCTAATTTTGTAAAAATCAGCCCTAGAATAAAATAATCAACACATTAACTTTTTTCAAGCTCACTTCTCTCCACAGCTGAGACACACACATCCCTGTGAACAAAATATATATCCAAGTGATATTCCCCTATTGCAAATTACCTGTTACTCTTCCCAGTTGATACAACTACCTAAGATATCCCATTCTCACCAGTGATTTTTTATTGCACCACTATTGAAAGTCATTAGGAGCTCCAAAGAGTCATCAGAATAGACCTTGAGCCTTCACCTTAGCTTTTTCCTGCAAATTCTGGCAGTTTAGCTCAAACTGCTGTGAAGATGACATTAACCAAATCAGCTAGATTTGGCACTGAAGCAGATCAGGAGCATGGTACTTGCTGGGGAGGCTGCCCAGGTAAAGAGCATGCTGACATACAAATAACACCTCAAACTGCTACAGCTAGATCTAGAAGATGATGTCCAATAATGCTTTTGACTACATTTGTCTCAACAGATCTAGTATTACTCTTTTAAACCAGAAAATGGCTAGGAATTGTATCTTTCTCACTTCCAGATTTATTTAGCTGGCGAATTCAGTATTGCACCTGATTCTACTACCATATTCTGCAAGAAATTTCATATGATTTAGCTGGTAACTAAGGTATTGCGCAGTGCAAGTAAAGGCAGCAGAACTGAGGTGAAGGTAGGGACAAGGAAAGCGATTCAGCTTCTAAAATAATCTGTATGCAGAGTGAAGGACTTTATCCATTCTTTTCTTTGTACAAAAATAAAAGTCATAAAAGTGAATGTGTTAATTTTATTTCAGCACACAAAACCTTACGTGCTTAAAACAGTATGTGACAGAAAATTATCATCCTTTCTGGCAGAGCTCCTCTCTGAAACAAAGCAGGAGATCCCAGGCTTGTCTTTGATGAGCCTAGTTGCTAGGCTTTGCATTCTTTGTCATTCTGAAAGGACTGTTTTTTCCCCCTTGTTTTAGATACTTACGACATAATATTTTCCAGTTCATAATTTAAGAACCATTACTGAGAGCTACCAGAGCTTCGGGGCAGGACAGACGACCCTGTCCTCTGCATCGTTTCTATGTCCAGCACAGAGAGTTCCCAGCAGCTTGGGAACAGAAGCAAATCTGGGGTTTGTGTCATGGAAAGAGTTGAAGAGCGCCCTGCTTTGTTGCACAAGCTGGCACGGTACAAATGACTTCAAGGCCTTCAGCCAGAAAGGGAGCCCAGTCGCTGGAGTACCAGTTGTCTCCCAGTGGAGTGGGACAGCCCAGGAGCACTACAGACCTGTGGGCAGGCTGCAGCAGGAAGGGAGCCCTTCACCAGCGAGGGAAAAAACCTAATACCAGAACCACTGGAAGATACATGAAGGCTTTCATGGTCTTCACAGCCCTTTACATGGCATGCTGTCCAGAAATCAGAAGAACCTGTGGCCACCCACTTCCTCCCTGCATCCCTAAGAAACACAGCTGCCTTATTTGACCACAACGTGGTAACGCCTCGTTAACACAGCGCTTTTTAAAATAGTATTTTTTAATTGACTTTCCCCCCCCTTCCTCTCTGAAGGTGATCTTTCTGGAACAGCAAAACACCCGGGGTCACACTCCGGTGAGTCCCAGCCACCTTGCCTGCCTGCCAACTCTGCAGCTATACGCGCTTCATCTCCGGGACGACGGTGTGACTTTTGGAGGCTCCATGCCTCATTTAGCCCTGGTAATGGCCTAATTGGGTTGGAAAAATGCAGGAGCAGGAGCGTGATAAAAAAACAGCTCTGCTGTGCTTATTTAAGCAAGTGGAAAAAGAAAAGAAAAGAAAAAAAACCCCACCACATTTTCTACCTTGACTAGATATTTACATGTGTATCTTTGTTTATAACAGGGCCTTACGCTGACTGGTTGTGCTGCTGTCAGGATTAACGTGGCAAATGAACGAACGTCAGGAGAGGACCAGACTTGGATGCAAGTTTCACCTCCAGTAACGTTCTCCATGTGAGTCAGGCCCCATCCGCAGGGCTTCACTCCATCCCCGCATCGTTCTCAGTAGGGGCAGAGTTAATGGGTGCTTTCATTAGCTCCGTAGGAGGGGAAACAAGGAAAGGCAAGTGACGGGAGTCACTATTCCAGGCACAGGAATGGAAGGAGCCCTTTGTCAGCTCATGTCATTAATGTGAATGTTCGTTCACCATTTCTTAGCCATACTTTCCCCTCTGCTGGGAGGAATTTTGCTCCCTACCAAAGGGAAACCATCCTGTCCTCTCTTGAGCTACTCCTGTAATTTTTTATGGCAGCCTATAAACCCCCCAAAGAACAAAATGCTACCTCTGCCCTTGGCAAATCTCAGAAAAAGAACTGGAGGGAGTCAAGACAGACCACTTTTATGTTTCAAAAGGTGAGGAGCCTGTTCATTTTGGGATCTGTTCTCCAGCAACGACGCGAGTGCAAGACCAGGGGATGAACCAGATCCCCCTTCACCAAAAGATAAACCCAAAGTGTACTTTATAGAGAAAGGGACAGCCTTTCCTTCTGATGGTCCTTTTTTCATGGGCTTTCATCATCCCCAACAAGCTCCCAGGTATTTAACTGGCTTACTTTTCTCCTGAGGAGCCCCATAACATCTCAGAGTGGAGCTTCCTTAAGCTGGATCCAAGACTGCTCATACAGCAGTGAATTAACAAAAGTGAGTATGAAAGTTATACTTGCCAGCGTGTAAAGGACCACCTATATCCATTTTACCTCTCTGCCCTAAGGACTGGTACCAAATATACCAGTGTGTGCTTTACTCAGTCTGGTATTACAACTTCCAAGAATAGATATTTGGCTGATACAACTTCCAGAAGACCCTGCTGTAAATCAGAACATATCTTCACTGGTGACATTTTAAAAAACGGATCGATTTTTGGTGCTTTTATTTACAGCACAGCCCTATAAACATTTCCACTAGGACAACAGCAGAGGTGGCAAACAGCATGGAGCAAGAACAAGGGAGGGGAAAAAAACCCTGGGGATTTTCAGGCAACCCCTCATGCTTCCTTTGGGAATCTCACTGAAATTATTCCTAATGACCTTTTACTCACATTTCCTGCCCGCTTCTTGTTACAATTTCCTTCCTAGCTTGAAATAAACTGTTTCATCGGGGATGTGATCGTGCTAAGAGTATCTGCTGTACCTGTCACGTGGCCAGTAACAAAACGACGGTGAAGTTTCCCGCAGCTCTAGTGGAAACATAAAAGTTTCCCCATGGAAGCTCAAACAGCACAGCCACAGACTTATTTCTGATGGACTAGGAATTTGAAGTGCTTGCCTCGAACTGGCAATCACCTAGGTACCAATACTGGCGATGAGGTTACAATTACAATATGCAAGCAGAACGTGGCATCGATCAGTAACAGAGAACCGGTTCCAAAATGTAGGCTTGGAGCTTTAAACAGGACAGATTTTGAAAGTTTAGAACAACTGTCAGTCCAATTGCCTGGTAGTGTAAAATCAAACGGGAAATGGAAAGTAAAGTGTTAAGACTATCCAATCACAGGCCAAAACTGCACTTCAAAGCACAAAAATATTTATACTAAACCAGAAACTGTCTGGGATAAAAGATAGCAATAAAACATACTAAAAATCACCTATTTGCAGCATAGAAGAAAGGGGAAGGTAAAAGTTAATAACACTTTCTACGATACAATATGCAGGGAACATATGAGGGAAGTTAATAAAATCAAGGACGTACAAATAGTTAACAGAGGTAAAGAGGCAAAAAAGATATTTTTATAAATATTAGAAAAAGCTTGAGACTGGCCATGAGCCCATTGCTAGATGCGGGTGATAAAACTGTAAATGACAATCCAAAAAAGGCGGAAATATCCAATAAACATTTTGTCCTTCGCACATTGTTTTGTCCTTGGAATGAAGCTGGCAAATGTATCATCCCATATTACGTCAGCACAACAAAATTCACTGTAGGTAATAAAAGGAGATGTGAGACGAGATCTGCTAAAATTAAATGTTTTCAAATCAACAGGCCTGGAGTCTTACATAAACTCAATGAGGAGTTCTCCGAACCACTAGTGTTGATACTGAACAACTCATGGAAAACTGGGAAAATTCCAAAGGGTTAGAGAATTGCAAGTGTATCTAGGTATTAAATAACTGCCAAAGAAGTAAGGCCCAGCAAATTATAGGCACTGTCCCCCAGTATCAATTTGTATACAATAATGAAATGAGTTAAGTCAACATTCTTTCTAAAAATCAACAAGAATAAAATACAATTAATGTGAACCATCTTATCAAAAAAACCCCACTGCTCTTTGTATGAGACGCTGACTTGATAAAGGCAACTGTATAGAGTACAACATGGACTTCTCCAAGGCATATGATCATACAAATTCAAAAATTGCAATTAATAGAGAGATTCAAAACTAGTTTATGGAGAGATCTCAAAGGTTTTGTTAAAGGGACGATATCAACGAGTAGACCCATTTCTAAAGACATCACTCAAATTAATCTCATCATGAACCTATTCAATATTTTTTAATGAGTCCTCTAGATAATAAAATGAAACTGTGTTTGTTAAAAACTGGGAAGAACACAAAAGGTAGCAGTGAAAAAGACAGTTCTAATGTATAAATGATCCCTAATGTTGGAATATACAAAACCACAACTCTTCCCTGAGGACCAGTGGTTTTCTGTATTGTGCTCAACACACTCATCTTTCTGGTAGCTCTGCATTGAGGTGAACTCTATAACCAAATCTCATGTTTCCAGGCTTCTGTTGACATTGTGCAGGAGAGAGAGGACAGTTCTTTTTTCTGCACGCTGTAGGATGCTTGAGGGAAGACAAAGCTTCTCTGATTGGCAGCAGCTAGAATGGGACCCTGGAAAAGTTGCACCAGTGTCCTGCTAGGACACAAAGGATCTTTTTTTTCTGAAGTGCGAGTGTTGGTCTATCTTGCTCACACGCTGAGGGTCACATTTAAAGTCAGATATGGAATTAGGAAGGAATTTTCCATCCCACGAAGACTGGCGAGAATCCCAAGTGCAGCTAACTCTCTGTTTTCTCTTCTTATCTCCCTAGACATGCACAGGGAGATGCAAATAACAAACCCAGAGATTTGATAGATTCACAAGAACTTCAAAAAAATAAGACATATTTCATCTGCAATCACTGCACGACTCAAAGAGGCTTGTTTCTTCTGAGTAAGTGTGGGGCAAAAGACATGCATCATATTTGGGTAAAGGAAGGATATATGTGACGTTGTATGCCTTGTGACGGTTTTACTGCAAGCTCCTCAGGGCATAACACAAGCTTCATGCTTCATTGCTGAAAGCCAACATGTGTATAGAGTGTGCTACAGATGTGTCACTGTCACAAAGTGAGAACAATGTGACAGGGAATTCTGCTGCAGATTTTTGCAGAACAAAAAATTCCTCAACTTTGGCTGTTGAGGAATTAACTCACTTCTCAGCAGAGCTGTCATACTTCAGCTGTTCAGGCAGCCCTCTTAGAGTAGCTAAAAAAATGACCAGAAAACCACCTAAAAAAAGTAGCCACTAGTTATAACTGCTGTAACTACTTCTGGTGTTGACATATCAACTTACTGACAAGGGAAGTGTTTCCTATAGTGTCAGCACAGTAAAAGTTGAAGTCTAGGTCACATGTATGCTTGTCTCAAGCATAAACAAAAAACCCTGATAAGTTCCAGATCCAGAGTCCTTTTCCTGTGGGTGCTACTGTAGTGAAGCAGAACAAGCCTGGCTTGATGTTCAGATAGCAGGCTAAACCTGCAGTGTTAGCAATGGTGTGATACTTTGTTTTGACTTACGAACGGAATCGAGCAAAGACAGAGCCTCAAAAGGAGAATAAATACAGACGAGCAAGAGGTCATTTCGTTGATAGCTCACTTTTTTGACAGCTACCCACAAGGGGAAGAGCAAATGCTGCACCTGAAAACTCATTCTTGAACCCTCCTGAGGCTTCTCACTGAAGGGATGTCCTATTTTCTCCTCTTTCTGACTGCACAGATTCAACACACAAAATGCACCCTTGCTAAGCCCAAGTCTACCAGATTTGTAGCCAGCTAAAAGACCTAATATGATACAAAATGAAAGTGATCACTCTTAAAATTAACCTCTCAATGGAAAAAACAGTCATATTGTTTCCCTTCCCACTATTAAAAAGACAGACCTAAGGTGTACCACAGAAATGCATGTGAGCCAATCTGGATTTCTGTAACCTAGAAAACCCTATGAAAATACCAGACAGGCGATGAAAAAGTAGTATCACAGCAGTCAAGGCAACAAACATTTAGAAAGTGACTGGTAGCAGCAAATTTTGATCAAACTGCTCAACCTGGGTTTTTTTGTCTTAATTGATTATGTCTGATAACATTGTTAAAGAGCCTTGCTAAAGACTCAGCGTGATCACCTTTTCAAATTACAAAATGTCAAGGCAGACTGCTCCTAAATCTTCAGAAGACAGCATATTCATCTCTCTTGCTATTTGCAAAGCTGAAGGAAACAATTTCAAACAAAACAAAGCACTCCCCTATTGGTCCTTCTGCAAGGAATCAAGGAGAGCACAAAACTAACATTAGCATTTGTAACGTCTTTCTGAGCTCAACCCATTAGCAATAAAAACATCACAATGAAAACAGTAGTAGGAGGTACTCCAGTAAACATCTGTAAGATTTCCAGTGCTCACTGTATATGCCTTATTTCTTGCCAGCTTCATTTCTTGCTCAGTCATTTACTTCTTGTGCAGTGTTGAATGCAGTGAAAGAAATCTCTGCTTCCCTAGCCAGTAAATAGAGAGACAACAATTAGCTTTGACCTCTTCTGTGGAGGATGGAGGATGTTGAGACTGAATCATTGTCCCACAGTAAAATAAAAGAACAGAATATTATTACGTATAAAATTATGATAATGATACTGCATACTCCTCTCATAGCTTCTCTCCAAGGATCTAAGACTTCCTAACAAACATCAAATTAAGCCTTGCCCCTACACTCCTGGAAGACAAATGGTTCTTCACTATAATTTACAAGTGGGAGAATATAATGAACAGCTAATGGTTATACACCTAATTTAGGGAAAAAAAAAAAAAGAAAAAGCTTTAATGATTTGATTTGTAAATGTTTATTTAATTTCCCAAAAGTGAAATTGGGAAAAGTATAGTATTTTATGCCAGCCTCCCTCCACCCCTTCAGCTCTTGGAAGCCTTAAAACATCAAGCCTGTAAATTCAATTTCTGTGTCTGGAGGCCCAGCACTAATAGCTCTGTCTGGAACATCAGTATCAAGGGACAGTAAGTGTCTTCAGAGTTTAGAGGAAGCCAGCAAAGGGCTTTTTAGAGAGACAGAAAATATTTCTATTATTTATTTTAGTAAGAGGTTATTAAGAGGGGAACATTATAAGAGAATGTTATTTTGAGTATCAGTATCCCAGTAAGAGCACTAAAATTTATGTACAGACACAGAAAAAAAATGGATCCACACTTCTACATAACTTGTCTGGCTTCTTTCTCCAGAAAAAAATCATCTCTGGTCATTTCAGAACAAGAAACACTGAGCTGGGATAATTAACCTCCCACCTCAGGTCCCACCTTCATCTCCAACAGTTATAAGTTGTTCAAGCACTGAGGCAAAAAGGACTTCACTCTTCTACCAATAAATGTCATTGATAGCAATTAACATTCTTACTGTATTATGAGTATTCATCATTAATTTTTAAAAAAATCATTTTTGCAAGCCTGATATATTCTTGGGCTGGCGAATTTTCTCTGGTGCTTAAATTTTCCACTTACTGACATACACCTCCAGGGTGTTTATAAAACCTATACTGATTTTCTGCCTATCCTGACTGAAGGATGGAGCTACGTAAGTGTCCCCAAACATATTATTGTGCACACATTAAGACCACTAGGAAGAGACAATGCTCAAACTGTATTTATGAGAGAAAAAATGAGGAACACTGCTGAAATCCAGAACGCCAAGTTCAACTGTTCCTTTTCCTTTTTCAAAGGTGAGCCATTTTTAACTCAATTGTCCTTACCATGTGTGTTTGTCATCATATCTTCTATCGTGAACTATAAGACACCATAACTGCTCTTACTTATATATTTGTGTGATTAATATTTCTGAATTTATAAACATATGTTTATATTCAGGTATTTAACGTATTTATGTACTTAGAATCACATAATCCCAGCAGTGTGTCTTTGTCTGTCTGCCAGTTTGCTATTCCTGGCTTTGGCCTTGCTAGTAAAACTGTCAGCTATGCTGTGTCTTCTGGGATCTAGCCATGTTGAGTAAAGTTTGCGTCATGTCAGCCCACTAAAAATAAGCAAAGTAGTCTTTACCTGCAGCTTTAAAACAACACAGTGCTTAGGGAAAAAATGGATGTCTCGTTTGCAAGGGCATGGGTTCCAAACCAGTATAGTTACAAAGGTTCATCACCTTTTCAGACCTTGAGACAGGCATCTGTTTAAGCATAATTTAGTGTTAATGCATTCGACACAGATTGAAATGGATCAGTCATTGTTGTTAGTTTGGCTTTTCCTAAGCCAGAGCATCTTATATAGACATATAAATATATATATATACACCTATAAATATAGACCTATTTCTGATATACCTCCAGCAAAAGACATTGCTGAATAAAGACAGCTACAATGATTGGTAACAGTAGGAAATGAAGAAATTAACAACTGAAACTAAGAACTGGAGATTCAGTGAGAGAAAACATACTGGACTACAGTTTAATCAAAGAAATACTAATAGTTTATGACAGACCACAGTCACTTGCCATTTCAATGGACACTCCAGGCTTGCGTCCTCAGACTTGGGAACTAAAGCCAGTAAGAACTAAGTGATTAGGGACATTAGAAAAGCCCAACAGGTTCCTAATCAGATGTTTAGGTATGGATTACGTCTAAAAATCTGACTCTGGAGAACCTAAGTCTTGCCAAAAATTGGCTTACACCTGTCCAAGAAGTATTTCTTTACCATGTAGGTGTCATTCAGAGTTTCAAAGCCACACATCAGCCACCCCTATAATGAAGCTATGTCAAAAAAAGTTTTCCCATTTAGTGAATGCTCTCAGAATTTAAGATATATTTTCCATTCCACATCAGAAGAACTACAAGACCTTTCTCAATTTTAAGCCAAAAATGTCAGAAACATTGCTCAGGACCACCAGTGCCATTGGCAACATGGGCACTTGCACACAACTTCTGGAGTCCAACCAGATCTACTCGGCTCTGATCTGGCTGAGAGACCAAAACCGGGTCATCCTACATACCGAGTGAGACACCTACATATTAGGTTATGGTCATTCAATTATGAAATGGGTCTTCCTCTTTTCGACGCAAAAATATACTGTATATTTGAAAAGAAAAAAAAGTTCCCAATACAACTTTTATATGCTTCCATGATTTGATTTAAATAATCTCACTTTCTCTACCAAATCCCACCCTCCTCTCTCCTTCAGAGCAGGATCATCTGAAACATCACCAGTCTTCCTCTTCGCTATTCACGCAGAACCACAAGAACCTGCCGTTTTGTTTGGGAATGCACCCGCGCCAGCTGCCAGACTGCTCAGAGCCCGGCTCAGGTCTCAGAAGCAGGGCTTTTGCCTTAGACTGAAGAACACATCTCTCACCTGCACAGCTCAAACATGCTCTGCCACTGGTCAGACTATGCAGCAAGAGAACTGAATCAAACTTACCAACGTGGGAAAGGTGTGGCAATAGGAAATTTAATGGGCAGTGTGAGAAAAATCCACAGTATCAGAAGCCAGGAGGTGGATTAAAAGAGGGCACAGATTGAATTTCAAGGGAGAGGAGGAGTGTCCCAGACCCCTTTCTTGCCTTCTTACTCCATGGTAATCTACGTGGCTCCCCATTTATCTGTTTTCTGCAAATCTTTTGCCAGGTCTTTAATCTACTCTGCAGGAAACCTATAACTCAGGATTGAGAATCTGACAGGCAGTTAGCCAGCCAAAATTAAGTGCTTACCGAAGAGCATAAATTCACCAATGACTTGAAAAGCTTGACCTGAAGTCACCTTTGAAAACAGGACTCAAACCTTGTTATGGGATTAAATTTTGCAGAGCCAATTAACATAATCTCTAAATTATGAGGCAAACTCAAATTAATACGTTCATTTGATGAGTATAGGTACAAATATTTTAAATGCTCTTCTTTTTTTTTCAATATCAGGTAACTACAGCATTCATAGTACCTGAAATGCTCAAAAGGGACAGAGTTCCAACCTTTATTTAAACAAACTCTATTCTAATTTGTGATGCAGAAGACTTGTTCAGACAAATAACATTTGACACAATTTCTTTCTCTTGATATCACGCGTATCATGCAACCTTAAAATGATCCAATAGTTGCTTTCTAATTCTAAACTAATAATAATTTAAGACCATAGAATAGTGAACAATACGTGAAGAACTGTAAAGGAAATTAATTCCTGATACAAATTTCTGCACAAATATTAAAATCCATGTAAAGTTAATTGAAATTTCAGAACCTGCTATCTATTTTACCTATATTCAATTGGTAATTACCTGATTACCAATGCATGATTAAATCATTCTGTAACCAGGGAGCAGGAGCTTTTCCTCAAATCACAGCTGAACCCGAATGATTATTTTGCTATTTTGTTTAAATGAGCTGAAATAACTTCAGTCACATCAGCACGTGAACTAGAACTGAGCTGAAGAATTAACTATCTCAGCTCCACAACATGAACTCAAATTTGTCCTGCTCTATTCATCCATTTTTTCATTTTTCATCTCTGTATAGAATGAATGAGAATGAATTTTTGATTTTTCAACGAGCTGAGATTTGTATTATCATGCAATCTTTATTTACACAGTCATGCAGTATTCCTAGTATAATACTATGTCAGGCAGCTGTTACTGCAATTTTATATATATCAATGTAGAGTCTTGGAACATGCAGAATATTTCTGAAGAAACAGTCCAAGAAGCCAGTGTACGTAGGATAGTTCATTTAACAATCAGCAGAGGAACCACAAGATCTTTCTGTTTCTTCAGGCATTTAGGAAAAATAGAGATATAGTGAGTAAGAGTTGGGATAAGGTTTACCATTTGATATACTTATGGATTTTGTTCACAGTGAGTATATTTTTATGTGTAATTATTACTCTAAACCATTTAAGTTGTACTGTAAACATGCACTGTGTTAAACATGTCAGGACTGCAGTGGGCTTTACAAACGAAATAAGCAGTGGAGTAGGGATTTATTTTTTGCCTCTTTTAGATTTACACAATCCATGCAGATAAGGATTTTATTACTTTATTAATAAAAAAATAAAGATAGCAGAAAGCAATGAATCTAGGCATCTGTTACAACCCATGGCTTAAACATTTAACTGAGGAGGAACTATGCGCTGTGATGAACAATTACACATAAGTAAATGTTGCTGTACAAGTCATGCTCAGATTCTCCAAGCTGTTCTTGGCATAAGACCAGAGAAGGTGAAACAGAAATAGCTTCATGCCATCTTTGCAGTTACCCAAACCCAGTACCAAACATGGAAGCCAGCCCCAGCCCTGCACGCCACCATATAGTTACAGGACTGCTCTGTGTATCACCCACTTGCCTGTGGTTCTAAACAGGGTTTTTGATAACTGAGGACAATTGGGAGAAAGTAACTTTAATTCCCACAAGTATTTTCCCCAGGTACAGGAAACATCGTGGGAGCTGGCAGGTACCGAGGAAATAGGTCTCTGAATTTTAGAAACATCTCAATTAAAAAACTGTACTCTAGTGGGAGGTGTCCCTGCCCATGGCAGGGGGGTTGGAATTCGATGATCTTCAAGGTCCTTTCCAACCTAAACCATTCTATGATTCTATGGCTTTTGGATGAAATAATGCCATAAAATTAACATGAGAGTCCTTAAGATTTAGACTGGACAAAGCATATAGGCAAAGCAGAGAGATCCCATAGGTCACTGTGTTCATTTTAAATTTCTATCAGTCCACAGTATTGAAAGGAAAAGATTAGAGCCATGAGTTATCTAACCCCACTGCCAGCTGTATTAGTGAAACTGTGTTCTCTTAATTAAGAGATATATATCTCATAATCCCTTTCCCCAACAGGATGTGAACCCTTGCTCACCTAAAATACTTCATTTAGGAGGAAATGTGCATTGTTAGGTAGCAGCACTGCTGCGTTACATGCTTAACAAAGAATTATGACTTCTTTTTCCTTCCTAGTTACTGTTCCTGTAACGTTCCCTGAATAATTTTTGTAGTTGCTTTGCTTCTGAAGAAGGCTGCATAATATTAGTGTAAGCATCATAGAGGTATGTTAGCTGGCAACTACAGGCTGAAGTCAGAGACAAATTATCAAAAGCAAAAAAGAAATTTAAAAGTACAAATCCCAGCAAGAAACAAAATAATTTAGGCTTTTAAATGTTTTATACGGTCATCAAAAATTCCACTTTTTTATCTTTGATAAAATGATCTCAGATCATTTTCAAACTTGAATGCAAGCTGCCCTCTAAACGCATATTAGGTCAATAACATGAAGTATAATATGAATTTAAGTATCCAATAATAGAAATCTGAAACTGAACATTATACTTGTGTATTTTTTCTACTTTGATAATCCTTGATACAAAATGGGAACCCATTATGCTGTAATTAGACATTTTTAAAAGCTCTTTTAGACCTTTAGATGAAAGACAGTATCTGGATGCCAAGCTGTTGTCAATTGTTTTTACTGTCTGGAATTGTATGTTCAAATCCTGGCTCAATCAAGCCAACCTTTCCCATTTCTGAGACAGCTATTTCAATGTGCTATGATTTACTACAAGCAGAGCTTTCAAACAAGGCCACATAATGTAAGGCTGTTTCAAAAAGTGCTTATAAAAACAAAATCTTAATACTCCACAAGTGTCGTGTGCAACTACGTTCTTTATAATTTACAAGATGTTATTGTTTTTAATGGCCATCCCTCCAAACTTACCTGCCAGTTTGCAAATTGCTAACAGCAACAGAAAGTCGTCAGAACAAGCTGCACCCTCAGTGTCACCTACACTCTTCTGTATCCCCCAGTTTGCTGGCACAACTGTCAACAATTCTCCATTACAAGTCGGTAATTCTCTAGGTAATGTGCATGAAGAGAGAGGATACAAATCGTTTGTCAGCTCCGCTGGTTTTGCAATGTTAATAGAAACCACGGTGCCCAAGATTTGTTTTAGTCTTTAGTAACTGCAACTATCACCTTGATAAATATGGCAACAGGCTTACTGAATAAGAAAATGGGACTACCACAAATCACCTCCCAGAATAAGATTTCGCTTTAAAAATTGCAAACACTAACAATATCATGGCGTTACTTATAGGAAAGATATTTTGGCAAAAAAAGAAAAAAAAAACTTTCAGGGAAATAAGTAATTCAGAATAAGTTATTTAAATTATTTTTATATAGTGGCATTAAAATAATCTGTTCCTCAATAATAATCTTTGTTGATAGTCTCTTCTCACAGGACATCGTTCAGAGGACAGTATGTATGTTAACACCCGAACTATGACAGTGTATATTCTGTCTTGGGACCTTTAGTGTCATTTGCCAGGCACTGTCACCAACCTGAAGGTTCTTAGAAAGCATCATCAAATGCAGCTATCAGCATCACTAGTCCCCACCTAGAATAATGGAAATTAACTGCTATGCCTCAGTGTCATTAACAGGCACTAAGTCTATTTCTACAAATATCGTGTTGATGTACAAAGCAAGGAATAATTAGTTTATTAGGGGAGAAAGGAACAAAGCATTATGTAGGAAATGCGCATCACAATCATAAAAATAACAAATCGGGAGCACTCAGCCTCGCAGTCCCTTGTTTCACGTTGTTGACCCTGTTCACTCCCACAGCCACGCAAGGCATGAAGTTCTTCCCACGTTTCACTTAGGCAGGTCTGTAAGAGAGCAGACAGTGCCAGCGCTGTGCCTGCCTCAACTCCCACCCCACCACTGCCTCTTGTCAGGTCTCCGCATCTGCTCCAGACCTTCTCACTGCTGCTGGTTTCAGTGCTACCACTGCAGCATCTCTCATGGCGCTGCGCTGCCAGCTACCTCGTCCGGTGCTGGTGGTATAATGTCAGACGTGTCCTACTTCAGCTAGAGCAATTCCAGTTTGACAAATACTGAAAAACGGCGAGATCCAGGCCCCTACCTGACTACCTTCAGCTCTATCATTGCATGGAAGGCATCCAACAACACGGACAACCACTGCACTTCCCTCCGTATTGTTCACCTATGACACTGAGCAGTATGTACAGATATTTCTGGTCGCAGTGAACTCCTTCCCACCAAGAGTGCCTTGTGGACAATTTTTGTTGCTCTTCCTTCATAAAATACTTCATAGCCCCAACTGACAACTGAAACACACTCTATGAAAGCATCGAAGGCAACCTCAGCAAAACAACTCCCAAAACTTAATCTGCTTCATTCTGGCTATTTCCAATATATGGCAACAGGTCCTGTTGGTGTGAGATTCCAGCCACAGAGTTACTGATGCATCTGTGGTCAGAGCACAAACTCAGCAAGAATGCACCTGTGACTTTGGTGATCAGGGACCATGTGTTTTCATTTGAACCTCAGTTTTCAATTAAAGCTAAACACTTCTAGCTTTCAGGTCTGTGAACCAAAACTTCAATGCTTAAGTAGAGTGAAACAAATAAAGTAAATGTTGCAGACACTCCAGAAGAGGAAGGGATTACAGTTATTAACACTGAGGAACTAAAGCTCAAGTCCTCTAAGGTTCTTGAGATATTCATCACCCACTTTAGGCACTGAGATTTTTCCACCCTCAAAAGTGTAATCCAGCACTGCTGCTGCTGCTTAAGCCTGGAGGGTTGAGATCTCATCTCTGCAAGCCAGCACACTGGCACTGTGCCTCCTCCACCACTTCATAGAGAGACATTGCTCAAAGCTCTCAACTGCAAGCTCCCAGGCAGCGTATTCAAAGTACGTGCCCTGATCTAACTGTGGAGGAAGGAGGGTAAAGGCTTCTCCATAAGATTAAGCAGAGCTTTCTGACTGACGGCTGCTTTCAAAGGCTTAAGTATGCAAATGCCCACAAAAATGGACATGACCTATCAGAGACCATTAACCGTGCAAACACCGCTTCCTGAGAAATGGAAGCAGCAGTAATTGTACCTTAGCTAGCTGCTACAGTTACTCAACCTAAGACTATCCTCCTGGGAAGTAAAAGAAGCATAATCTGCTACCAGTACGTTTGTTAAAGACAGAAGTCTAAATCATATAAGAATTCATGATTATACATTCATATCTATTCACACACCACTCTTGATATTAATGTTTGTATCCTCATTACAATGCTCTAGACAAGGTTATCATATGGAGTAATGTATTTAAAGGATGTTGTGGTGCAACAGGTGGAACTTATTTCTGCTGTTTAGAAAGCAGATTTTCATACCCTGTTTGTCATTCACTAACTGGATCCAGTCCCTTCAATCTCCAATACATAAAACAGGAGAATTACAGTTTTCTCCCTAAGGCGAGATAAGGACTGTAAGCAGGTTCCCTGAAATAATGAATATAGGCAGAAGAAGATTTAGGATTACAGCTCGGTTTATAAATATGTGCATTTTCCCTAGACTGAAAGCCACTGAATGGAGGAAACTCATCAGTAGGATTTGACATTTTATCATTTGTGCAAGAATATGACACTCTTGCAAAATATATGACTATGTAGAAGACATAAAATATCTGTGGGACTTAAATGGCATAGATTAGTTGTCCTTTGAGCAGACTGTTGTCTTTCCAACAGAAAGTCTCCTGGAAGAACTACCTCCACAATTCAAATTACTTTAAAAACACTTGTGTAAAAAGAATGGCATCTGAACAGCTGCAACACTGCATGGTGTGCAGTGTACTGCTCGGTGTAGACTGGGTACAACTTAGTTAAATTCCTTCTCAAAGGCTACATGTAAAGCATGTTCTAAAATGTAAACAAAGGGAGAGATCTGAAAACTGGATTGCTGTTGCAGGGCTTGGAGAGTTGGCTTGCTCGGGGTTAGTCAGAAGTTCCTAACAGGTACCAATTATGATATGTTCAAAATATGTAAAAACACATACAGCTAAGTAGGTCATCTGGAAAGCAGCTACCATAGGAGACTTAGTGTGGTACATGTGGACCCATTCAGTCATGGCTTCCCGCAACGGACTTTCAAGTGCCCACAGTGGCGTTTCAAGTGGCATCAAAGAACAGAGAGGAGAAACAAGCATTGTGTGTGCGAAAGTCAGCCATGAGGTGAAAGGTGGAAGGAGATGGGAATAAGGAGGCAATCCCTGCCACAAGCACCACCTATTGAGGCACTAGTCTAGACATTTAAACCTTCTTATATCGTGTCTTGCGAGAATATCAGAGATAACTGCACTGGTCTGGCAGACTTGACACGGGACCTACAAAATATCCTTGCCCTTCTGAGGCACAGCAGCTGTGAGTACTGCTGTGCACGTGAAATGGCACTCAACTGTGTGTTTCAAAAGTACCTTCTGGGAAGAGGGAAGGGTGCCAACAAAACAGCCTCCAAGCTCTAGATCAGCTCAGGCTTCTCAAAAAAGAATTTAATTAGAAGACTGGATGAACAACCCATCCATTACCTCAGGCCCTCATCTGTAACTTCACTGATGAATCCCATCACCACCAGACCTCAACTTCCCTTTCTGCCTTGCCTCTGCAGAGAGTTTTGTGCAATGGACCATGTGCACACAGCCATGAGTTTGCTGAACACTTTGACACCAGCAGACACAGATTTGTTGCACATTCACTGAAACACTCAGACTGCTCCCATCCTCATCCCCTCCTGATGCTTCCAATTGGTACTAGAGGAGCCAGTAGTAATGGGATGGAGGAAATGTCCCCATAATTTTACATTCCTCCAATAGCTTGTCTTCAACGGTCCTCCTTTAACGCAGGCAGTTCTTAAACAAAGAAACTTCACAAGCAAATGCTTAATGGTGCCAGGCCGTTTTTGAGCCAGAGGGTGCAAAAACAGGAATGGGGAATCAATGTCCCTTTACAAGAAGATCAAGGTTACAAGATAAAAAGAAAGCACAGAGAACAGAAGGCAGGAAATACAGGTTAGATGGTACTTCTTGGAGAAAAGGACTACAGCTGTTAAGCTCTGACTTGAGGAGATGATGTCAGGAAATGGAAAGATGAAACGTCTTTCATCTCAACCTAATCTTCCTGATGCAACCTGAGCACCTTATGGTAGGTACCAGCTCTCTCTTCTGTTTGCAGAGCATACTGTAGACCACTATTTTAGTTTATGAGATGTCCTCCTAAGTGGAGAAAAGTAATGGTCACGGCAACAGGTCAGCAGCTTGCAAATCAGGCAAAGGAAGAAGGAGACCTGCATGGCTGAGCAGGAACCTTCTGAAAAGGCTCAGGTGGAAGAAGGGAGTTTACAATAGGTGGAAGAAGGCACTGACTCCTTGGGAAGAATATAAGAATGCTGTCAGGGTATGCAGGGAGGAAACAAGGAAAGCCAAGGTGGCCTTAGAATTGAACCTGGCGAGGGATGTCAAGGCCAACAGGAAGGGTTTCTTTAAGTATATAGGAGACAAAAGGAAAACTAGGGAAAATGTGGGCCCGTTGTTGAACAAGACAGGTGCCGTGGTGACAGATGATGCAAAGGAGGCGGAGTTGCTGAATGCCTGCTTTGCTTCTGTCTTCACTGTTCGGGCCAGTCCTCGGGAGACCCAGACTTTGCAGGTAACAGAGAAAGTCTGGAGGAAGCAAGACTTTCCCTTGGTTGACGGGGAGCACATTAGAGATCAGTTAGATAAACTGGATATACACAAATCCATGGGGCCTGATGGGATGCACCCTCGAGTGCTGAGGGAGCTGGGGGAAGTCATTGCTGGGCTGCTCTCCATCATCTTTGAAAGGTCCTGGAGGACAGGTGAGGTGCCTGAGGACTGGAGGATAGCCAATGTCACTCCAGTCTTCAAAAAGGGCAAGAAGGATGTGTTCTGGGAGTCATCTCAAAGCACCTGGATGAAAAGAAGATTATCAGAAGTAGTCAACATGGATTCACCAAGGGGAAGTCATGTCTGACTAATCTGATAGCCTTCTATGACAAAGTAACTAGATGGGTGGATGAGGGGAGGGCAGTGGATGTTGTCTACCTTGACTTTGGCAAGGCTTTCGACACTGTCTCCCACATCATCCTCACAGGAAAGCTTAGGAAGTGTGGCTTAGATGAATGGACAGTGAGGTGGATTGAGAACTGGCTTACAGATAGAGCTCAGAGGGTTGTGGTTAGTGGCGCAGAGTCTAGTTGGAGGTTAGTAACAAGTGGTGTCCCTCAGGGGTCAGTACTGGGCCCAGTTTTGTTCAACATATTCATCAATGATCTGGATGAAGGGATAGAGTGTACCATCAGCAAGTTTGCTGATGACACAAAACTGGGAGGAGTGGCTGACACGCCAGAAGGCTGTGCTGCCTTACAGCGTGACCTCGCCAGGCTGGAGAGTTGGGCAGAAAGAAACCTTATGAAGTTCAATAAGGGTAAGTGTAGGGTACTGCACCTGGGGAGGAATAACCCCATGCACCAGTACAGGTTGGGGGCTGACCTCCTGGAGAGCAGCTCTGTGGAGAGGGACCTGGGAGTCCTGGTGGACAACAGGATGACCATGAGCCAGCAATGTGCCCTGGCGGCCAAGAAGGCGAATGGCATCCTGGGGTGCATCAAGAAGAGTGTGGCCAGCAGGTCGAGGGAGGTCATCCTCCCCCTCTACTCTGCCCTGGTGAGGCCGCATCTGGAGTACTGTGTCCAGTTCTGGGCTCCCCAGTTCAAGAAAGACAGGGAACTGCTGGAGAGGGTCCAGCAAAGGGCTACAAAGATGATTAGAGGATTAGAACATCTCTCATATGAGGAAAGGCTGAGGGACTTGGGTCTCTTTAGTCTACAGAAAAGAAGATTGAGGGGAGATCTTATTAATGCTTACAAATACTTGAAGGGAGGGTGCCAGGGGGATGGGAACAGTCCTTTTTCAGTGGTGCCCAGTGACAAGAGAAGAGGTAATGGGCACAAACTTGAACATAGGAAGTTCCATCTTAACATGAGGAGGAACTTCTTCACTTTGAGGGTAGTGGAGCACTGGAACAGGCTGCCCAGAGAGGTTGTGAAGTCTCCCACTCTGGAGACATTCAAAACCCGCCTGGACACCGTCCTGTGCAACCTGTTGTAGGTGACCCTGCTCTGGTGTGTGTGTGTGGGTGGACTAGATGATCTCCAGAGGTCCCTTCCAACCCTGACCATTCTGTGATTCTGTGATTCTGTGAAAACCCAGCAGTCAGCTCTGAGCAGTGTCATGGTGCTGGAAGGACTTGCTGACTGAAGGCAGAAAGCAGGCAGAGCTTCCTATAGCAGGGATGATTTATGGTGACGCTTTAACGTTCAACTTTGCTTTGGGTTGCTCCTAAATGTTCTGTTTCTTCTAAGCTGTATGTAAAGGAATCCAAAGCTCCTGGTTTCCCAGTGTTTTAATTCGAGATATCAAGTGTCCAAGTACAGCAGCAGCACAATGAGTAAACAGAAGCATCAGATGTGAAACTCCTTCAAGTCAAAGCAAGCTTTCTGTAGATGAATAGACATACATGTTGATTATTCCTAATAAACACTCGAAAAAAATCCTGAAATCAACTATCTTAAGTTCTATGAATTCCTGTGTATTTGATTTGCTCAGAGAGGTCCGTGTATCTTTTAAAGCTCACATATCGCTATTTTCAAGTAGTAAGTGTAATTAGCAAAATTTACTAAACTGATCCCATCCTTCAAGAAATCGCTGTAGAGAATTTACTGTTACTCATTAGAGGTCACGTAATGTGTTCCTAACTTATTAAGCTGAAATAAATGTTTCTAGATGCTCAATACTGGTAAAAGTCTCAAAAATAGTATATTTGTGTAAAGCATTACACAAACCAAGTCTATTAAGGAGTTCCTGTAGACAGTAGCATGGATATTGAGTTAATTTTTTTAAATAGATGCCAACAGTCTAGCTGCAATGAACAGAGCATTCAGACAACTTACCTATTATTTTGGTTGTGAGATGTCTGTGAACAGACTGATTTTTATCATTTATTTCAGGACCATGAGTGTACCTTTCTGGTTGACTCACAGCTATGTATTCATTTTTGGAGAGGACTGAATTCCATTTCATGACTGTTCACGGGCTGCATCATAAATTCAAGACTACACACTCCCCTCTTCTCCACTGATCTCCCACAGATGCCAAAAGGAAGCTTGTACAGAGATCAAAGGAAGAATCTGGGCTCTGTGTAGTAAAATAAAACTTTCAGTTGTTATTTTTTACATCACATTCAGAACTGCTTACTGGAAAATGTTCCCTTTGTTAGTATTACTGCCACCCTTGCCCCTTTTCCTTCCCCATCCTTCTTTCTTTTCTCTGTCTTCTCTCTCTTCTCTTTGTATCTGTCATCACAAATTCCCTTTCCCTGTGCAATGGGTTGGAATGGTCACTGTTAGCATGCAAAGTGCCACCATTAACAATGAGTATTTGGGCTCTGACAAGTCCCAGGGAGTAACGGTTCAAATATACCTCCAAACTCTTAAGACACAGCACAATGGCCCTCACTTTCAGCACAAGAGAATATTGCATATCTATATCTGCAATGTCATAGCTGTGGATTCAGAGCGTGTGTGGAGGCCCCCTGCCCCCCATACACACATTTTTCAAGAGGCAAAAATCAGAACCCGGGCACTTACTAACCGCCGTACCCATATCAGACACTCACCCAGGTGTTCAGTATCTTGTTGACCAAAGTATTCAGCACCAGAGAGTCTCTGTCTCAGTGCCAGGCACTGTAGGCAGAGACAGGTTAATATGCCAGACCCAAGTCCCCCAAACTAATTACTAATTAATACTAAATAGAATTTATCTAAAGTTCAGTAGCATGAAGTTTTTCCTCCAACTGCAAAATGGATTAGACCAGTAAAGCTAGTTTCAGGCACAGGGCATCTAGTTATAAAGTCCACCTGAAGACTGCAGAACAGAGAAGCGGTTGCCTGACCCTACGCACTATAACAGTCAGTTGAACCCTCCTGAAAATGGCGTGAAAAGGGATCAGAAACTTCTGAACCCCTGTGCTTTGCCTGTTCCCATACGGTACCCATACCTTACAACAATATAGAGCTTTTTGCATGGAAATTCCAGTGTGCTTTAGAAACGCCTGGTTCTAAACAAGACGTTTCTAAACAAGACGTTTCTAACAAGACCCTGTGAGGCACAGTTCTTATCCCCACTTTTGAAACAGTAAAATTGAAAGGAAATAGTTTGCCTGAGGTCAGTGTCCAAGCCCAGAACAGGTTCTGGAATCATCTTTACAATTAAGTCACTAGATCGTGTCGCCTTCACTAGCATTTCACGTATGCTCAAAGAGATTACAATCTCTCATACTTTGTGAGCTGAGCAGTTCATCTATCCTAACTTTTTCAGCTGACCAAAAAATGTGCTTATACAGAATTAGCCCTGATACAGCAGCAGAGAAGCTACCACCCTGTCAATGCCCCCCTCGGTTTACTTGAGTGTCAATAATGTTCTTACAATCGTTGGCACAAATGATCGCAGGTAAAGCATTCCTCACTCTTGAAGTTAATAAGTGACTGAGAAAGCCTATCAACTTATGCAGAAGAGGTTGTTTGCAACCAACACTAGATGCAACAGTTTGCAACCAACATGCAGATGGAATGGGAGCGGAATGAAAAAGCTTCCACTGTCTCACTTGACATTTTTGCTTATGTTTCAGAAGATAATTTTAACAAGCTTATCAAATATCAAGAAAGTACTGATGTTTGAGAATGGTACAAAGGGTGTTGTACTGACAGATGTGTGATCTCAATTCTTTCATTGAGCCATAAAGTTTAGCACAGGAGGTAATTGTACAACCTACTCTGTCAATATTGCTCTATTGCTACTTTGAGAATGATGTAAAAATTTTGCCAGCACGCCACCCACTCCATCACTAACCTCTTTGAGAGGTTACAGGTAGGACAGTTTGGTGTCAAATACTGTGGTGAGATTTGACACGCACTTGGGCACAGAGTTGGGATCACCCTAATAATTTTATAGATGACCCCAAACCTCAGCCATGTCATGTCCTAGAATAAAAGAAATGACGTTGGGATGTTCTGTTTGCCTTCTCATCACCAACCTGCCATAATCTATCTGCTTTAAAACCATCTTAGTCCTGCAGCATGGTGAGGCAAGAAGAGTAGGAGAGTAAGTGAAAGGAGTGAAAGGAATTCACAGTCGCCCAGCCCCAGCCTAAATCAAGAACAGGAGTTAAGGACTCTAATATCCACAATTAGCATAAACACTTTCAGGGACACTACACCGCCTGGGAAATAGCCTTAGCAACGCCTCACTAATACTCCCCTGACCTTGCCCCTCCCAGCACATCCTCTGTTGCATTTACACCAGGTGGTGAAACTCGAGTAGGAGGCAAAAAAAGTCCTGACTGTGATAAAGACACTACTCGTAAGGGGAAATCAGGAAAAGCCTGCAAAGCCACTCTCCTCCACGCACCTGACTGAAGAGGAGCACCGCACTGGGCATGGCTGGCAGATGTAGGGCTACTGGCCCCTTACTTCCCCTACTCGTCTGAATTCAGCCCAGAGTATCCAGCAGCGTTAATTCTAGTTTGCACGAGGGCCACGCAGAAAGGCAGACGGACATGGTTTTGGGGAGCACAACCCGACAGTGAGCAGGAAGGCTGCGCATATGGACCACCCGTTTCAAGTAGGAAAAATGCCAGTAAGAAGGGAAACACTTCAAACAATCATAGGAAAGTAATTCTAAGGATCATATCCTGTATCCACAGAAGTACAAATGAAGATTTTAAGGACAGATTCCTTAGTATCTAGAATCTCTCTTCTTTGGTGAAACTTGTTTTGAGTAGTGCTAGGAGCACCCAAAACTCCTAACTGCGTTATAAATCGGTTTGCACGATACTCCTATTAGCCATTTTCTATCAGGACCACTTGAGGCGATTTTTTTTTTTTCTCAGCGAGTGTGATTTCAGTACAACAACCTGTTGCTCTTTTAAAGTTTTGTTACGAATTACTGTTCTTCCCCTCAATATTATTTCTAGATAACTTCAGCCAGAGAAAACACCTCTGAGCTCTGCGGAAATTTCTCCTTTTGCGTGATCCGACATGTACCTCGAGCCACCCTGCCCAGGATTTGGGGAGGGGAGGCGGAGGGGTCCCTCCGTGGAATTACGTCTGCATCCGGCCGGGCTCAGCCTGAAATGCCCCTGGATCCCCGTCGCCTTCTCCTTGCCCCCCTCCAACATCCCGCCTCGCCGGGGGCTCTGCTCCTTTGGGTTTCTGCACCCCCAAAAGCCAGACCCCGGCGCCGCACTGCGGACTCTCTCCTCGCCCGCTTCGCCGCCGGGGCAAA
>NW_009646842.1:1562201-1563941 GCF_000708025.1 Charadrius vociferus
AGCGCTGCTGCCCGGCTCCCGCCGTTCCCCGTGCGGCGGCAGTCACTCGGGGGGCTGTCACCCGGGACCTTAACCCTGCAACTGTGGGGACACTGCTGTAGGGAAGGACAGCATCGCGCCCTCAGTTTTCTTTTCAAGACTGGGGACTCCTTCCACTTTAACACCTTCTGTTTTACGCCGTTCCCTGGCACCTGGACCCCATGCACTAAAGATACCACAGTCCTGTATCTCCTGAAGCAGAAAATCCTCAGTTCTCTCTGTAGAGTTAAACTGTTTTGTGGTTGTGTGGACACGTACCACTCCAGATTTGCCGTTCTCACCAGTTTATTTGGATCTTAAGAATTGAAATGCAGAAAACAAAATGTTTTCATCATTATTTGCTAGCTGTTTTTCACATCCAAAGATCTGTCAACGTTGGTTGAGAGCAACACTATCTTTTGAAATCATTATACAGTTTATATATGAAACCTCTTAACCTCGTAAAACGTTTTGTGGGGGTTTTTTGTTTGTTTGTGTTTGGAAAAGTAGCACATAGCCCCACACTCAGATTCTGGTACCATTCTAGAGCCCAATCATAGTGGTCTGGATCTGTCCTGAGAGTCCAGTTTTCACTTCCCAAATAGTAACAACAAAAATGCTGTTAGAGTTGCAATGGACTGATGAGAGTGACACTTAGTATATATTAAAAGTGTATTGTATTTTTCACCCTGAAGAGGTGACAGAGACTTACTTCTGAAGGAGTTCTATGAGACCTAACTTTAGTAAATGACTAGTCCATGTATTAGTGCAGAATTACCAATGGACCTAAAGTCACCTAGGTCCTCAGATAGTGTTTTACATGTGAGGATGCAGTCAATTTTTATAAAGAGTTATATTAATTTTCCCACTTCTGCTGCAGTACGCTAACTTTTAAAGAAATAGATCATCATCCTTACGATAGTTATTAAAGTATAATTGCACAATCATGATGAAATGACCACAAATACTTTCCAGGTTTAAAAAAAAAGAAAAACAAGAAAAAAACCCTGATTGCAAAATTTAATTAATAGCTTCCTTAATTCTTAATCATGCTTAATTGGACATAGCTCTAAACAAAAGGCCGACAAATTCAGATAATTGCCTATTAAGGTTAAACTGAACATTCATTTAGGGGCCCAAGCAAACCCAACACTTCGCTGCAGGTGTCAAAAGTGGTAATGTTTCAAATCCCAAATAAAAATAAACTCTTTTTTTTAAAAAAACCACTAGAGATTTCTTCGTACACCAAGCATTTGGAGTCAGGTTTTTCAGGACTAAACTGTAGCATGGCTACAAAACTAAACTTCTTTAAGGCTCTTCTCTGGTTATGCAGAAAGTGGAGGAAAGGAGGAAGTTGGTTGTTTTAAGTGATTGTCTAGCTATAGTTATGGGACAGAGACAGAAAAGATGGAAGAAAACAAAACCTTTAAAATGCTGTTTGCTTTAAAATTGCTGTATTAATTGCTGCACTACCCCGGAAATGATCCAGGCCAGATGTCAGATTGTGGTACCTTCGCAAACTTCTTCCACAAAATCTGTAAGTCAGCTATTGCTGTATTAATTGCTGCACTACCCCCACTTAGCCAACCACGGCATTTATGCCACAGGGTTTGTGTGGCTCAGTATTCGAGGCATAGTTGTATCAAATAGGAAACAAAGTAACAGAAGGGTTTTTTTTTTATTATTTCTCTTGATATTAATTGTAGCTTCCCATTACCTGTC
>NW_009646842.1:1564403-1583223 GCF_000708025.1 Charadrius vociferus
AGGTGATTGCGGTTTTGACTCTATCACTCTCTTTGCAGATGAAGCTGCCACTTTTAAGAGAGACTCTGGATCCAAGCCAGCTTCAGTAGTGACTTGATTTGGGAGCTAGTCCTTATATCCCAGCTTCTCTCTGCCTTTGCCATATGCAACGTACGCTTAAAATACAGCATAGAAATAACAAGTAAAAACCAAATACATTGTTTTTATTATTTAATTCCCTATTTATTATAATACTCAACAACATTTATAGCTCAGTGATACAGTGCCTGTGAAAGAAGCAAACCAACAAATACTGAGGATCACTTCTGCTTCAAAGGCACGTGTGAGAGTAAAAAGAAAAGAAATACACAGAACTACAGAGCACATGCAGCTGTTTGTTCCTTTAAAACTACAAGTCAAAACCACCTTTGACTATTTCCCGGAAATACCACAAGCAGTTAAACAAGGCACACCAGACCTAAAGGTAAAGAAGAGAAAGCTGAGGTGGCAAGAGACTTCTCCGGTTGCCAGGGTAGTGTGGTCATCTCTGCTGCACTGTGGCCTTCAGGGTTTGATCTCGAAGAATCAAAGACTTCATTGTCAAGCAAGTTTGTCAAGCTGCAGCACGTCCCTTGTGATGGAAAGACACCTGTCAGTGAGGATATTCTTCAGGAAGCAACAAGGGGTGTCTCACAGAACAAGGAGAATGTTCAGAAGGACCCTTAGAAACAGCTAGTTTCCTCTTGCAAGGATTTTGTTTGATTGCAGGACTGGTATGGTTTCCAACAGTATATTATCAGATGCCCAGGCGTGTTAGCAACTCAGGGGCAAAAGTGGCTTGGGAGAGAGGTGGGCAACTGCTGGGAAGGATTCCTGGAGGAGACAATTGATTGGAGTGGCATCTGTAGTCAGTTGTACCTACCGAGGAACTTATGTATGTAATGCATCCTATCGTGGAGCATTAAGGCAAATAGGGTCTCATGGACTGTCCTTTAGGGAACAGTTGGATAACTTATGTTAGGCTGCTGATTCTTTTCATGATGCCTCTGGTGATACCTGGTCATGAATAACGGCTCTGTTGGATGGCATTGCACACCCATCTTACACAGGCTGTGTGGATGACTTACTCCTCTCCAAGTTAATTTCCCAATCAGTAGCCAGAATAGGGAATGTGCAGATGCCATGAGGTGGGGGAGCCTCACAAAGGTATGGTGAGGTCATGTGTTGATGAGAACAGGGCAGATATCAGCTTATAAGGCAGAGTATTGAAGGTTGCTCTTTGCGTACAGGTACTTTGTTCACCCACTGCTGGTCCCCTCTAGGTGTGAAGGACAAAATAATCCCACAGAAGCATTTTCCTGCAGAAACTCTGCAGAGGGTTAAGAGGACAGTTACAATTGTATCTCTAAATAGCAAGCTCTTTGTCTATCGTCTGGACAAAGATGTAAATAACCTCCCAAATAGAACTCTTGCAGCTCTCAAGTGCATCAGTCAGGCAGGTCTCCAAAAGGTCTTGGAAAGCCGCCCTATTCACCTGGCCCTAGTCAGGAGGGTAGGTTGGTGCTAGGACAGGCTTGCTTCTCCTGTAAGTTAGCCTCTTGCAGCTTATCTGTGTCCCTTATCCGGTGTGCACGTGGTTGGTGAAGAAGAAAGGGTCAGAAAGAAGGTGTAGAGGCTAGATGGCAAGATGCAAAGTCAGGGAACTGGAAAGTCTGATGTTCATTCTGACAAAGCTTTCTGAGGTTGCAGCTGGTGCTTGCCAGAGGTATGCTTAATGCAATGGACTTGGATGTTAGTGGCTTGAGCCAGTTGCCTGGAAGCCAAAATTTGAGCCAGGTTACTAATGGCTGAGTCTTGTTTCCAGGGCCTGATATGCTGAAGAGAATTGTACTGATAAAGCTTAAACCGGGCTCTCCACTGTTTTGTTCTGTTACATAAGTTCAGGGAAGTATGTGACAGGGAGAATGACTATGTCTGCCTCAACTACTTAAACTACTTTTATTGCTAATCAAAGAAGCTTGACTGATAGTTTGAACACTGACAACCCAGAAGGCTGAGGTCTTCTTTCCACTGGACAAGCTGAGCACCACAGGCAAGGCATTTTCCTGGCTCGGTCTCTACACCAGAATGTTCCTCATCTTTGGCTTGTATAGGGGAAAAGGCTTTTATCAAGCCTTCCTCTCTGCTGAGACTGAATGGTGAGTACTCAGAAGGAACATATGCAAGCTGAGTTTTGACTGGGATTCAGAGAAAATTTGAGCTGTCAGGCTCTGAAGGAAATGCTAGAGAGAGGCTGGGGCTATTACAGGGGTGCGAAGCTGACATTGGCTGTGTAGATGTGGCTATATCACTGTCTAGCGGCTGTCCCACGGAACACAAGTCCCCTTGCTGCAGCTAGACTTTATGGATATACCACGTGCTCAGATAATGAGTTCTATGCTTTCCAAGCCAAAAATTCTTCTTCCCCTGCTGAGGACCATGAAGTCTGCGTATCTGCAACACATGGATCTCTTACGGAGGAGCAGATTTGCTCTTGGAGGGCAGTTGATGTTGTTTTGGTCAGTGCTGGAATGAAGAAAGGAATCAGCTTTTGGTGACTAAATGCTGAAAGGACTAGACTGGTATTACACTACCCAAAATGAAATCTCTGGTCCAGCTAGGAGTGAAACATAAACAAGGCAAAATCTGAATTAAAGGCTGCTAGAGAGAGACAGCACCCAGTGTGCATTGGATAAAACCAGCAGCCCTGTGGACTGAGGACAATCCAACAACAACTCCAGCCCAGCTCCACAAATGTTATTGAACAAGTCTCATGAAGGTGTGTCCTATGTGAATTAGCCTTAAACAAAGAGGACTAAAAATCTCAAGCCTGTTCCTTCTTCCTCCCTGCTGTCTTGGTTTAAAAAGTTGAAAAGTCATGATTAAATTGGCTGAACTTGTTATTTAATATGTTTTATTTAGTTTGTATCTATGATTTTTTAAATATTTATCATATTGCTAAAGAATGGGGACTGTTTTCATAGAAACTGGAGATGGAAGAGACCCAGTAAGTTCACATCCAGTCCATCCCCCCTGCTGCCATTGCAGAATTGTTCTGCATGTACATTTTCCAGGACCACCTCCAAACTCATTTTAAAATGTTCTACTTTCTTGGCGAGGGTCTATGTTCCTTGTATACAGATCTGCAAATAGCTGGTGATGTCCATTCTCACCTTTTCTTCACTCCTTTCCCTCTTCATCTTCTTTGTTCTTGTATTCCTTTTTCAGATACAGGCACTTCTTATTTGGTTATCCTTAAGTGTTTCTTCTCCTTCCTTAACATTTTTAAAATTATCTGCACAGTTGGGCAGGGCTACTCTGGCAGATACAAGCAGCCTAAGCAGTATCATTTGAGTGGTTATTTGTTGAGCAACCCTGGAATATCCTGCCCTGGGGAGTATGAAAAACCAAAACAAAAGCTCCAAGGTATTTGCTGAATACCAAAGCAGAAGCACACAGAGAACATTGTCCCTCTATTAATCACAGCCAAGCAACTCTTCTTAAAATCCTATTTTGCTACAACTTTTTACCAACAAATTTTCTGTTAAAAATTGTATTTATTACTTGTAGCTCCTTTGTTTATTATTCAGTTCCTGCATTTATTTGATCTATAGGTCACATTTGGCCTACTTGGGGCAGCTTAGTGAGCTGGCTGTTTTCCCTCATGACAGAATCATCTTGTGCTTCAGGAGCTAGTCACGGATAAAATAACAGTTGCATGTCCACATTTTATGATTGCAAAGAAAACTTTGCACATGTGAGCCAGTCAAAATGGATGTAGTGATATCTGCACCAGAAGGCTGCCAGCTTAAAAAAATAATTCTGAGAGGTAGGACTTGCTTTACACATTTCAGCTCCAGAGTCTGCTAACAACTATTTAAAAATCAGTGTGGTGAACAGTATCTCTGTTTGCTCATAAATGAAAAGAGACAACTAGCATGAAAAAACAGACCACTGAGGATGAAGCTTTCCAGCATTAGCACAAGAACTGAACCAAAGGCAAAATTTACTAGTGTCTGGCTGACTGCTTTTTCCAGTCAGGCTTCTCCTGTATTCTCTGGTCTTCTTTCGTCAGTCAGGTGGGTTTGGTTTTGGGTTTTTTTTCCTTCTGATATTAGTTCTCCTACTCTCTTCCCTCACTTTCACACCTTTATTTCTTCTCTATATTTCCAAAGTTTGGTTCAGGAAAGCTACAGAAAAAACGTGTGCGCACTGCCCCATTTGTAGCTCCGTAAATGTTACTCCCTTTGTGTTAGTCTGTAGTTAGTGCAAGTGAAGTGTTGGGATAGAGAACCATCAAATCTGACCTCAAAGGAGGCTTCCAAACATCCCTTTCAGCACTGACAACCCCAGCAAAAGTTATACCACAGGACTAAAAACAAGCACAGAACTACATTGATATCAGAAGACTTTGAAGCTGGATAGTTTAAAAATGTCTTCACGTTCCCTCCCCCCCCCATTTAGAAGTGCTTTTGGAGGACCTATATGTATGTATTCAAAAATATCAAGGTCAAAACTGAACATTAAGTGCTCATTTACTCTTGGGAAACCTTTTGATCTTCCCTTATGTTTCCTAGAACTACTTAGCTCCTGTCCTTCCTGATCTACTGCTGCACTTCTATTGAGAGATCATGTCAGAGAAGTGCTGCATTTTAGCCAGATTTCTAGCTATATGCACATAAAGTTGCTTTTCTGGGTTCTTCTTCTTGCTTCTTTCTCTTGTAATTTCTGTTCTACTTTCGAGTTGCACATGTTATCTGTCCCAAAATTGTGGCATTCCCAGAGAATTTACACTCTGAATAATAAACAGCCTTCTAAGAACAGAAGGATCTTAATTAGCTCACACACTAAAAATAATTTAAAAATTTAATTTATTTAAAGAGTCTATTCTGTTTCATGCAGTTGCAGACATGAGCAGATTTTGACAGATTGACTGGGTGCGGTGTGGGTTTTGTGTTTGGTTTTGGTCAGTTCAGGTATTATCTGTCTGGACATTGAGAGATAAATCTTAAGTTCAGCTGCTGTGGTGGTTAATTATTCATGATGATGGAGGTTTATAGCTACTTTTCCCTACGATCTTTGTAAGTGAAAGTTTTTACTGTAGTAAAGGCTGAATGCTAATGCACTCTTCCATATAAATCACAGGGATCTGCCTTTCTACAAATTTGTTGCTGTCTCTTGTTGGCCTCTAATAACAACAGACAGATGAAGAACTGGCAGTGCAAGCAGTGATCTGTAATGCAGATCTGTTAGGATACTTTCTATATAACACATAATAGAAGGTGTGTGAAAGTATAAGGCCCCCTCAAAAGATCTGAACAGCCTCCAGAAAGTGTCTGTCTCTATGGACTAGAGAGGCAGCATGGGGCAATTTTTGCTCCTCACCAAGATACTGCAGTCAGGACCTAAAAATCTGAATTAAAAAAAAATAATCTTATAAACAGGATGAATGTAGTGTCAGTATCTTTCAGATTCACACAAAATGCCATCAGTCTTACCTCAGCACTTCTACTCAGTCAGTCACAACAATCTAATCTCTTCAGCCTTTGTTGGGTTATTCATGATAAGAAACCCACACATACTGACACTTGTGCGTGTATTCACCATGGCTTAGTCCTCAACTGCTATGAAAGCAGTCGGACATCTCAATGGAGATGTAGATGAACATCAGGCTCACCTGAACAATGCTGCACAGAAAAGTGTTAATTTATAAACTGGAGATCTTCTGCCTCTAATTTGCACTGCTGTGGCAACAGATGGAATGGTGTATCAAGAGCAAGCGTTCTCACTTTGAGACAGATGGCCTTAAAACTGGAGATGAGCAAGAAAAAGGACATAAGAATTATTAAAGATTTGGAAAAACTGCCTCAGTGAAAATTTGAAAGAGACAGATTTGTTTAGTTTATGAAAAGGGAGGTGAAGGTGTGAGTTTATCACAGCCATCAAGTACCAATATGGCAGGAGGGAAAGTGGTAATAGAGAGCTCTTCAGTTTCAAAGCCAAAGACAGTTTTATGTTAGCAAAGCAAAAAGTAGATAACCTTACCTGTTTGGTGTTCCCAGCTAGCAAAAAGAGATGGGTCAGCCCTCAACTCCTCAGAAATGGACAGACGCCCATTTGCTTGTGTTTACACCCAGACACCTAGCAGGGCAAGACACATTTATTGGAACTTGAATTTAAGAAAGAACAATCGCCAACAGTCTCTGGTACAATCTTCTGCAACGGAAGTCCTTTCAATTCAAAACTGTTTTTTTAATAGTCTGGACATTAATTCTGAATCCAATGGTCTCTCTTACAGAAGAGGTCAGACTACACATCCACAATGCTTTCTCCTGTCTTTATAACATCCCAGCCTCTGAATTTATGCCTTTATTACAGTATTGTTTGATCATCAGTCTTAATGAGGTTCTCATTAACCACCTCTGCTTTCCTGTGAAATGGTCACATGTACTGTTCAGCCATTACTAAATAAATCTAGTCATTAAAGAAAGGAAATAATTAATCTCCTCTTGTCTTCTGTTACAGCTGCTAATGGGATGATATGGTATCTATAATGTATACCAGAAAGCATATTCTGTTTCCTTGTAAAAACATAAAGAGTAATTTAAAATGTTGTTATTGTATCACACCTACTTTTTGTCATACACTTTTCCACACTTATAATGCCTTAGAACATACATCTTGGGTAGAGTGAGTCTTCAGGCTTTTATAGACAATAAGAATTTTCTGCGTGGCTTTTAAATACTCAGTTATTCATCAATATTGACATCATGTTTAAAGGGCAAGGGAAGAGGTGTTATCATGTTTAGCTATATATCCTGCGACATTATTTTTCTACATCAGTCTTAATGGTTTCTATGACAAAATGTTTCAATTAAGGAAGTATTTTGCTTCTTGGAAAGTTCTTTGCTCCAAAGACACGCTTGGTTAACTATTGCTTCTCCTTTGCAAATAGGAATCAACTCACTGGAATTAATATCCATATTCAGTATTGCAGAGATTAGTTTCAGATAGTTACAAGAATGAGTAACTCAGCAAACAAACAGGCAGTGATTTATTACATAGGCCCTTAGTGCTGGGTATCAAAAAATAATTTCTCCACCTTATTAGCTGTGACTTGGTCTAATTGTTTGTAACAAATCTTGGTACAATCTTGTTTGCCTCATTATCTGTCAGTGACTGGCTGGTTTAACTAACTGGTTCCATGGCCACATCCATGGCCTGGTAGCTGATTCAACAAGTAGGTCACTATTTAAATAAAACAAATGGACCTATTATCATGACACCGATAGTTCTGGATTTTTAGCAGAAAGAAAGGGCCTAACAAGATACACAGATGAATATCATATATCACCTGTCTGTATCTGAGGCTATGGCTCCAAGAAAATCCTCCTAGCAGAGCCACAATGTTAGGAAATTCCTACTTGCCACCCTTGGCCCCAAACAGTCATTTACCCCTCTTTGTTGTGTGTGGTTGACTGGGGACATGGACAGGAAACTGGGGAATTGATCTGATTAAAGAATCAAAATTTAAAATACGTATATTTTTAATTTGGTCCTGTTCCCTGTATGGCCCCACAATCATTGGTTTCATCTCAACTAAGCAGGCTAGATGGGAACAGAAGGGGGACCTGTCTGAATCAGGAGATACAGCTATAAAAAGTGGCCCAAAAGAATGCTTCTGTTCCTTCAAGGTTCCTGAAACTATTATGAGAAATAACCCATAAAACATTAATTAGTCTGAGGACAATTATTCCAAATGCCTAGCCCTTGCTTAGAGGTTCTCAAAATGCTTTTGTTAGCTAAAGTCACTCCTCAGGTTGAAAGGCCCCTACTTTTAATATAATCAAGTTTCATACAGAGGCAAGATTTTGCCTCTCAATACTCACCTCAGACTTCTAGGAATTTGGGGAAAGATTAATATAGGTACAATTAGAATCTAGTTACTTGACTCATTACACATTTTCAACTCTGAAACTACATGAAGCACTTTAAACATAACTTGCTTGTTATAACAGAGCTTTAACAATCAGTATAATCGCTTCACAGTTTTCAAACCTAGGATGACTGAATGACAGCACTCAGAGATTATATCTAATGCAGTATTCCAAAGTCTTAATATTAGAATTCTACTTTTTTTTTATGTTGATCATTCCATAGTCCTCCAGTAGTTGTCATGCTTACTGTTTCACCATTTGCCTTCTCTTTTAGTCATTACATTCGCTTTGCAGTTTGCCTTTCTAAGTAGCATTTGCTACCCTCAGAAAGTATTGTAGTTATTAATTTTTTAATTTTCCCAGAATCCAATTTATTTTGCTTGGAGTTTGAAATAAAATCATCATCCATCATCTTGTGAGGCAGAACGCAACATTTGGCACGGTAGCTTGGTGTTAGTAATATTTTTCAGATTTATTTTTCTGCTGCCAGTTTGGTTTAGGTGATGGTAATTTTTTTTTTTTATTTTGTAGTGATTGGACTTTTTTCTTCTTTTTTCTTTGGTGGTTGCTAATTTTGTTTATTTCATTCTTTGATTTTTAGAAGTACTTATATAGTACAAGGCAACTCACACTGATTACAACTTGTTGCAATTCAGCTACCAGCTGTTTGCCTTTCAGCTTCTTGTTGAATTCAGTAGACTTGGAGATGCCATGGGAAGACTAAAACCCTGACATGTCCACATAGGGAATGCTGTCCTCAGCTCTGGTCTTTCGCACTGAAAACAGGATATACTGGAACTAAAAGAGCCACAAAGTAAAAAAGAAAGAATAATCAGTGGACAGGAATGACATTTACAGGGAGAGACTACATAGGCTGTTCAGTCTGGAGATGATGCAGCTGAGGTATGTTATGATAGAGGTCTGCAAAATCCTGAATGGTCTGGAAAAAGCAAAAAAGGAATTTGCCATTTCTCATAATACAAGAAGTGGGTTGCAGGGCAAGTGAAATGATATGGAGAAGTGTTGAACAAACAAAAGGATGGAATGTCTTTTCCACATAGATTGTGGAATTCAGTGACAAGGGATGTCATTGAGGTCAAAAGTATGAATGGGTTCAAAATGGGATTTGGCAATCTCATGAAGGAAAGTTCCATCCAGGAGCGTTCTGGCTTGTGGGGAGGACTTGAACTGGTGGGTTTCTAGAACCTGGGAGACAACTGAACCACATTTGGACTGTTCTTATACTCCTTCCCTCAGCGTTTGCCACTGGCCTACAGAGGTGGTATGCTACCTTCTTAAGTGGACCTTTACTACAGCTGAGGGTGGCTGTTCTTATGTGCTTAGGAAAGTTGGGAACAGGGAGGGAGAGAGGGATGGAGAGGAGCATTGAATGCATTGACATATGAGAACAAGTCATAAGTGAAAAAGTGCCGAGTGATGTGATTGTTGACTGCTAGATGGGAAAGGCAGAGATGAGGACAGAAGGGAAAGAATATGCCTTTTCCTCTCCTGGTCCTGCACTTTCAAGTAACTCAGGTCACAGTTTTCAGTGCAAGGCTGTTGTTAGCTCTCCTGTCTTTCTCATGTCCTCATTTTCTTTGTGACCCCTTGATTTGGGCAACCAGACTCCTCTTTTTTTTTAATCTTTCAACGTGATCACCGTACAAGTGCATATGTAAGGTGTTCATGGCCATCTCTGTTCTATTCCTGCCCCTTTCATAGCCCCACATCATTCCCTAAATCAAATATTAGAGGCAAGATATCAGTTAAAAAATACCTGCCCTGAAGTAAACCTTCTATATTCTGTATCATCTCCTTTGTCACCAGAAGCCCTATAAAAACAGAATTTCTTCTGCAGGCTGCTGTTCCTCTCTTCTAGCCATCATATTTCTTATTTCAGCTACTTGAATGTTGCTAATGGTTTCCCCTTGTCATGCACCCGATGTATAAACAAAGGTCTTTTTGCACAAAACAAAGTCGAGTTATCATCTTTGATCAGATTGTTTGGATCAGGTTCAGCTGACAACTACAGAGTTGTTTTTCCACCCCTATGCATTTTCAACATGCTGCAAATCCCTTATGCTTGTGGGATTTCTTGTTTGTTTGCTTGGGTTTCTTCAGAGGTTAACTTCTGCAAAGAGCAGTGTGGAAAAGAGAGGAATGCAGCAAATTTCCCAGATCTTGAGGAGCAAAGATTGTATGTTGCTGGCTGAATATGATTGCTAAGAAACATCTTGGATGCCATCAAGCTGAAAGCATAAGGGCTGTGAAGTCAAAGAGTGCATCCACAGGAAAAAAGGTGAAGCTGAAGCTGTCAGACCTTTGAGCATATGGTGCACATGTGAAATAGATCTTCAGGATCAAAGGTTAAAAGTTATTTTTTAACTCATGTAAACAGTTCTTTTGTGCTTCCACAGTGCCTTTTGTCTAGGGATGCAAAAGTGTTTTTGTAGCTTGGGGGACCATTACCTTATCTAACAATCAGGGACACTAATGTGCAGAGAGTCGGGGTGCAAAGTCAAGTCATGCAATCAGAAAGCAAGGGCTGGCAATGGCAGAGACTGCTCTTCCTTTCTCCGTGGACCTTGTTCTTACAGCATAAAGGATTTAATTTTTAAAAGGGGCAAATACTTTGTTAGTAGGGTAATTATTAACTGACTAACCCTTTACATCGTCAAAAAGAGTACCAAAGAGTCACTTTGTAGTGAAATACCTGTGATTTACCAAAGGGGAGACTGATGCCTACCCAGGCAAGGAAGTATTATTATTCCCATTTTAGAGATGAGATACTCAATGCTCAGTCCTGTGTTCTAAGGAATGAATTACATTTGCAACAATTTTTATGCGTACACATCTCTACTCTGTCCACCTCTGAAAGAGTGCACATACTGACACATATGCAGTTAGACAATGCAGTAACACTTTTGTTTAAATCTTAGCCTTACTGCAGGCTCTGCTTGACTCCCTAAGCCCTAAGTATCCAGTCTCCACCGGGGACCCTGTACGTTGTAGTATTAATGCAGTCAGTATAAAAGAAGCTATGTACTGGTTACAGAGCTTGACAACAGCAAGGCTGGGCGTGTTGCGTCCAATGTATTAAACATCAGTGCTCAAAGTTCAAATTCGATTTATGCTCTTAAGTGTTTACATATCTCTTCACTTGCCCTCATCAGCCAGGAATGAAACTAGAAATAGCACAGTTCTGTACAGATAGATCAGATTGTTCTTGCAGTATTTCAGGCCCTGGAACTGAAATATGAAGTGGTTGTTTCTTTGATCTAGAAAGTCTGAATAACACCTAGAGTACCAAAGTGATCTACAGTAAAGGGCATGATGGAATGTACTCATTTTGCCAATGTCTGTGATTTGAAATGAACCCTGCTAAACACAAGCAGATGTTTGGAAAATAGGCAAAGTTATTGGCAAAGGCCCTAATAAGAACCGCTTTAGCAGAGTGCCTGATTTGCAATATCTGGATGGGCATCAGTGATGTGAAAAAAATAGAGAAATTTTACAGAGGAGTCTCAAGCAGATTTTTGTTTCTGTGAAGGTCTGATTTTGAAGTATCTCTTCTTCCTGAAGTGGCACAAAACCCCTAAGCTTATCAAACATAGTGAATGGAAATTCTGTGGGAAATAATCTGTGGGGAAAAAAAGAATGGGGAGATATGAAATATTGATATGCTGATTTTGAAAAAACACTTTTTCCATTTGAGCTTCTGAACATTTTAAACCTTTAAAACCATAAATATTGGAAACAAAAAGATTTTCCAGTTGAAAAAGAAGGCTTCATTTTGAAAACATTAAATTCAGATATCATTGCCACATATTTTTTCCACAGACTTTTACTGAGTCAATTTATGAAAAGCTGCTCTTTCTCACTAGCAGGGCTGGTTTCAAAGAATTAGCTTTTCCTAATGAACAATGCTACTTCAGAAAATCCATAACCAGTTTTAAGAAGAACTGTGTTTAAAAGCAACGCAAAACTCCTCACACGGGGGCCTGGGACCACATGCTGCTTGTCAGTAACAAACATAACATCACCCGGTGGTGACTAGCTCTTTATCAACAGCTGTCAAAAGGTACAGGTCAGCAAGATCGGTACAGGAAAAAAAGGTGCTGATGCAGGTATCCTGAGTAGGAGGCCTCACCATGAAAGATGAGGAGATGATAACATGAAAGTTTGTTGGTTTTTTTTACAGGGGCTGGAATTACTGGAGGCATCAATTAGCCACATGGCTATGCACACAGGGAAGCACGTTCTCTATGGCTGCAAATGAGAAAAGAAATGTTTTACAAGGTAATCTGTTTATTTCTATATTGTCCCCAGCATGGTAAAGTTCAAAACTCCCTGTTCAGATTAGTAAGCTGGTCCCTACTGCCTGCTGACAGCTTCCTGGCACTTACCACTAGCTATAGCTGCACTGTACTGCTGATGGGATGCATTTCCTCAGGTGTCTGGAAAGTGAGCAACTACAGAAGGATTAATATGGAAAATCTATTAGCACTGCTGTGTATTGGCTGCACGTGTACAATGGTCTAGGATCCAGGAGCCATGGAAATGCTGATGGCTGGTTTAAGAAATGCAGTTATTAATAAAAGATTAAGAATACCCGTTTGGATGGATGACAAACAGAGATATTTGCTCTAGATAGTACAAAAGCATATTCCGACAAGAATATAGGATACTTAAACCAATAAAGAAAAACTTCCTTAATCCACATTTGCCAAACTTTCAAGCCTCTGACTTGACTTGTTTCCTCCACTGTGCTCTTTTTCCTTTGCAGATCAAAGTCAGCCCAGATTCTAAACCTGCTTGTTATCCATTTGCCAACATCTACAGCCTTTTTTAACCTGGTTCAAGCAAAGCCCAGAATGTGGATTTCCTGTTGGAAAAGTGGTCTGCAGTGACTGAGATCCGTTGTTGAGCAATTGGCTCAACAAGTAAGAATGGCCTTGTGGATCAGACAGTGGAGTGATTCCCAGGAGATCAGATTCTGTACCTTGCTCTTTCAAAGCCTTCCTGTATGGCCTCAGTCAAATTGCTTTACTCTGTGTTTTAGTTCTCCCACGGCACAGCGTGACAGTACTCATCTACTTCCCTTGGGAATTCCTTGCATATTATAGTGATGCTGACAAATTGAGCACCTAAATGACTAGAGAGCTCCAGTGCTGATTTCTGTATCTGTCCTGACATATACATTAGTGCTACAAAGACACCAGGACCCTCACAGATGCGTTCTCTTAAATCTAGTTTCCTAAATGTTTCCTCAGCTCTTCTTTGGAGCTGTTTAGCTCTATTGTTTAAATTCCAGGCTTTCCCTATTGCTAAAAGGTTTCATTTATGCCAGATTATAAATCAGATTGCAGCTGCAACAGCCATTTTAGTTTTTTCCTACCTACTTTCAAATGCAGGAAATAAGCTTCTTGGAATTTTCAGCTAGTCAGCTGTCCTTCTAATTTCCTTTGAACCACTTGTCTGTAGACCATGTTAAACAATTGCTGTGGTCCATCTCAGATATTTCAGTGGTGAGCTGTTCCTCCATAGAATGAATATGATACATACAGAATTAGCCAGGCCTTCATGTGGCTCCCTCACTGAAGGTAACTTAACCTCTCAGACACATTTCCTTGTGGCTGAGACTCCATTACATGGTCATTCTCAGGATGTGTTTCCATAGCAGAGTCTCCTGGAAAATCAGTAGGAGGTAACTCTGAGCCAGATCTCAGTTCTCTATTTTCATGTGGGGGTTAGGCTGCAGGAGAGAAGTCGTTACGGGAAAGGGTTGATGACACCAGTCACTTGGTTTTTACTCTCACCAGGGACATTGTAGAGGACCCTATAATTTTTTTCCCACGACTTAAAGGTGGCAGATTCCTCCTTTGGTCTGTGAATCAAGAAATTTTACTTAGTTAAAAAAAAAATATCCAAACACAATGCATCTTAATAATTTTTTGCCTTGTAAGACATCACACAAATTGTTAAATTATACATTAGGCTGGAGGGTTAACAGGGCAACCACATTTCTCTCTCACTGAAAATAAACTCTACCTAGCACTCTGCTGCAGAAGCTTCTGAACAGCATGGAACTTCAGGCAAACATATTTTCTCTTTCCCATGTAAAGAAGCAGGAAACACCCACATGTCTAAACATACAAACTCACACAGGCATGTTCTCCTCCTGATGCTGGTCTATGTGTACTTATAAGAAAGATAAGGGATGAGGCTGTGATGTTTCTACTAGTTCCCAGCATGGTTCATGCAGGATTGCTTCCAGGGCCTGTTAAATTGTCTGGTACAAAGTTTCAGAATTTTGCTTCTTCTGACAGATCTTCTTAAGATCAGTTAAGAGTGGCTTTATCACTTAGCTGCTTAATCACATCAGCTGCTTCCAGCTCTCAGAATGAGGAACAGAGTAAGCTTGTTCCTCTTCAATAATAGAAATTTTTGTTAATCAGTGGGAGAAAACTACCAGACAAACATGTTAGAACAATCTGCGTTCTCTACCTGTGTAAAATCTAACTCACTTTTTCCTGACACTGCATTTCTACCAGCTATATTGGACTGCTTGCTTAAAATAAAAGCAGTGGATCTTCCCATTGAACGCTAAGTATGCATTCAGTAGCAGTATTGCCATAATATAGTAAAGGATGCATATTTTCTGATTTTCTCTCACTGAGCTACTGTGAAGGTCCTGGTGCACTAAGAGCTAGATTTACCTAACTAATGCTCAGAAACTTTTCATCAGGAGCTACAGAGCATCTCAATTTTTTTTCACTCAGAACCTTTGTGGAGAAATCACTTAAGCCTGTGTTGATCTGCTGTCTGCTTCATCTTTTCACATAAATAGCATTTTGGTTGTATTTACCTCACCGGGAAGAGCTAGGAAGGCAAAGACCCATTGCAGTTGCCTGCCATCCAATATTCTGTATTTGTTGACATACTTGTTAGAGGTTATTCAAGAAGTGCACTTGAATAGGAAATTTACTTCTCTGGATGTATTTCCTGCTTATGTTTTTGAAGCTTCTTGTGCAATTTGGCTTTCAGGCAACCTTTTCTTCTCATATTAGCAGGGCTAAGTCCATGGAAGGTCCGATGACTTTTTTTTTTTTTCTGAGCTGAAGAGACCTAAGGGCTGGAGAGATCATCACAGAGACTGTTATTTTACTCCAAATTGCTCAGACGTGTACAGTGAAAGGTAGAAAAAAGATGCTCCTACTACAATCAAGGTATCAACTGCAACAGCTCAAGTGATATTGATGGCTTTCTTCCAGAAGATTTTGTATTCTTGGAACATGCAGAGCTGCTGCTAGCACTGGAAGGGTGGGGCATTACCTTTTTTTCTTTTTTTTCTTTTTTTCTTTCCTGCACATGTGAGAGGGAGAAAGGGAAAGAAAACAATTGGGGTTTTAAAGTATTTTTCAGATATTGCCAAGGCAAAAACTTCAGTTAATATTGATTGCATAGCCAAAGCTGGAATGTACACAAAGACAAAGTATCTCAGAGAAGATCAGTAATAAGTAACATTTTTGTATAAAGCCAATAAATAATTATGGTAATGTCTCAAAGACTTTATGTCCCATATGCTGTTCAGTTTACCTCCCAAAATGGCCAGGGAAAGCAGAAGTTGGCTGCTAAAAACCCATAATCACAGGAATACTTGCTTCATTCTGACAGAGCCTCACATCTTTGCTTGCTGCCTTAGGTAATGCCGTAAGGACATGATAACACTATCTTTCCTTAAGATGTTGAGGTCATCAGGGAATGTGGCAAAAGAGTGCTTTGCAAGATGTCACTGTGACACCCCTACCCAGCTTCACACTTTTATCAGTACTACTCTACATTGCACAGAGGGAGTCATTATGTGTGTGTAATAAAAGTGATGCTGGAGCCTTCCCCTAAAGGTGCCTATTCAACCTACCCAAATGCTTGGAAATTGTCATAGAGGCATTTTTGTGTCTCAGATGGCTGATGTTCTATTGTATGGAGTGCTAGAGCAAACTGAAAGGATTTAGTATTATGCCACCTGGGTCTGCTTAGCCTGGCAAAGACTGAGAGAGGATCTTATCAATGCTTATAAATACCTAAAGGACTGGTGTCAAGAGGATGGCACCAGACTCTTTTCAGTGGTGCCTCACGACAGGATGAGGGGCAACGGGCACAAGCTGAAACACAGGAATTTTCATCTGAATGTCAGGAAAAGAGGAAAAGCTTCTTTACTTTGAGGGTGACAGAGCACTGGAACAGCCTGCCCAGAGAGGTTGTGGAGTCTCTGACTCTGGAGATATTCAAAACCTGTCTGGATGCATTCCTGTCCAACCTGCTCTAGGTGAACCTGCTTTGGCAAAGGGGTTGGACTAGATGACCTCCGAAGCTCCCTTCCAACCCCTACCATTCTGTGATTCTGATATTCTGATATTCTTGTTTTTTCATAGCTCTGCCACATGAAAACTCTCTAGAGGGCCTTTTCTTGTCTGACCTTCTTGCTCTTAGCAGTATTACTTAATTCCGTTCTTTTCATATTGTTATTTAGTTTTGAAACTGTACTTATCACACAAATAAAAGATGGAAAAGAGTATACACAATGGAGTTGTACTGTACTATGTAGCTTAAAAAACACTGTACTTATATTGATACGTCTAATGACACATGTTAGATAATGGAATTTATCTAATCAAAACTATCAGGCCTCTTTAGTGGATCAGTCTCCCAGTGTTTCTCTTTGGGTGTCCTGGTTTCAGCTGGGATAGACTTAATTTTCTTTCTAGTGAAGCTGTGTTTCAGATATGGTATGAAAGGAATGTCAATAATGCATATTGTGTTAGTTGTTGCTAGGTGATGTTTATAGTATTCAAAGACTTTTTTCAGCTTCCTATAGAAGCTGAGAAGGAGCATAGACAGAACAGTGGACTGGCCAACGGAATAGTCCATGCCATAGACATCATGCTCAGTATATGAATGGGAGTTGGCCCGAGAGGGAGGGTGGGGGGTAGAATCCACAATCAGTGCTCAGGCTGGGCTAAGCAACCAATTCACCGGGTGGTGAGGGTGACTTGTGTATTCTTCTACTGCTATTATTATTGTTGTTGTTGTTATTTTCCTTTTCCATTATTGTTCTATTAAACTGTCTTTATCTCAACCCACAAGGGCTTTTTTTTCCCCCTTTCCCCTCCTCTTCTCTCTCTTCCCTACCCTTCTCGGGGTGGTGGAAGGGGGAGTGAGCAAGTGGCAGCATGGTCCTACTTGCTGGCTAGGGTTAAACCATGACATTATGTGAGTTGAAATCAGCCTATAAAGAAAATTCAGTGCAGAGAAGCCCTTGAGTATCAAAAAAAAATTTCAACAGATTTTTTAATTCCTCCTGAAAATGCTGAAAACAATTTGCAAAAATTGTCTTTAGAAGTTGGGGGGGAATAATTAAAACTCAAACAGGATTATTTTGATATTTTATATTTTCTCCTTGTGTTCTTTATTTTGTTTGGATTGTATAGTATGGACTCTATTGAAATTAAATGCTTTGACTAGATTTTTTTTTCAGTGTTTACAAATAGTTTTCTCATAAGTTCCATTTTAAGAGTAAGAGCATACTTTAAATTATTAACATTTTCCCTGAGAGGAAAACTTCCATTTTCACCTGCAGAGTTTATAAATTTCATGAAAAAGGGAATTCTCCCCTTAGAAAGTCTCTGTCCCTGTCTCTGATGTGTCCAGATGCTCAACAGTCTGTGTGAACTCCGTTTTCCCTGTTGCATTCTGTTGTCTGAATATCTTTTCACTTTCAAACACACCTTATAATTAATTTCCCCACTTTTCTACACGTCAGTCTTCTTGTCCCATGGCTTCTTTTCTGCCCAGAGTGCCTTACAGTTCTGTTCATGTGGATAAAACTCCTTTTCTCTATATCTTCTGGCTACTTTCTACTCTTACATGAGAAGTTCTCAAAAGGTGCGCAGAACAAATTGCAAAAAAATTTGTTGAGAGTGGGGTAGGCTTCTGGGATTGGTCATGACCCAGGCCTAAGAAGAGGAGGAGAAATGACAAGAAAACTACGACACAACATTAAAGACCTGCAGAGTGAACATGTAGATTCTCAATACCTCATCTCCAAAAGTGCTAGATGCTGCTGGGGAAAAGATGAAGAGTCCCATCAGTAGGGAGGAAGATGCTGGTGAGATGATTTCTGTCCATGTAGCTCATGACAGAAGAGTGCCCTGGCAGCAAACAAGGCTGATAGTATCTGGAGCTGCATTGACAGCAACATTGCCAGCAGATTGAGTGAGGCGAGGGATGCTATACGGTTTTGCTCAGCACTTCTTAGACCACATCTACAGTGGTCTAGTGCGTACAGTCCCGCGTTCCCTGACGCAATAAAGATGCAGATAAATTGGAGTAAGTTTGGTGGGAGACCACCCAGGTGGTGATGGGACTGGAGCACTTGCACTGTGAGGAGATGCCGAGGGAGCTCCCTTTGTCTGGCCTGGAGAAGAGATGCTGAGTTGCGTCTTTCCAACACCTACAAGGAGGTTATTGAGAAGATGGAGCCAGGCTCTCCAGAGTGGCGTGTGGTGGGAGGATGAGAGGTGACAGAAACTGAAAGAAGAGCAGTTCAGACTGGGTGTAAGGGAAATTTTTTCTCAGTGAGGACAGTCAAGAAAGTAGACCAAGTACCCACCGTGAGGCTGTGCAGTTTCCATTCTTGGACGTTTCTAAGACCTGACTGGACAAAGCCCTGAGCAGCCCAGCCCAGCCTCAATAGCCGACCCCGTTCGGCGCTGAAGGGTGCACCGGAGACCTCTTGCCGTCCCTTTCAGCCCGTGACCTCTCCACGAACGCCCTTTGACCGCCGCATCTCCGCCGACTCGCCC
>NW_009646842.1:1583414-1629189 GCF_000708025.1 Charadrius vociferus
GTTGTGTCAGCGCAACCGGTGAGCAGAGGCGGCCTTTCCCTCAGCAAGTGCCGTGGCTCGGGCCAGCTGGAAGTGCTGCCTGCCTCAGGGGGGCCGGAGGAGACTGCCGGGTTTGCTGGGGAGCCTGTCGACGCTGCTGGTCAAGCGTTGTGGGCAAGGGAAGGAGAAGAAAGAGGAAATAAAGAGCCCAGCCCAGTGGCCTGACTGGGGACCGTCATTATAAGACATGACTACACGTTCCTCAGGGTTGTACTGCTGCTGCGGGTGTTCACGTTGGGTTTTAGCAAGGCTCGTTACAGTCAGTCTCCCAAAATTCCCCTGCAGATGAATGGCTGGGATGTGATACCCTTGAATCCAGTTTTCCGCTCACTTTTCGCCAATGAGAGGAAGCTAAGGAGTGGTAAAATCTGATAGAAGGAGATGAGTATGTGGCATGGTTCCTAACTCTGGTTTCTGGCATCAAACAGCTGCTTTGTATTACTTTTGGGGAAGCTTGGTTTTGATGTGTTAATGTGTTATGCTGGTAGAGCATTTTGGATTTTGCTTGCTAAAACCTACTTCTGTACTGCAGTTGTTTTAATATATTTTCTGCTCTGGGTGCATACATAATATTGAAGGACTTAACCACTGACTCAATTAAAAAACCTTTTCTAGTGCTTATAGTCTAATTGAATTTCTATAAATGCTTAGGTCTGCAATATAGTTTTCACTCCTGAGCATTTCTAACCTTCTTCCCCATGAGTTCAAAGATGTTAAGAAATACCTTTACCTTTTAAGTATAATAGCCAGCTCTAACTGTAGTTGAACTAAACCAGAAGAAGAAATTAGCTGTTATTGAGAGGTTAATTATTTTAAATGATCTTTTCCAATACATCTGGACAAAGTTGTCTGGCCATGTGATCTGTTGTTATCCATCAGCATAATTCCGCCAGTTTCAGCCAATCCAGTCTGACCAAACCTCATCTGAGACACTCTCTAAACAGTAATTGGAGGGTGGATCTTGTACAATATCCCGGACATAGAAAGAAAAATCTCCGACAAAAGATCTCAGAGTTTTTGAGTCCTCTTCTGCTGGATGTCTGATCTCATGGGAAAAGCTTGGTTTCTATCTTATTCACAGTAAGCTGTGCTGCCTTAGGCAACTTGAGTAGTGGAAGGTGTGACTACTGATAATTCTCTCATGAAGTTATCTAGTGATGAGGGAATATGCTAGTGAGCATCTTTTCTTTCCTTGGGTTTTTCTTGGCTTTTGTTCCCACACAGAGTCTCTTGCTAGGTGTCATAATTTTTTTGCCTTTGATATTTTTTTAAATCAATCCCTTTCTATTCCACAGTACAAACATTTATTATAGGCTGGCTCTTTCAGATACATTCCAGAAACCTGCTTACTCTGCCTCTTTTAACTCAACTTTGTCTCCTTTCCATGCAGCAGCACATGCAGGGAGCTGACAAGCTGGCAAGCAGCTTTGCAGAAAAAAACCTGGGGGTCCTGGTGGATACCAAGCTGAACATGAGCCAGGAACGTGTCTTTGTGGCAAAGAAGGCTAATGGTATCCTGTGCTGCATTAGGAGGAGTGTTGCCAGCAGGTCAAGGGAGGTGATTCTTCCTATCTACTCAGCACTGGTGAGGCCACATCTGGAGTCCTGTGTCCAGTTCTGGGCTCCCCAGTACAAGAGTCACTTGGTAGAAAGGATCTCTCATATCTTCCTTATCTATCCAGTCATTCCAAATGTTGGAATGCTAGACAGATTCATCAGATCCTTTCTCAGTTTTCTCCATCATCTACATAGGTTGAACTCTATAAACCTCACATTGTAAACTTGCTTTCCAGAGCCTTAGTCACTTTTTATCACTTCTTTTCTATTTCTAATATTTCAACATCTTTTTGAAATATGACTTACAGTTCTGGATACAGTAGTGCAGTTAACAGTGCAAGGTAAAGAAGTTAAGATCTCTCCTCTGCTTCTGTGTCATAGTCCCATTTTCATACCTGCAGGGATCGCATTAGCTCTCAGCTGTGAAACAGTAGTTCTGGCAAACTGAAAGGCAAGTGAAAGCTGTTCTCATGATGTGTCTTGAGTCCCTTGAGAAAAGTCACTCTGAGATTGTGGATTCCGTAATATTTGTAGGAGAGAGGGAGGGAAAAGATGAAAAAGGGTGTAAAAGAAAGTGGTTGAGACAGTTTCTCAGTTTTGAACACTCTGAAAAGGGAAAAGTTTCTCTTGCTAGCAGCAATAGAACTAGGCTCATGAAAGCTTTAGAAAATTATTCCAAAACAAACTAGTTATACTTTTGATTTAACGTGTATGTTTCAGAAGAGGGTGGGCAATACCCACAGTTCATCGGTTGTGCGTATATATATGTAACTGCAATTTGAGCTACTCTCACTTCATCTTTTGATTTTTTCCGAGGTCTATGTCCTTCTGAAATAATAAGCACTGTATATCAGGAATGGGTGGCTAGGCATAATTTTTATGATTCTCATGAGTTTTTGTTTTAAGAGCTATATTAACAAAAGGTATGCAGGTCTCAGCATCAAGCACACACTAAGTGCAGGAAAACTTGATCTTGCATATCTGCCGTAAAATTCACAAGTATGTAAGGAAGTAGGGCAAGCCAAGGTCTGTGAGAATATTCTAGATTTCAGGACTTCTGTCCAGAAGCTGTCCTTGATAAGGGCACTGCTGCTGGCTGGAGAGTAGCCTTCCCCAGAAGGCAACAGGCGGACAGCTGCCAGAACCTTTTATTTCCTGGGGTCTGTGAAGCAGGCGCTTGTGCCTAGGCTCTGCACTTGATGCATGTGCAGTTCCTGTTGCAAGCCAGCCTGGTGTGTCACTCTTTTCCTTATACTTTTTCAGCCCTCATCCATCTCCCCCCTCTTTCTTGTCTTTCATCAGCTTTTCTGCCTAATTGTGTATTTTCTCTGGAGAACCTTCTGGTAGCCCGTCCTGAGATCAGAAAACATGTCTTCCTTAGACACTTCCCTGCCCCAGCATTTTGGTCCTCCCAGTGCAGAAGATGGGAAAGTGAAGAGAGACCAGTTATGAATTATGACAGCCCAGCATTCCAATGTAGGTAAATATTTTGTATCCATTTTTTTTTCCTTTTTTCCTTCTGAGTTTGGAAAGGAGGGAGAAAGAGTTTGAACCCAAAACTTAGAGGTAATACATGTAAGAACTAGATTTCTTTAATAGAATTGCGATATTTCTGTGGTCAAATGTATACTCCAGTAGCAAATAATTCACCTGAAGGGGGAAAAGTCTACTAAGGGACAATTGCCATGAGATGGTTTATTAATGACAATCTCCTCAGAAGTGACTCTGGAATATTCTGGAAATGCAACACTTCACTGTCCCCTCACCTGTTAACTGTATGAAAGTACTGCTTGTTGCAGTAGCACTGCAACATTAAGAAATCCACAGTAAAACTTAACGACTTTCCTCTACACTAATGACCTGGGTGATGGGAGCAAGTGTACCCTCAGCAAGTTTAAAGATGATAAAAAACTGGGAGGAGCAGCACACCAGAGTTGTGCTGCCATCCAGAGGGATCTCAAGAGGCTGGAGAAATGGGCAGAGAGGGACCTCAACAAAGGGAAATTCTAAGTCCTGCAGCTTGGGAGGAATAACGCTATGCACAGGCTGGGGCAAACCATCTGGAAAGCAGCTTTGCAGAAAAGGACATGGATGACCCAGTGGACAAGTTGAAGATGAGGCAGCAGTGCGCCCTCGTGGCAAAGAAAGCCAACAGTATCTGGGCTGCATCAGGGAAAGCATTGCCAGCAGGCTGAGGGAGGTGATCCTTCCCCTCTGTTCAGCACTGGTGAGGCCACACCTGGACTCCTGTGTCCAGTTCAAGAGACGTCAACATACTGGAGAGAGTCCAGCAAAGGACCACAAAGATGATTAAGGGGCTGGAGCATCGCTCATCTGAGGAAAGGCTGAGTGAGCTGGGACTGTTGAGCCTGGAGAAGAGAAGCTTCAGGGAGATCTCATCAGTGTGTATAAATGCCTGAATGGAGGGTGTGAAAAAGACTGAGTCAAGCTCTTTCCAGTGGTGCCCAGTGACAGGACCACAGGCAATGGGCACAAACTGAAACCCAGGAGGTTCCCTCTGAATGCAAGGAAGCCCTTTTTTACTGTGAAGGGTGACCAAGCCCTGGAGCAGGTTGCTCAGATAGGTGATAGAGTCTCCCTCCTTGGAGATATTCAGAAGCTGTCTGGATGTGGACCTGGACAACTTGCTCCAGGGAACCCTGCTTGAGCAGGGGGGTTGAACCGGGCAATCTCCCTAGGTCCATTCTAACCTCAACCATTCTGTGATTCAGCACTGGTTAATCAGTGAACCTAAAGCAATCTATCACAACTGGGAGTCTGATGACAGGATTTTACCTTAGGGCATCAGATACTGGTTTAACACACCATTTCCATTTCTTCGTTAGCATTTTCTGAAATTCATAACATTACGCCTAAAAATAAAGGAATGGTGTTTTTAAGTGAAGCTGTTACATGCTGTGGTATGTAGTGGGCGTATGCTCATTTGTTTGCCTGCCATGTTTATAGAGTAAGTAAACGACAGAAAGCATGCTGTCGAAGAAAAAACTACAAAGTGGGTGAGGAGATAGCCTGGAAATCTGACTGTATTTGTATGGAGGACAAAAATGCCAGCTACCTTTCTCTCATGCCTTACTACTGTGCTCATTACATTTGCTAGCGCAGAGGATTAATGCATTTGAACAGATAGAGACAAACTAAGATGTTCCCTGAAGCCCATCTTCTTTTTTCACGTTAACTGTCTTTGGATGCAGGTGGGAATTAGAGTTCATTTTAAGAGCAAGAAAAGAGGAGATAGAGAAATTGATCACATAATAGAAGGAGGTTGGCAGCCTAAAGTAGAGGGATGGCAAAGGGGGAAAACAAACAACTTCACTAATTAAGAACAAATTAAGGATGGGAGTTGTGGAAAGATAAATCTAACCCACCATGTGATTTTTTTCTACTAGTTATAGCTGCTGATAGTGATAGTAGACAGTGTGTTAGGGTGAAAAACCTCCTTAGAGGGACTAAGACACGTTGCAAAAATTGTTGAATTTCCAAGTGCTGGGAATATTTTTTTGGTGCTAAGTGAACGTGCTAGAGAAGGTGTGTTGAGTCCTAGCATAGATTTCCAGATACCTTATCCATTGTGGAGGAACTGGCTATTGTTTTTCTCCTATGGACAAACATGAACGGTTGGTAATGTTTTTTTTTTTTTCCTCAGTGCATCAAGCTGACCAGATAAGCAGCACATCAGGATTTAGGGATTAGTAACAGAGTTCTGAGACTGGGAGTTGTATATGTGCTGAGAGTGTATGCGTACGTGTGTGAATCAAGGAGGTATGCATACACAGAGTTGTGCTCATATATCCAGCTCCATAAATGAACATATGAAACTTTCAGTTGTGCCATTCTTGGTCATTGTAGCAATACCTTTTTTATTCATTTGCTTCCAAGAAATAATTCTGGGAGTGTTTCCTCCCTGACAACACCAAATGTGCGTATTTCCCAATGCACTGCTTTAGTGGCAGAAGAATAAAACACCAACACAGAAAAAGAAATATATTTTAATAAGTCATTAAATAAGTTTGCTAGCAAATATAAACTTTTGCATAAAAATAAAACCTTTAACTTTTCATAAAATTTGAGTGATATTAATCTGAATGAAAATATTTGGAATGTTAGTGTAATAGCTTAATAAACTGACTCCCAAATGGTTTAGCTAACTCAAAAGGACATGCACATTCTCTCACACACTTGAAAATGGAGTAAAAATTGTGGTGGAATCTAGCAACTCACAACATCATTTAACAGAAAAGAATATTTACACCCAGCAGAAACTGTAGAGAATTTGTGTCCCCAGACTGCAACTTTGAGCTGAAAATTGTCTTGAGAATGTGATGCTAATGTCCCTGCTCTTGCTGAAAATGTCAGACCTACAAACACAATCAAGACCGCAGAAGAATTTTGTCTCAATTCTGCTGCATTCTTCCTCCTGAAAGATGTCAATGCTGTTGAAGAACATAATGTGCAGAGATCGTTCAAGATTGGAGAACTGGCACATTTTGAGTGACATAGAGAATCTTTCTGAAGGTAAAACTGATTCCTATAGTTGAATATACCATAGTGTACGGATTGCTCTATCTTCAGGGTTTGAAGCAAAATTAAGAAAAGGAGAATACAGTCAACCAAATTAAAACATGACCTACTTCTATAATATTTTTTCATTGTCTGCTTATCTTAATTTTGTATATTTAGATTTATGTACATATGAATGATACCTCATGCTTTCATTTTCTATCCCCGCATCCACCTGAACAACTAGTACAGCATCTGGTCAGAATACAGAGGAACAAAGTATGGAGGTACTAACTGTCCAGGCATATTGAGCTTGGATGGTAGTAAAAAAAAAAAAAAAAAAAGATAACCCGAAATTATGTTTAAAGCAAATCTTCACTTCAGGTGATTTCTAGTTTCAAATGCCTGATAGGAATTGCACGACTTTTCTCAGAAAGTGGGGAAGTGCCCTGAAGTTCCTCTTTCTGCTGTAGAGCTTTACAAGAAAGTTACTGGTACAAAGCCACACTGGCTCTGCCAGAAGTGTTCATGGCTCATGATTAATAGTCTGCCTCTGATCATGTTTCCAGTGGTGGTTATGATTCACAGATTGTGGCCTAACTCTTTCTATTTCTGAGACATTCCCTTCTGTAACCCACACAGCTCTGCTTTCTTCATTGAGTCTCAGGATTTTACAATGTCACAGTGTGTAATGAAAGATACAGCAAAATGATAGTAATGCAGACAGGCAGAGTATCATATTTACTACCATTCTGGAGCAAAAATCAAAGCAGAGAACACTGGACAGTGGATTTCAGCCATCAGACAAAAATGTCGCATGTTGTTCTGTGGGGTATCTGAGGAGGATACTTGTCTGGCCGAGCATCTAAGAATATGGGACCTCAGGCCTTGCTATGTGCAGAGACGGCTCCCAGTCGGCAGTATGGCTGATGGCCTCAGTTTCAAGCTCCATAGCTTCTAGACTGCTAGACTGACACCTAAAACAGATGAATATGTGATTTACAGAAACGTGAGAAATAAAACCTGGAAAAGAGTTGATAGTAAATGTCCAGTTATCTTGGAGTTTGGAGAAAGAATGAGGTGGGGCTCAGAACCCTTGGTTTAGTGAGGAAAACAGGACTGACTGTGAGGAATGCATTTCCCTCTTGCTACAGGGAAGGATAGACTCTGATGTCAGCATGAGGATCCTTTCAATGCAGAATAAACCCTGGGCTGCTGAGACCTAGTCTTGGAACAAAATAGAGAAATGCAATGCAAAGGTCAAATTCTGTTCCTAGTACAAGATGATTCTTCCAGTTCAGTGTGGGGCAGCCTGTGGTGGAACAATGCCTCGGATCCTTCAGCTCTGTGATGACAGAGATACTTGCACGTGACGGAAGCCTCATCTCATCCCTCCCCCTCCTTTTTTATAAATGGTGATGGACAAGAAAGATTTATACAGTTCAATGGTCTTAGGAGCCAAATCTACCAATAAACCACAAAAAAAACACCCAAAAAACCAAAAAAACCTGCAGGAAGAAGTGGTAAACTGGTGCATAGCAGTCTCACAGAGCACAAAGAAGAGGGAGAGGTGGATCCCAGGAAAAGAGAGGAGAAAGATGTTTTGTCTTACTGCTGGATGAACTAGGTTGTTGCAGGAACTAAATTGTCCAAGGAAGTTTAGTTGAAGTCCAGCATGAAACCTAACTTTCTGTCAGCAGCTTGAACACAGGTAAAGGGATGATTATCAAGTGTGAAGCCTGAGACTTGAGGGACAGTAGAGCTGAATGAGAAGTAATAACTTACTCTGGTTGGTAGATAAGCTATTTCTGTTCTTCTTCAATATCACAAAACCCAGAAGAAGTGTGATCAGTATAATGACAGCTATAAGTGGGCCAAAGAAATTTATCTTCACTTGTTCCATTTCTTCCCCCTGTATCTCTGAATAAGAAAACAGGGGAGATACACACAGCAAAGATTTAATTTGGTGACAATTAACTTAAACAATGTATCCCAACGTTATGTGAATTAAAAGTTTAGGGAAATGCCCCCAGCGTCCGTTGCTTTTACAGTGCTTTAATAGTGTAAATAAATCCCTATTCACATTGCTTTATTTCTATTTCCAACAACTAGCACAACTACCAAGTCTTAACAGCCACTTCAACAACAGTAAGGCGAAGTACTCTTTCTAAAGTTTGGGCAACATGTAAGAGATCAGCAACTTGATTAATCCAAGAGTCTACGAGGCTGCAACTATGCTACTGCTACTCTGTGCTACTGTGCAAGTTTGAAGAACCTGGGATACGTTACCACTTGGTATCTGTTGGAAATGACGGTCAAAGCCTAATGAAAGGCTGTAAGGGATGTGAAAGTAGCAGGGAATGCAAAGGAGTTTCCCTCTATTTCTGGTTATTGTGCTTTTGAGGTTTCAGTTGCTAGGGTTAGCAACTGACAGAGCTTCAGTTATCACCAAACAAAGCTTTTGTTTATGTGGGGTTCCTAGGTTCTTACCCACCATCGCTGCTTATCAGGTTGCTGCTTTCATGAAGCCAGGGAGGAGAGAAGAATTGAATAGGGAAGAGGAGGATGCAGCACTATAGCTAATATAGACAATATAGTCATGCTAACACTCATGAGCAACATGGAGCTGTGCAAGCCTCAGAAGACTTCTGTATTGTATTTTACTACTATTTGAAAATCCTAGAATTTAAGGACATCAGGGGCAGTTTGCCATATCTAGCGTTGAAGACTTAACCCTTTAGCTAAATTTATACGAAGATAACTGCACTGTGGAACATTTTTCAGAATGAGTGGCAAGCTTCTTTTACATCTTGCAGTAGTGAAGTGCATGCCTGTAGTACCCTGGTAGGCTTCTCTGCAATGCTACCATTCCCTCTTGGTTCCCCGTTCCTGTCAGTTGAAGCACAGCTCTCCATCTTCAACATCGTCTAAAGGAGATATGTGCAAGCCATGTCGGAATTGTCTTTATTTTAATTCACTTGTCTCATAGCTTATGAACAAAAATATGTCAAAGGATGTTTTCCTGTCCCAGGAAATAAATAAAATACAGCTTTAGTTTAAAGAAAGGATCAGTCATGTGGAACCCTGAGATAATCCAGCAATAAGGTCTTATTGGAACTTGGGTCCCTAGCTGCTTCTTGCAAGAAGTGTCTGAAAAAAAGACACAATCCCAGAGAAAAAGAATCCCAGAATAATCATTTGGAATGTGCACTTCATTCTGCCAAATCTTATGAAAACTACCAGGAATGCTTCTAAGACTAATCAAAGTTTCATGGCCTTTACGCTTAAACTCAGAACAGTCTATTTGGCAGTTTGTGAGCCGAATCTGCTCCAAGGGATTCTTCTGTTTATCCTGCTGCCTCTCTTCTAGGGAATGATTAAGAATAGCAGCTCAAGCACCTAAACATCAGAAGAAAACTTTTTTACTGTCAGGGTGGTCAAACACTGGTACAGTTTGCTGAGAGAGGCTGGGGAGTCTCCATCCTGGGAGACATTTAAAACTCAACCGGGTAAGGCCCTGCTCTACATGTTGACCCTGTTTTGAGCAGAGTGGTTGAACTAGGTGATCTCCAGATGCCTCTTCCAACCTCAACAGTTCTCTGATTCTGTGAAGCGGCAACCTCTCTTAACAGCTAAATGTCACCTCCTGAGACTGGTTGTCACCTAATCCAGACATCCAGGTTGCTTTGTGGCTACTGCAGCAGCGTCTAGGGAGACGATGAACAGGGCTATGTTCTGGATTGCATAGCAGTAGTCTTGCTTCTCTGTGCCCTCTCCTTGCTGTAATAAGGCTTGCCACATGGAAGGGAGAAGGAATTTGGTGGCCATGCCTGTTGGTGAACAGGATGGAGAACATACACTGCCTTGAGTATGCTGCTATCTGTGATCAGCTCTACTGTAATGTGTCCTGCTCCTACCCTTGCAAAGACCAGAATGGGCAGATGGAAACTCACCTATGCCTAGTGGCACTGAGACAAGGCTCCCCAGCTGCTCTCCAAGATGAAGCAAGCAGCTGATATTAGTGAGGATGTTCCTAGGAACAGTGATATTCAGCTTGCTACTAACATTGTATAGCTTTGTTACAGCATCCTGTGAGACATCCATGTGATGCATAAGCCTGCGTGTTGTGTTTCCATGTGAAATTAGCCAAGTCATCTGCCTGGGCTCTGGATAACCTCCACTGGAAGAACAGGAAAGATTCAAGTATGCATTGGGCTTTAGTTCCTCCATGTGCAGCCATTCTATCTCAGGTTGACTGTAGTTGGCTGAAATAGACCAAAGAGAAAGCATCATGAGTCAGACATACCACATCCCGTGACAGTTCCTGCCAATTATTTGCAATTTTTCAGGCAGAAGCAAGGCTAAACAATTTTCCCAGGAAAACAACGTGAGTCCCAGGAAGGGTTTGTTATCTTTTTGGTGTATATGCAGACGTGCTGCTCCTCATCCTCAGGGTGTTTCAAGGACATGAGTCTGATCAGCCTCACAACGGGCCTCTGCCTCTCCCATCTCCTTTAGATTCATTGACACCTCAGAGTAATCAAACCTGGCCTGCTTGCGGGTCAGTGCTTACACACAAAATGGGAATGGGACACGGTGCTGCCTACTCTTGACCGGAAGGGGAAAACTACACATTTCCACCTGTGAAATGTAGATAAAGAAATCATCTGAGGGACTTCAGATGGGGTAAGTTGGAGGTCTAGTGCTGTCATAGGTAGAAATATCCTTGGTGTCTGTCAGCATTATGAGTAATCATTTTGAAGCATATAAAGCAATTCACTTCTTAACTTGATAGCACACCTCCCTTAGCTTGGCTTTTTGTGTGGAAGTGACTATAGTATAAGTTCTTTTACTTTATGTTTTTGGATACACATCCCATTCAATGAAAAACGTACCGGTTGCTTTAGAGAGTCAGGTTTACCAGGCAAGAAATAGTTAGTGAAACAGGATTGGAAAGAATTCTTTGAACATAAAATATGAATGATAAATGGAAGCTTTTAACCAATGCTCTCTATTAAATTATATTCTGAACCTGGATTTGTTTGGTTAAAAGGTCATAATAGAAATAGTAGACTATAATGGAAAAGGAGAAGGAGAGAATGTAGACATAATACTAACTGCACACACATACTAACTGCACTGCATACAGCACATACAGCAATGTGCTGTATGCACATTGGCATACAGCAATTAAAAAAAACCCAAAACAAAACAGCGACAAAACCCAAGAAACAAACTCAAGACTTCATTGAAAATACTTAATTATTTCAGTGCCAATAGGACTAAAGACAATATGGAGAAATATTGGAGAAGGGGAAAAGGATTGTTAGAAAAAGTTGAGTCTAAGAGTGTCTGACTTCTACACACACACTCAATGTGTTGGATCCAGGCTCTAATCCTTGCCCCAGAGAATTCTTAATATGGATGGATGAAGAAATATGATGTTGCTTTTATTTGCTGTATGCCAACACGCAGAGAGAAGGCTGCCCAGGGAGGTTGTGGAGTCCCCTTCTCTGGAGATTTTCAAAACCCGCCTGGATGCAGTCCTGAGTAATGTGCTCTAGGCAATCCTGCTTTAGCAGGGGAGTTGGACTAGATGATCTCTAGAGGTCCCTTCCAGCTCTGAAAATTCTGTGATTCTGTGATTTTGCTTAGTCACTTAAATACCCAAGAGAGTCCATGACTGTGAATTCAAAATGGGAAAAACCCCACCTTTTTTACATCCCAAAATTTAGTTAAGTTTTCCGTCAGGAAATCTTAAGCTTCCTCTTTCTCCTCAAGGTCTGACTCACTTAGCTGACTGCTCACACCAGCTTCTGGTCTGGAGTATTTATTCTCTCCTTGGCATTTTATAGGGAGGGCAGGAATGTAATCTATGGCTGTGAAACTTGCCAAATCATCAAGTGATTTAAGAGTTTCAATCTTATTGACAGTAAACAACTGGAAATAGTGGACTATACCCTGATCGAAGCACTTCTGTTTTTATAGCTTCTGGAACCTCAGTTTACTGAAAAGTAATGGATGCGTGCAGGGTGTGGGCTACGTATATGTGAGCTTTGTATTGTTAACAGAAAAGCATGTTTCAAGAAGTCTTTTGTATTTAAAGATAACATGTCTTCCAAAAAGGCTATGGGCTTAGATTTAAATACCTCAAGAGACAGCAGATCTATCAAGCCCTTGATATTTTTCTCAATGGCTTAATCACCTTACCTGGTTTTGTTCTGTTTTCTAAACTGACAATGTGCCTTGCTTCTCACTTGCTTCCAGCCACTGACTGTTTTTATATCTTCACTAAATTAATTAGCCTTTTTTTTTTAATATCCAGTATTTTATGTGTATTTCAGGTTCCCTCACTCTGAAAACAAGACTCTTCTGTCTTCTGCATTATGAGGTAATCAGATTGATCTTTTAATGTCTCCAGTCGGACTGTATTTTTTCCAGCCTTCAGATAACTCTAGTAGAGCTTTTCTTCAAGCTTTAAAATTTTTCAACATCCCATTTAAAATGAGGATACAAACATTTAAGTCTCTATTCTGATACCAGTTTCACCCCCAACTCTTCGAATAGCTCATATTTTGAAGTAGCTTCCCTAGTCTCACCTCCTTCCCTTATTGATCCATCCAAAGGAAGGACTAGAGCCATGCTATGGCAGCAGAATTTCCAGTTAAGCTGCTTGTCACTGTGGTCCCTACCTTGCCTGTTTTAAGAGCCAAAGCTTTCCATTGTGAAACCCTCTCTTCCTTCTGGAGAATGATCTGTTTTCATTGTTCTTAGATAAATCATCCTGGCTGTCCATAATACGTATAATATCCATATATCTATGTATATATTTTCCTAATGTAATACGTATAAATAACACCTGTAAACTGTATTAGAAGGTACTTCAGTATTTCTGAATGGGCTTGGTCAGCAAGTGATCTAGATAGCTTTGTATGACTGCCCTGTCATTCTTGTACAGCAGTCAATCTTTCTTATGTCCATTTTAAGTGTCACACACCATACTACAAAAAACCCTCCACGTATCATATGAGATTCTAATTAAGAAACAGTAGGTAAGCATAAGTACTTTTCAACATTTGTATTTTTCTTCTAATTATTTTTAAGGTTTTTTTTTTTTTAAATATGATTTTATACTGCTCCTTCCTTTGGGAGCTTATTGAACAAAGAGTCATTTGGAAGGAATACAGCAGCAAATAGTTTAAAACAGTCTTCCTAAGTTAAACCTTAGAAGGTCTGGGAGAGTTTTAGTGCCTAAGTATGAGCCTTCTACGTGTTGCTCAGATGTTGGCTAGGCTGATAACTGATTTAACTGCTTGAATTAACGGAAAAGGTGAAGCTAAGCATCTCTTAAATTGGAGGCCTTGATACTGAGTGCACATTATGAGTTTCTGAGTTCTAAAGCTTTGCTGAAAGTACTTGTCAAGTAGATTCTGGGAGAATCAAAATTAACAATCTAGGTTTTCTGTCTGTGGATCAAGGGAACACTTGCTGGTAGCACAAAGCTAAATAGGCTCAGATGTCCTGGTACTCTGTTTTTGACTCTTTTACACATGGCTTGTTCTCTTTTGAAGCAGTGTGCTGAAGCCAGAAAACAGCAGTAGAAGTTAGAAGCTGTTATTGTTAATGACTAGCACTATCATAGTGGAAGAGAGAACACAGGCATACAGACAAAGGTTACTAACAGAACAGTATAAAATAAAATAAAATTAGGAAAATATATTAGGAATTATGAAAAATATTAGAAAATAATAGGAAAAGATTACTTCCTCTCTTCCATTCCCATGCAAGAAATCAGGTTGAATCTCATCAAAGCATGCATTTTTTTCTTCAGAGATATTTTCAGTCTTCCTTTAACTGAACATATGAATTTCTACTCCTCCACATATGAGCTGCTCTTTTCTTTATTTTCCCTGTGATTTATATGATCATAAAATAGCTGGGTGTTTGCAGAAATCTTGTTATGTTTCAATTGTAATTTACCACCAACAATGATAACTACTGCTACTTTTAATAGAAGGTAGGGCATCAGATGCAAATAAAGAAGTGTATTTTCCAGAGTCCTAAAAGCCATAAAACTTGCAGGAGGCAAGGAGAAAAAGACAGAATGGTTTTTACTACAAAGTATGACAAGGTAGGAATCAGGAATGATGCAATATTGAGCAAATTATTGCCTCATTTTCTGCTACTTCTGATTGCTTCCACCTGAGTACTTTTCATTCAGAGCTGAGGATTTTCTATTGAGAATGCTTTTATCCATCTTTAGAAATTCTGCTCCAGTGCAGGTACATTTTCAGTGGTTAGGGGACAGTACCGCACATTTCTGGACTGAAGAAAGGGACAGAGAATTCCCCAAAAAACCCCAGGGCAGATGACAATTAGAAGAGATTACTTACCAATAATGTGCAGTAAGCACTCAGATGTGTGTATGACCTTTGGCGATCCTTTATCTCTGTGCTGTATAATACATGTATACTGTCCCTCGTCCACAATTCCTGCATTTAACAATTGCAAGGTCCATTTGTCCATGTCCATCTTGGTGCGATTTATATATTTAGGACTAAGGTTATCAAGTTTTTCTTGGCCATAGTATACTTCGTGCACCACTTCATCAGTGCCTTTTTGCCAAAAAACTCTTAAATCCTTTATGTCAGTTTTCTGAGAGTTTGGGAAATAGCAGGATAGGTATGCAGTGTGATTGAGAAATGACTTCACCTGATGCACACTGACAGCAATACCTTAGACAAAGAGAGAGAAGAAATTAAGATTTCTATCAACTACAAAAGAACACCAACTATTTGCACTCACAGAGGCAACACTTAACAACAGTAGCAATAAAACCGCCAGCATTTAGACACAAATTCTCCCACTAGATATGACAGGACACATAGTTCTTCAAACTGACTCACTCAGTCTTGTGGAGTTCAGGTCATAAAACTACTTCTTATTTTTCTTCCTATATTTTACTTTCCAAGGGAGGCCTAGCATGCAGACGTGAGCGCCTATATTTTAGAAAACCTATATGCGGGCATCCTGAGTGTAATGAGAGTCTACCACAGATGAGATAGTTGCACAATTTCTTTTTAAAAATTTGAGTTCATTCTCCTAATAAAATAAAGCAGCATTGCAGTTCTGAAGAAAATGTAAAGTGCACACTGTGTGGTAAATGTTGGTGCCTAGGGAATGTATGACCAGAAGGTCAGAAACAGGTGAACACTTTCAGTCTCACTGAAGAATTAATCTAAAGTTTAATGACATATTAAATGTCAGATTTAACTGTTCTGTAATTAATCTAGAGTTTAATGACAGATTAAATGTCAGATTTAACTGTTCTGTTGCTGATCTTGTTAACAGAAATAGTCAATAAACACAATTATGCTTTCATGCAAAGAAAGCATGAACTGTATTACACAAGGGATGATTTTTCATGAGTGTATGTATGCATTATTATGGGTGGCGATGGGCTGGGAGGACAGGTTTTTCTTGGAATGAGAAATGCAGTCCTCTGTCCCAGAAGATACAAACACCTCTGCTGTGTTCAAAAGGAGGAGAAGATTTACAGTCTCTCTCCTGGTGCAAAGTTTTGACTGCTTCTCCAGAGCACCAGACTGCAAAATGATCTCCGTGGCTGCCTAAAACTCCAGTTGTCCCATATGAAACCGTCAGTCTTCAGTTTAATACTGCTCTCCTCTATGATATACAGAGGTGATATACACACATTTTAAAGATAGATTTAAATTGAAAATTTAAGCGCAGCATAAAATAAGTGTAATGTAAAGATATAAAGTTGAAGAGAGAAAGTACTTACTATATATTTTATGGAGTCCCTGCACACAATTTAAATACATGTCAGATAGGCTATATGACCTTGATTGAGCAACAGAAATGATTAATTACTACTAAGGAATAAGCTTCTTAGTGGATGAGAAAGTATCACATAGCAGGACACATAATAATCAAAACCATTTTTACAATTAAAAATGTGCCTTTTACCTGGGAGAAGTATCATAGAGTAAAGGGAGAATATGCAGACCTCCATGATGCTGTAAGAAGGAAGAATGTAAGAAATATGTTAGAGGTTGAAAACATTCCAGTACCTTCTCCAGTACTCACAAAGAAGGGGTGAAACAAGAATTAGCAAGAGAGAGACTATTGAGAAAGTTAATCTCACCTTTTCCCATGGACTGGTGCAAGGACTTCTGTGTGCTTCACAGCCTTTAGCAACAAGAACCGTGCCGTAACAGATCTCTGGTTTACAGAGCAGGTGATGTGGCAGAAGATTACTGCAGACAGGGTATGCCATAGGAGGAACACAGAGCCCCCGGGGTGCAAAGGACAGCATGAGTACCCGAGACGCCTGGTGCGGAGGAATGAGGAATGGGGAGCATGCTTGGCCTGGCAGTGTGGGGAAGAAGATGGGGGAATTGAAAGTAGAAGGGGAGGAAAGGGTGACACAGAAGGAGGAGGTGGGGGAGACAGAGCGATGATGTCAGCTACCAGAAGTGATGAAGTGTGTGACCTTCAGTTTTGTAACTGGAACCTTTCCCTCACAACAGTACAAGATAACTGAGAGAAATCCTATATGGTTTAAAGAGCTGAGGCTAAATAGCACATAATTTGTGGTCAAGAAAAACTGGTATCTGTTTAGAAAAAAAAAGAAAAAACCCTATGACTCATCTCATAAGCAAAACACTTCTATGGCTGCTTGGGTTCGTGTGGAACAAGGGCTTACAATCCTGGTGAATAGCCAAATGTCATTCCCATGCACCAGTGAGAGAACAGCACCTGCATTTGACTGGCCTGTGGTTGCTGGTTTCCATTTTAGCAGTGCCTTTGTGTTTTGCCTGTGCCTTTTCCATGTATCTGGGAGAAGTCTTCACACCACCCCTGCCAAGGTCCTTTACTCTCCTCTAAACAGCTCCAAAGAATCCTCTTGCTGGAACAGATGTAAAAACTCCTCAGCTCTCATACTACTTAAAAACAGTGAGATTGCTGTATGCTGTCCTGACTGGCAGTACAGCTTCCTGATAGTTTCCCATTTTTTATCATGTTTTATTTTAAGCTGGTTTTAGGCTTTACCTTTACCCCAGGTCTCTGGGAGCGAGAGTCTCTTCTTCTGTTTAATATAGAATTCCCCTCGGTCTGCTGACATATTATTTTATGTATTTATTGTAATGAACAGAACTGTGAATGATATTTTTTCCAGACCAGATTCATCCTGCTTTTTCTTAGGAAAGGGGAGAAAGAAGCCCAAATGTCTCAGAGGATATAGATAATTTTCTTTGTGATCCACCTGTCATAGCAGAAGAGAAGGGAGTGCTTGTGCAGAATCCATTGTTGTAGACAGAGGTCATTCTCTTTCTGCTCCAGCCACCCTACTACATGGTGAACTTTTATCAAATGGTTTTCCTCCTAGGCGGAGCCCCACTGAATTAAATCACACGACTGGTTGCCTAAATATAATTGCCTGTGCCAAGCCACTGAAAATGACAGAAACTCCTTCTCAGCAGTCTTATTTCCCTCCCGTGAATAAGAATTTTTGCTCCAAGTAAAGAAAAAATGATAGCCCTATTTTTTGGATCCAGTGCAAGTGTGTAAGAGTGGAAATTAAAACAATTTAGCAACTAGAAACATAAGTGAAGTAGAGAGAGTGTACTGCTATAGCTAGGGATGTTTTGCATTGACTGTCTCACAGCAGCAAAGACCAAAACCGGAACTGAAAATTAGAGTGTGAGAGAAAAATAAAACCCAGGCAAAAATACCAGGTAACATTGCTTGCCTTTCTTTATGGGTTGTGTTTGAAGCTGTGAGGACAGAAGTCTCAAAGATCCTACATGGTTTCCTGGCTGCTGTCTTCCAGGAGAAGGCATGTTGCTGGGGATGGCTGCGTGAAGAAGGATCCTGTGAGGCTGCAGAAGGGTGTACACCCACATTTCCTGCAGTGGTCACTGAGTGTGACAAGTTGCTTCTCTTACGTGAGCTGCTTTATAGAGAATTGCTGAATCATGAATTGGGCCACTAAAACTTCAGTGCTGCAAACAGCTTCTCTTCCCCTTTTTTACAAGATGCCTTTAACCAGCAAATGCACATCCATGGAGCCAGTGTCCAGAAGACTGAGGGGAGGAAGGAGAGTGACAGTCTCTGTGTTGGCTACTTACACCATTTCTTTTGCATATTCAGTACAAATTCTGTGTTCAATTCTCCTTTATCACTGCAGGCCGTTGAAAGTCTGGTTACGTCCCGGAATTGTTCAGCAGTCCAAGGGGACTAGGTAAGAGGGGCAAGATAGACTTTGCTTCAGGGTATGGCCCGCTTCTGGTAAATGGTGCAGACCAAACTCCTGTCTTCACAGCCATGGCCCAGTGCATGAGCACTCTGCTCCACTTCAGAGCATTCTGGGCCTGTGTATGGATATACATTTTTGTCTGTTCACATGCTTGCTGCATCCCACTGTGGAAGTGGCACTTTTTTGTGATGCCAATGATAACTGATCAGATGGGAGTGGTTTGAAGACCCAGGGCTTAAAAATTATCTCTGACATCCAGAATTATGTAAGGTCAGTCCATGGGGAGGTAACCATTTTCCCTTGTTAAATAAGGCTAGCACTATGTGTCTGTCTTGCCTTTTGAGGCTTTGTCAGCCATTCCTGGAGATGTCCCCATGACTCACAATTACAAATTGTGTGGATGTCAGAGATGAAAAATGGAGAAGTATGTTAATTGAAATTATGTCAGTATGCAGTCAGTAGTCACACTCAGCCCTTTATTTACTATCTCTGTAGTCCAATCACTAAAAGGAGAAGAAACCATATGAGTACATGCACTTTACTGGCCCTATTCATGACTGCTTTGGTTTGGCACAAACCAGTCTGAGAAAGGTCATGAGGCAGTTCCCACTTGGCTGATTACAGGCAGATTCCTTTCCTGAAGAACTCTAAGATCGATGTTCAGGGAAATAAGGCAACTTCCCAACTGCCAGAAAGCCCTGTGTGACTTGTTTTGATATTGGCTTGTGCTTTCTCTCTCGTTCCTCCCAATCCAGCATGTGAATCCAGCGCGTGAAAACCCAAGATGCACAGTGAAGAGTGAAGGTCTTGGAGTAAACAAGAGCTTTGTATCTGGTATGCTTGCCTGGGTTTTCATTTGCTCCCTTTTTTCCTGTTTTCATTTTTGGATGTAGTCATTATCTTTTGAAAGACATTGTCGAATCTGTGCTCTTTGACTCCTAATTTCCTTCACTGCCCATCAGTTCCTTTCAAAATGTTACTTTCTTACATGTTCTTACATGTAGTTAGTTTATTTTCTTACATCAGGTACATATCTTCTATGGGAAGACTCTCCTCCCCCATGTTTCACGATGAATTCAAAACAAAACTGGCCACTGAACTAGTAACCTACTCTTTTGACTTTTCTAGTGTAGGGAATTTTTCTAAAATTTCCCCCTGGTGTAACACTGAGTAGCTCCATGAGCCTCCTGGAGACAGGAGATCTGTGACTAAGACTTTTCACCGCTGACCTGAAAGCTATCCTAAAGACTTCTAAATGAAATTGTGCTAAAATACATTTACCAGCCTTCTCCCATGTTGTAAACACAGGTTGATTGGAACAAGTGGTATCAAAGGAAATCACAACTTAAGAAAATTCCCTTAGTGTGGCAAGGTCAGAGAATTCTAGGATGCCCCCAACCCAAATACTAAGCCATACAACCACATAAATATCCAACAAGGGACATATTTTAAAAACATAGCATTACCCAGGCAACTTGTGTTTCCTATCTGTTTCTCCAGTTAGAAAGTGGCACTATTTTATTCAATTGCTAAACTTTTTCTATTGCTCATTCTTTTAGAACAATCTTTTACTCCAAGTTACATTTAAAAATTCTGGGCTTGCTGTTTAATTATGTTGTTGTTACATTAGAAAAAAACAAACTCTGTCTCCCTAATTTTTGATTTCTGAATGCATTTTTTATTCCTTCCCACTATCCCCTCTTTCAGTAACATCCTTTTATTATATCTAAGATATTCAGGAGAACTAAGACTTTCTGTATGATTCTGGGATCACTTTGCTCTAACATCCAGAAACTGCTCTTTTAATAACAATTAAACGACACCAATAATTTAAATAATACCTTTAGTCCAAAGATCATGGAGCATTCCACTGCCTTTGCAAGCAGAATTCTTCATCCACAATTAAAGGGTGAGTATCTCTGAAAGAGAGCACAGCAACTGCCTAACGACGCACAGTCCCACAGCACAAATTGTAGGACATGAACACGTACTCCACGCAAGTGAAACTGCGGGGGAAATTCAGAGGGGAAGAACGTCATCAACCAGAATGAAACATTTGTTGGGATTAGCTGTGCTGTTTACTCTGAATTCCACCTAAAGGACAGGTTGGGTTGACATATTTTTCCACACTCTAAGATACACCTGGCCACAGAACTGGCAAGTTGGTTGAACCACTTCTGCATCACAAGTACCACATCAGGTGATGTCTACCCTGCTTTCCCAGCCCTCACTCTTGCCTCAAGTTTGGTCAAGCAAACTTGTCAGCTGGGAAGTAGCAATTGCCAGATTTACTTCTCACCAGACCACACTTTGACTTTGCAATGAAGCAGAGAAAGAGCACAGCGTCTTCCCACACAGGTGACAATTTAGAGATGCCAGCTGATTAACAGACCAGTCAGTTGCTGCAGTTTCCTCAAGAGTCATTGCATAGAAGAGGGAATTCAAATGCCCACTGCCAGGTTGTCCCTCTTCTGAGCCTCCTGCTTCTGCACAGGACACTTTGCCTGGAAATGACAGCGTGGCTACACAACGCAGTACAGGCCTAACCACAAACAGCAGTTTGCAGGGCACCTCTGATGGCAAGGTATGTACCTTACACAAAAGGATAAATCTGTAGTTGATTCTTAACCTATACCCAAACACACCTAACAAGGATTAGCAGCTCTACAATACATTGTATGTTCAGCCCTCGGGTATTACATTCTTTATTTTCATTAAGTCTCTTTTCAATAAGTCTCTTAACCAGCTGGGCATGTGACACAAACCTCATATTGTTTCTTAAACAGCAGGATCACTATCAGGGGCTACTTTTTCTTGCAATAAATTAATTCCAATTATTAAATGAAGATGTGATATTCAGAAGTACAGTTAAGTGAGCCAAGCGCTCCTGCTCTCAGTTCTAGTGCAGAAATCACTCTAGGGACACATACTGATTTCCTCACAGTGCTTCTCACGGCACATTAACTGATTTACAAAGCTAAAGAAAGAGGTTTTGCCTTTTGGTTTTGGATGCCTCCCTTCAACCACCAGTTTTACAGTAGTTGGGAAGAAAGGACCTGATTCCCCTATCTACTGGTGTAAATTACAACTGCCACGCTTATAACATGCATAATCAGAAAATGCCCTGCAGATCCACTTTGGTCCTTTTGCCCAGTTTCTGATTATAAATGTTCTGCTCCACGAATTCAGGAAATAATTGTGCTGGTGCCACTATAGAATGGGCTCTGGCTCATTCTGCTATAGATTGGTCAGCTTGCTCCGGGGAATAAGGGATATGTGTGAAGCTGCTACGATTAGCAGCTGTGACTCAAATGAAATAGAGAGCAGCTGTGGAGTCACTTTACTAATAGCAATTACATTTTTACAAATGTATGCTCCTACTTGTTTATAGGAGCGTTACAAAGGCTTGCCTCAGTAACTGCTCAAATCATTATCAGATAAATAAAAAAGCAAAACCAATTGAAAGCATTATTACAATACTAGGAAGTACCTTATTTCTTTCTCCGGGCTTCCTGTCTCAAAGGCAGCAAAATACTCCAGTATGGATCTTGACAACAGAAACGTTCGTTCTTTCCTCTGTTCTCAGTGCCTGTCTTCCACCATATGCAGAAAGCCGAGATCACAGAAAATCAACCCTTTCCTATCACAAATATGTATGTGCTTCTTACAGCAAGCGCCCTCTGTCCAAAAGAAGCTTCCTCTTTTTAGGTTCAAATCCCCCTTCTTTCAAAAGCACATTTAATTCTCTCACAAGCGTCAGTGTCCTGTGTCCCTGAGCTGCCATGTACCCTGGTCTTCAAGAAAACCTTTGCTTGGATTTTGCCTGAAGGAAATAACTCTTTTTGAATAAGGCTGGCAAATTCCATTCATTTTCATTTGCTTAAATAGGTCTTATATTAATAGAATGGGAAATAGATTCGTTGGCAAGGACTGAAGTTTCTCCAGTGAGACTAGACAAAACTGTCTGTCCTTCCCCAATACTCTGCTGCTGAAAGTCACCAGGCTAATTTAAGATCTGATGACATAATAAAAATACAGCTGAATTGATTGTTATATAAGAACAGTGATATTAGGACTGATTTCATAACATTTATGGGAAATGACACAAATTTAAGATCATACCTTTACCACAGCTGCCATGCTTGCCATGTTCTAATTGATTTTTCTATATGACTGAGTAAAGTAGTTGTGCTTGTGTGTTTGACTATTTGTATGTATAATTCTTTGATAAATGGATAACTTCATTTTCCTGTACTGCAAATTTATTTACATGGAATTTGATTTCTCTTGCAACCTCATTTTGATTCTGCCAGCTTAGTAAAACTTGCAACTTTATCATCCATTAAGATTTGTTTTAAGTTGGCTTATGAGTATGCAGTGAGCCGCATAAAAGCCCAGCTTAATGACTGCAGTTGTGCTTGCCAGCCATAGATCAAACATTATTCACACCTGAGTCTTTTTTGTCTGAATCACAGTTTATACCTGGCATTCAAAAAGGAGCTGTCTGGTGAGAAAAATCCATCCTGTATCTATTGCCTATTAAACATTATTAGAACTGAATCCCAAATCAGTTTCTCTACACGCGTCTTTCTTTGCCCAGGACAAACTACTCAACAGCTCTGATTAAAAATAGAGAAGTAGGCTTCTATGAGTGAGAAAGGGGAAGTTTTTTCTCCAGTCTGTAGCAATCAGAGAGCTATAATTTGCTTTTAACTCAAGTTTCCTGTGAGAGCAGCCAAAAGAATAATTTCTTCAACTAGATTGATTAAAAACTAATTGGATCTAATTTAAGTGTTTTCCAAACAAGTTCAGCAAAAATCTGAAACCCAGGAGCTTTTACAGGCTTCAGTTTTTTTACTTCCTTGCAACTTAGTCTTGTAGTTAACAAGAAAAACACGAGAGGTGCATAGGATATTCAGACATGAAGGAGTATTTTACCTCCACTCTAAAATGTCACCATAAGTAATGATGGATGAGACCTAAATATTGTACTGGAAGTAACCATATTGGAAGTGCTGAATATTCTTTGTCTTTCTGCCCACAGTCTCATTTTTACTGAATGTCATACAAATTTATTGGGTTCAGTTTTCATCTGAGTCAAATCACCAGCCAACCAGGCTGGTTGCAGTTGGATAAGGAGGTGGTGCCCTTTCTATGAGCCTGAGTAACTTTTGATGTGGTGGGATTTGGTTGCTTGCTCATAGTGATAGTTTTGCTTTGCATTTATAGGTCAGCTTTGCCTATACTGTTATTTATAATAATAGATACTCAATGCTGATAGCTCAGTTTGCAATGTATTGCCTGTGATTCTCTCTTAAAAACTTGTTGAGTGGCATCTGAAATAGGAAACCAATGTGGTTAAATCAGAAGAGAATCTAAAAGGTTTGGAGCAAGACAGAGACAGTGCGTAGGCAAGGAAAGAGAAACTAGATCAGGCTTTAATTGAAACACATAAAAATAACATAAGATGACCACAGAAAGGCAGGGATTTTGTAGAACAGAATTAGGAGTGAGCAGCAGATAAGAAGGTTTTTAAGAAGAGGTGAGAATACTCTTCAAGAGTGTTAGGGGAAAAAAATACTTGATGGTAGATCATGAAGAAAAGGTAAGCAATTATTCAGAAAGACAGACTAAACTTGAAAGCCCAGCTTTAAGAGTGATTTTTCAGCAACCGTTCAGCCACTTTTTTGTCTGTAGCTGAAAGAAAAACCTTGAAATTGGAGAAACAATATGAAGATACAAAGTAAGGACTGAAAATAGATCTCCAACTTAGAATACACAGAAAGAGGAAACACATTCTTTGTTGAAATGAAGCTTTGAAGTGTGGCCAGCCGGTCAAGGGAGGAGATTCTCCCCCTCTACTCTGCTCTCGTGAGACCCTACCCGGAGTGCTGTGTCCGGCTCTAGGCCTCCCAACATAAGAAGAACATGCATGTGTTGGATTGAGTCCAGAGGAGGGCCATGAAGATGATCAGAGGGCTGGAGCACCTCTCCTATGAAGATAGGCTGAGAGACTTGGGGCTGTTCAGCCCTGAGAACAGAAGGCTCTGGGGACACCCTGTAGCAGCCTTCCAGAACTTTAAGGAGGCCTACAGGAAAGATGGGGAGGGACTCTTTATCAGGGACTGCAGTGATAGGCTGAGGGATGCTGGTTTTAAACTGGAAGAGGGTAGATTTAGATTAGATATTGGGAAGAAATTCTTTACTCTGAGGGTGGTGAGACCCTGAAACAGGTTGCCCAGGGAAGGTGTGGATGCCCCATCCCTGGAAGTGTTCAAGGCCAGGTTGGATGGGGCTTTGCGTAATGTGATCTAGTGGGAGGTGTCCCTGTCCAGAGCAGTGGGGTTGGAACTAGATGATCTTTAAGGTCCCTTCCAACCCAAACCATTCTACGATTCTATGAAATAGATCCCACTAAACATTGTGTATATTTCTAATATAGCACAAACCTAAGAGCTGACAGGTATCTGGAAAGATACTTCCTTGCAGCCTAGGTTCTAGCTCTGTGAGGCTTCCTCTGGAAGTACATAGCAGCAAGGACAGGATGCTATGGACCACACAGAGTGTTGCTGAAATTCACAACTGTGCAGCAGGGGTGCATTTGCCAATGTGGAGCTGCTTGTGATACTGCAAGACTCTTACATTGTGATAAGATGATGTGCAAGAGAATAACTGAAACATATGCGGATGTATGCTGGCCACCCACAGCATGGGTGTGAAGCTTGTGAGCAGCTCAGACTGCATCCCCCATGTTCAGCAGATGCCCCAAAGCTGCCAGAGGGCCAAAGTGTGGATGGCTGAAATCTTGATTATCATACACACAGGTACTACTTACCAGCCTAGTGCTATAAGTAGATTTTACTTATGGTAGGCAGACATTTTGTTGTTACTTGCTAGAGTGGGAAAAGCATGGGATAAAATGGTCAAAGGCAAGCAAACCTGATGTACTGCATCACATGAGGCTGTTGAGAGGTTTTCTCAGAAAACTGGTCCTGGGTTTTTCTGGGAAGAAGGTAAAGCACAACCTGAAGGACGGGATCTTAGTGTCCTAGGAAATGATGTGGCCTGCAAGTGAGTAAGCACTGCCTTCCTTGGGAAGCCCAGAAAGCTTCTGGAGGTATTGTGTGATCCATTGCTTAAGGCTGAAGTAGCCACCAGGGAGGCAGGTGAGAAATTCCAAGAAGCCCAAATCCAGGGTGATGGCAACTGTGGCAAAGAGAACAACACAGTTTACCATGAGAGAACCCCTCAGGCCTGTATGGGATCTCAGTTTTCTTTTAAAGCATAAAGGGTGCAAAGACATTCTTCATTAGCCACAGAATATTAAATGCTGTTGCAGAAATGATGCTTGACTGACTAAAAATTAAGAGGAGTTCCAGACAAAGGTGTGTTACAATAAACAACAGGGAAGTACCCAAGGTATTGTTAAGAGGTATCTTGAGGCTTTGGAGGTATGATTGTGAAATTGTTTCAGTGTAGTCCCTCTAGAATCTCTGGGTACCACTAAGACAAAACCCTCCACTGAGTGGCCTGAGGGTACAAAGTACAAAAAGATTGAGAAACCAAACTGTCTTGCTTATACTGCCTCAGTCACAGCTCACTCAAAGAAATGAAAACAACCCTGGTATGGAGTATTCCTGAAATGGGTTGTATGGGACAAATTTTAAAATCTAGGAAAGGTGGTAATACATTCTTTGCCATAAATTGATAAGACAAGTTTTGTAGAAAGAGAAGTATCTTTTATTAGATCCAAATATTGATGGAAAAAAAAAGGAAGAGCTTGAAAAGGCTTGCTTTCTTTTTCCTGTTATATGACTAGCTCCAATAGAAAACATCATCTCTCTACAAATCTTGCTTCACTTAGGCTATCCTGGCTACAGCAAGACTGCTATTACAATTAAGGCTTTGCATGCCCACATCCAGAAAACAAGAAATGCTAAACACAGAGTTTGCACAGTTCATGGGGAGAATGCAATGCTTCAGAATGGGAATTTTGACAATTAGCACACTGAAGAAGAAGCCACCTACATGAGTCTATGGGAAGAGACAGCACAAATATGTCTTCAATCTGACCGCTTTCTAGGATGTGGCTTTCTTATTCTGTTCTAATAGGTACCTGCTTTCCCTCAGGATTCCCAGTCTATAAGCTTCTTCTGCTAATAGGCACCTTCATCACCTCTTTAAAAAGAAGGATGCATCGCTATCAGAAGAGTGCAAGCAAATCCACTTTCTGTTCTTTAGGTGCCAGGCCACTCACTCAGGACACAGGAGGCCCAGGTTCATGGTCCTCATGGGAAGATTCTGACTTACTTTTTCACACTGCAGGACTTCCCCATGTACCAGGCTAAAGGCAGACCTGGAGTAGGAATGAATCACTTCTGAACCAGCTCCACCTTGCACAAAGGAATTACAAAGTCTCTGGGTCACAGAATGAGAAGGAGCAGAATGACCTCTTTTCTAGCACTTCATTTGAGACATAGGAGCTCTGGATTAATACTGCTGCACCCAGGACTGTATTAAGAGTTTTGCATTAAATATTATTATGCCAAATGCATTGGCGATGGCTTGGGCCTGAGAAAAGAAGACCAGGAATGACCTCTTCTGTGAGACTGCTTTCATCATACAGTTAAAACCAGTATTCCCTCTTTCTACTTCACAGGTTTAGGAGTAGTTGAGAATTACTATGCACCAGGAAATAGCTGTCTACAGTGCTATTCCGTAATGTGAGAGATGGAAGCGTACAGGGATATCACAGGCTGGACAGGGAATTGGAGTGCACCCTCTCTACCTCTGAATGAAGGCTCTAACCACTAAGCATCTGTAAAAATAGTCCCAATCTAATAGGCCGAGAGAGACATCATCCTTCTAACCATATTTCAAAAGGAATAAGCACCTGCAATCCAATTTTGTGCAGAGACTGATTCAATAAATATGTTCTGAGACAACCAACTATTTTGAGTCCATCAAACAAGCCAAAGAGAGGAAAGGCTTTCTTCTGGGTCTTAGCTGGGACTGGGTTTTGCTAGGGCCCTCTCTAAGCATCTCAAGTTTTGTCACCTGGGAACCCGAAACTCTGGACACTGACAGAATTTAGGTTAAGTAATAGCTGAAAAGGTCTTTCATGTTTGTCAGTCCGTGTTTGGATGCCTTAAGTCCAGTCCAGGAGCAATCTTAGGTACTGAGAAACTTTGGTGTATTTACCCCTAACTGGACAGACTTTTTCACACCTCTCACGGCCGGGGGCAGCTCCTGCATTGCTTTTGGTTAGATCTTTGGTCACTGGGGATTACCAATGCCTGCTGAAAATAACATCCCACATCTTCTCATCTCATCGTATGGCAAGAACTTCTGGAGATTAAAGGAAATCTCATAGAAGGTACCTTCTGCAGTTCCTTGGAGCAATGGCCAGCAGCATCTGGGAAAACACTCTAGCCCTCAGGAAAGACTGAATTTTAAAATTCTGCTGGTCCCAGGGCCCATCTCAGCAAGTCCTAACAGTTGTCCAGGAATGCAACCTGCATTAGAGCTCTCAGGCACACCCTATTTAGTTTTGATTCAGAGAAAGAAGCAGTTGCTACTACGTGGCAGGGGAAACTACATTTAAAACTTCAATCCTTAAGTTTATTTAATTGGCTGTGTGTTACAGGATGTTCCAGTTAAACTGGGAACAAGGTTTATTTCATATACAATGCCTGAGTTTTGTAAGATGAAGATTAAAGTATCCAGTGCATTTGGTGAGGATTTCTTTCTCATGGCTTCCGGTTTAGCAACCTGTTGAAACAAAATTTGATTCTTTGATGTGGAAGTGATGGTAACATACAAGGGAATTAAATATATCAAATTTAAATTCAGACAATGAGCTTACAAACACTCAGCCCGGTATATATGCTGATGTACTGAAGTGCTCCTGCCCATGCATCCTATAGACTCACATACTCTTTTTCTGTATTATGCTAACTGAAAAATAAATGACATTTGAGACCAGACCAGAGAGCGTGTCCTTTTAAACTCAGGTCCTCCCAGAGCATAAGATATTCTGGCAGTCCTCCTAATAAAAATAAAAAGGAAAACTGACTTAAAATGGAAGCACATGAGGGCAGTCTGTTCTGCAGTGCAAGTCCACTGTGTGAAAATGTTATCAAAAGAAAACTGACATGTGAAACAGAAGATTTTGCTCTTAAATGGTTTGCTTCTTATATGTAACTTAAAATAAATTAAATTCCCTGCTGAAAAATAGAAATAATCATGTAAGTGGTTAAATTGACAATTTACAATCACTTTTGTGTGGGGTTTTTTTTACAAGTATTGAGAGTAACTAGTTTCTCTTTGATGCCATCACTTAGAAGCAGCAGTGAAATAAATAAGCCCCTCTGAAGAAGCCTTGGGTATTGAAACCTCTCTTTCCACACTTTCCTATGCCGTACTCTGCTAAGACTGTTTTTTGTTGCTTAACTAAATTTCTTATTAATGGAACTACAGACAATTATTTTGCCAGGGGTCACCTTCCTCTAGCTAAACTTACTTTATTTCCCCAACCCTTTGCTGCTAATAGGACCAAGGATGTTTGAAGAATCATTGAGAGAGAACAAAATATTGACATGTGCACTGGGAGTATCAATGAAGTCAGAGAAAATATTGGTGAATTAGGTCATCAATGAAACTAAGCTGCCAAAGGAAATGAGAGAAACTGACGTCATCATCAACTCATCTCTAATCCTATATGGGATTTGATAAAAGAGCTGTGCAGTAATCTCTTCCTTATCCCAAAAGCTTCATATTTTGAGACCCTTCTATCATTGCTTTAAAAGAGGGTGACAATATGCAAACTGCCAGCAAGAGAGTTCAATTTTCAGTGTTTGACATGGGACTAAATTGAAGATAGTCCCCTGAAGTCAGGGGACAGCAAAAGGGGAGGAAACGGCATATTTCAGAGATGCAAGATGCAACATCCCTCAATGCGTTTGGAGAGTTACAGAGAAATAAGGATCCCACCCATAAAGGTAAGCAGCACAGGTAGTTTCCTCTTGGACCAGCAGAATACTGCTGTCCTGAGGCTAATCCAAAGCAGACGACAGCTCCAGACTCTGCAAACTCGCTAGCAGATAACCCACCTACTGGTGAGTAAATTTTATAACCTTTAGAAACTGTGAATAAGTGTGTGTGCATGATAGCCTGCACACATCCAAATAAGTAGAAATTGCTATCTTAAATTATCTTGCATTGCGAGGGTTGAAAACTGTCTTTGTAGAGTATTAGCCTGCCAAAATGGGAAACAGGGGGCTTTAAGCCATTTTGAATGAAACGAGCAATTATGTTGAATAATGGTAAATTGTGTAAGTTGCTCAAGAAACAGCAATTTTGATAAGTCTAGCAGCTGCCTCAAAGAGACTGAAAGAAGGTTATGTTTGTTATATTACCATTATTACACATTTTTAAGGCTCAGACAGGTAATTTCACAATCTGAATCCCATCTGTGTTCATCTGAAGTGCAGTTGTTGACTTCGTACTATACCTTAAAAATATGTTAATTTACTTTATTCCAGTTCTAATGTTAATCTGAGCATTATCTTGCCTGATTTTAGTTAGCTTAGTTGAAAATACTGTTTTATTAGGATATGAATGCATTTTAAGCTTGTTTGTTTATTAATAGACAATCAGCCTTGTAAAAGGCTCACAGGTGTAGGGCTTTTTTCTTTCAGAAATGCAGTAAGGTTATAAAAGCAATAGTCCCTCTGCCGGTAAATATTTGTCTCTATCTCTTATGTGTACCCGTATTCTTCACAGTACATTATACACTTCCATGTAAGACACTTGCTTACCTTATCTTTTAAGACCATTACATTAGACACCTATATACCTGTGTGTGAGTGCATATTGTATTAACAGTGTATGAACCAGGAAAAAAAAACCCTCAGTTGTTTCTAATTATATATAACTACACAAGATTTGATGGACTATTTGTGTAGTTATGGTCTCCTAAAAATCTATTTGGTCCACACCGCAGTTCCATTGTATTTTGTCATCCCTCATCATTAGGCTCTACTCTTTGAACTACTGTAACTTCTAGAACTCAAAGTACTTCACCTTGAAATTGCATTACATGTAACAGTCAATGGATCTTGAAATATTCTTCAAGGTTATTCAATGTATTTATTTTATCTCATTCCAGTTCTGGCAAACTCACGTGAAAAGCTGCAGAGTTTATTAGCAACGCTCTGAAATATTTAGTCCATCAGAATGTGCCAAAAAGGATTATATAATCCATAAACATATATTTTTTATATATTCTAGATTTACATTTATATTGCAAAGGCAAGCTCCTCAAAACTCAGAAATCTCCGCATATATTACAGCACTCCACCTGCTTTGCCCAGTGCGTTCATTTATATAGGCCTGAAGGAGCAACATACCAAAACTAGTATTGTGCAAGAATGGTATAGTCAAAACCTCTTTAATTGAGACAGACGTATCTGCCTATGTGTAGTACCATTCAAACACCTACTTCGATTCATTATTTCTGTTACGTACTATTTTTATCCTACAAAAAGTCATGAGCATCATCAAAGTACTTCAGTACTACAGCACACTAAGATTTGAAATAAGACATGTTTTGAAAGACTTAGTTTTTAGGAAGTATTGGTTTACAGTCTGGTGAGGAAAAGACCTGAAGAAATGGAACAGCCTTAATAAAAAGACATTTTAATTTCACTGACATTATCAACGACATTGACCTGCTCAAATGTTAATGACTTGAATGTTAACACCTCTGGTTATGATGTCATTAAGAAGGACAGAAAAGAAAAAAGAGTTTCAGAGGCAGGACTATACAGGGAAGATACATTTATGTTGGTTTAGGCCTGTAGATCATAGAACCATGGATAATTTAGGTTGGATGGGACCTCTGGGGATCATCTAGGGGCACCTCTCTCTTCAGTGCAGGTCTATTTAGATCAGGTTGCTGAGGGCCATGTCCAATCGAATCTTGAACGCCTCCTGGGAGGGAGATCCTGTAACCTCTCTGAGCAATCTCTTCCAGTATCTGGCCACTCTAAAGATTAAAAAAAAAAAACCAACCCAACCACAAAAACCAACAAACCAAATCAAACCAAAAAAACTGATGTATACTCAGAATTTTTCATGTTCTAACTTGTGTCTTTTTCCTCTCATACCATTGCTGTGCACCTGCAAGAAGAGATAAATCAGAAGTGAAGATTCCCGAATGCCTATGGACCAACTAATACTGTCTAGGAAAAAGAAACTGAGGTAGCAGAGTGGAAGGAGAGAATAAGAGGAATACGAAAAGGCCCAACCCTTTAGTTTAGAAGGGTTAGAAAACTATGAGTTGCGCCTAAGCAGATTTCTACAATGGGCAGAATTCAAACCTGCACTGTTAAGGGGAAATTCAAAACTGGAAGTTTTGCAGTTACCAATTAAACATTAATAGAGCTTCTTTTTTTTTTTTTTCCCCCAAGATTTTTAGGCTCTCTGGCCAGAAGGCACCTCCCTATCCACCCATCCACCTAGGCTGACCCTCCCTGTGCGCAGGCTGGATAATGCTTTTTCAGAACTAGATCAAAGAACATCTTTTAAAAAGAGATCTAATCTTGTCTTCAGCATTCAAAGGGATGGTGACTTAACCACTTTCTTCGAAAAGCTAGTAAAATGACACTTACATAACTCAAAAGCCAGCCAGCATAAGGTAAATATTTTGGACTTCACTACAAGGAATAAAGATGAAAGTAGCTGAATTGAAGTTGAGGGTTGCCAAGAGACCAGTGTTCACAGCCTGATTATATTTAGCATGGCCAACCACAGGTGAGTCCCAAACACGGACAGCTTCAAAAGCTTTAATTTATCAAATCTCAAGAAAGTTATAAGCAGAATGAGTTGGGGAAATATATCTGTACAGAACAATGTAAATGGAAGATGGTGGCTCTTGAGGAAAGTTTATTAGCTGTCTAAAAGTCACCATCAAGGAAAAGAACATTGGCTGTACTGTTTTCTGTTGATAAGGGAAAGCCACGATTAGAAACAAATAAACTATTTATAACAAATGGAAAAATTGGAAATGGAAATGGAAAAATGGAATGAGGAGCCACAAACCTTGGGAAATTGATATGGGAGGGTAAGACTACCAGAGAAGGAGGCCTCTGGCTGGAAGGTCTAAGGACAATATCAACTTATTTAAGAACAGGAGCAGTGGAAAAAAATAAAACACAGAAATATTTGGCCACAGCTAGATGCAGCTGATAAAATTGCCTCTAATGGTGCAGAAAAGGCAGAATAATAATTTTTTTACTATATTTGGAACAAAGCAGTGTGATATATGTATGTCAAGTTAGACTGATGAACTAATTTCTGAACCACTAATTATTGACATGTTAAGTAACAGCTGTTAACATTGTTAAATCTGCAAGCCCAAATTATTTGCTCCTAAAAGTCATAAAAGAATTGGCAGAGGTGACTTCTGATCTCTGATAATTTTTAAGAAATCTTGGAATTATGGTAAAACACCAGAAAATCAAGTCTTAGTGATAATACTGTACCAATATTCAAAGAGAATGATAATGATACTGCTAATTATAAGTTAGTTAGCCCGATTCAGTTGTGGTAAAATAAGGGAAAAGCGGTTAAGAGATTAGCTGAGAAAGATCTGAAGGGTAAGATTATAATTAGTGTAAGCTAGCATATTTTTAGGGAAATTAGTCAGATCAAACAGTTGTGCTGGAAAGACAGCAAGTTACACTGATAAAGACAACAACGTTGATATAGTATACACGGATGTTTATAAGGCAGCTGATTTAGTACCTCATTACACTGATCAAAAAATTTGCACAGTGCAATGAGAAGAGAGCCTGCGTTAACTGAATTAATAACTGGCTAAATGACGGCTCCCAGTATCTATTTGCAAAGCAGAAGCTGTTGCTGAGCAATCGTGTTTCATTACTCAGAAGTGAGTATCAGCTGGCAGTGGGCTTGTCAGGTGGTATATGGTGTGGGTTCCTTTGAATCTGCTTTTGGGTAGCCACGCTGTGACTAAGCGCACACCGGTAGGTGGGTTTGTGCTCAACAGGACCATGTTGTGGTGCAGCTCCATGTGTGATGTGAGCAATTGTGAAGAGCCTGAGGACCTGTTAGAACGAGTCCAGAGGAGGGCCACGAAGATGATCAGAGGGCTGGAGCACCTCTCCTATGAAGACAGGCTGAGAGACTTGGGGCTGTTCAGCCTTGAGAACAGAAGGCTCTGGGGACACCCTGTAGCAGCCTTCCAGAACTTTAAGGAGGCCTACAGGAAAGATGGGGAGGGACTCTTTATCAGGGACTGTAGTGATAGGATGAGGGATGCTGGTTTTAAACTGGAAGAGGGTAGATTTAGATTAGATATTGGGAAGAAATTCTTTACTCTGAGGGTGGTGAGACCCTGAAACAGGTTGCCCAGGGAAGGTGTGGATGCCCCATCCCTGGAAGTGTTCAAGGCCAGGTTGGATGGGGCTTTGAGTAACGTGATCTAGTGGGAGGTGTCCCTGTCCAGGGCAGTGGGGTTGGAACTAGATGATCTTTAAGGTCCCTTCCAACTCTTATCATTCTATGATTCTATGACTCTCACTGTAATAACTCTAGCTCAAAAACATAACTTTCCCCAGATGATTTCAAAAGAAAACACCTACTTTCTTAGCAAAAGAGTGGAAGACTTTGGCTGATAGTCCATGCTCACAGACAAGTAGTTCAGGGGAACTCAGTGCAAATCAGGACAGAGGGTCTGATAACCATGGGCTGGCTTTTCATGGGTGGGAAAACTGTCTTGAATCCTCCCTGGCTGTGGCACGAATGCCCTGACTGCATGCATCTAGCAAGACATTTTCAAAGTCTCATCACTTAATTAAGTCAGAACTTTTATTTTTCAACTTATTCTTCAAGTTTGAGACACTATGGAGATAAGATTGCAACAAAACAGTAATTCGCCCCGCTTTCCTGATGAAAGAGGCTGAAATTGGTTTTGCTTAAACTTAACAGAAGAAAATTCAGCAACTGGATGAACGGGGCATGGGAAATTTCTGTCAGAACACAATTATGGGTAATTGCAAACAAGGGATTAGAATTTAAACCCTTATGCAGCCTAACCAAAATGACCATTACTGGTTCAATAAAACTATATTGTAGATAATGTGTCTTTTGTTTAATCTCAACTTTTCAACCTTTTTTCTTTTTTTCCAAAAAAGGGCTTAGTGTAGGCACATATTTCTCTGCTTCCCACAACCTGTGTTCTGGAGCACCGAGCAAAGACAGACTAAAGGGAATTTTTGAAGGATTTTTCAGAATTAATCTTGGGTGCTTTCTTCATAGGTGCATTTCTCTTTTAGTAATGATAAAGAAGTCCCGCAGTGGAACATTTATTCTGACCTGTGGGGAATGTGTCATGATTTGTTTCCTGCCTGAAGACTGATGAAGCTGCTAGCATATGAAACACTAGTTGTTGGCCATGCTGACAAAAAAGGCATTTGTAGTTTTTAAGAACTGTCATTAATCATACCTTTTGCCAGGGAGTGAGGAGTGCAGCAGTGCCAGCACGTTTCTAAGAAAAGAAGGAGCTGACAAAATGGGAAGCGGCACTAAAGGTTTGTCTGTGACTGGCTGTGTGGCTATTTGATGCTGTGTCCTGGAGGCAGAGTGGGCTGGTGAGGCAGGTAGTGGGGGGTCCCAGGCAGCTGAAGATGAGAGGCTGAGCGGCTAATTCAGCGGGTAACATTCACAACGCACATGCCTTTTGGAGAGGTGTGGAAGGTGGAAGTAGGTTGCCTGCCCTAGCTCTTCATTCCTTTGCTTCCCAGGGTCCGTGCCAAGAATATAATGTACCTGTCTACCTTAAAATGGTTTAAAAAGTGCATCAAATTAGTTTCCTAATACATTTCAATTCTTAGACAATGTCTGAGGGATATGAAATGTAGCTGATGACAGAGAACATCTAAGATTTATGTGCTGTCACCAACTGTACATGAAGTTTAGTGACATAAGCTGTACTTAAAGGCCTTCTGTCTAGTGTAAATAGCACCTTTCTTCTACCTGTTGGTAATTAGGTAAATAGACATGAAAAAACGTGAAATAGCATAGGCAGAACTATACCAGGCACAGATCTACACCAAATGTTACAGATGTTTGCATTATTTATTATGGGGTATCCATGAACAATCTCTGAATCTCTGCCATGAGAAAAATTCAGCCAAAACTAAATTTCAAAGTCTTCCTAAAAAGAAATTAATAAAAACTGAATGATAATGCTGGTACTTTAACAGTAGCATTTCAGCATAAATGAATGGCTATAAATTAGTCCAACCAAATTTAAAACAGATGCTAGAAGATTTTAATCACTGAAGAATGAATTTCTGGAACATCCTTGCACGCTGAGATGTAGGTGCGATGCAGGTTGACTCAAATACAGCACAAAGGAAGCAGAAAATGTGGACATGGGATACATAAAAATACAGCTGATAAATTGAGAAGCTGATAGACCAAATGATAGGAGAACGATGGGTTCGGGAAAGTGTCAGTGTAGCCACAGGTTTTCTGCCAGAATTGCTCCTCTATGCAAAAGCAGGCAGAGTAGGAGCAAGCATCAGGTAGAAACCAGGACTGGAAATAGCAAGGCAGGTCCTTGTGTCTGCACAGAAACATCAGAGCTGCAGAGCACGCTATGAAAGAGTTTCATGAGGCAACATCTACCAAACACAAGAGAAGAACGATTCTTTAGTATTGTATTGTTTAGTATTGTAAAAAATCTGCAAGTTACAGTGATCTCTAAGGCCTTCTATAAATATTCTTTTGTCTCTGAGAGACACCTCTTTCCTGCGAGCACAACTCTGTGTGATTCAACTGACTGGCTCAGATCTGGGTCAGGTTTGTTAAGGAAGCTGATTTTCTAGTAGCATACACCTTGTTTAGGCCAAACACATGCGCTTCCCCTGAGATTTTGACGGAAACTAGTCGGTTGCCTGGGTATACCCCTGCACCCTTATTTCACCGTTTTGCCTTTTCTCCGAATTGATGCTGCGCAGTTACACAGGCCTGGAATTTCTCCCCAGCGTGGCATTTTACTCTTTGACATTTCAAGCTTGTTCCCTGTGCAAATAATTTTATCTCAGTTATTTCTATTTCTGCTTTCACTTTCCCTGATGGTGTTCTGACTGTTTTATACGTTAGACTGTGAACCATTTGTGCCCGCTTTTATTAGGCATTCTCAGAAACTGCACATTCTTCCTTTATCCTGCTTAGGAGGAGCTTATTCCCAGTCATTCCATCTTTAACCCAAATATTTTCCTGCCTTGTGTGTACACCTTTGTGAACTAGTTGGGCTCATCACTCCGATTGCTGGGCTTTTGCTTGGCATCTGAACATTGTCTGTTACACCTGTCAGCTGCTGTTTTGCTGACATTGTTTAGCACATTTAGTTCCTTTGCTATTTCATTTTCTCTAGTCTTTACTGAAATAGTTTAAAATGGGTTGCTTAGTATCATGTAATCTGTGCCTTTTAAAGGCCTTTAGCATGTTGATTCAATGGTCTTTCAGATATTCCTTTCTTTAACAAATCAGAAGTTTCCTGATCATTAATGAACAGTCCTGATTGGAAAAAAAAACAAACAACAACAAATAAAACAAACCACAACAAACAACAAACCTCTTCAGGGTGGGTAAAAAAATCCTGCTTCCTTTTTTTTTCCTGAACTCTCACTGAGAAAATAGGTAGCATTTCTTTCTATGGACACGATGTTCTTCCTACTTTTGTATTAGCATTTCAAAACAATGTTCCCCTTTATCTCCCTATACAGAATGCATCCAATACTCCCCAAGCCGGTGCCATTCCTTTAATCATCATCTGTTTTACTAGCCTTAATGATTTTCATATACAACAGAAAGTGCTGGTTAAATCTGAACTTTTTCAAGGTTTCATCATCATTTCATAATTTTCAAAGTTAGCAGGTTATTTACAGAGTGCCACTCCAGGGACTTTGGAACTTTGTTTTTATTCTGATTTTTCTGTACTGAAGTTAGCAATTTTCATCCAACATCTTAGAATCATAGAATTATTTATGTTGGAAAAGACCTTTAAGATCATCGAGCCCAACGGTTAACCTAGCACTGCCAAGTACACCACTAAACAATGTCCCTAAGTGCCACATGTATATTTTTTAAATACCACCACTTCCCTGGGCAGCCTGTTCCAATGCTTAACAACCCTTTCAGTGAAGAAATTTTTCCTAATATCCAATCTAAACCTCCCCTAGCACAACTTGAGGCCATTTCCTCTCATCCTATCACTTGTCACTCGGGACAAGAGACCGACACCCACTTCGCTACAACCTCCTTTCAGGTAGTTGTAGAGGGCCATAAGGTCTCCCGTCAGCTTCCTTTTCTCCAGACTAAACAACCCCAATTCCCTCAGCTGCTCCTCATAAGACTTGTGTTCTACACCCCTCACCAGCTCCATTGCCCTTCTCTGGACACGCTCCAGCACCTCAACATCTTCTTGTAGTGAGGGGCCCAAAACTGAACACAGTGTTCGAGGTGGAGCCTCACCAGTGCTGAGTACCGGGGGACAATCACTCCTGTGGTCCAGCTCACCACACTATTCCTGATAGAGGCCAGAATGCTGTTGGCCTTCTTGGCCACCTGGGCACACTGCTGGCTCATATTCAGCCGGCTGTTGACCAACACCCCAGGTCCTTTTCTGCCAGGCAGCTTTCCAGCCACTTTTCCCCAAGCCTGTAGTGCTGCATGGGGTTGTTGTCACCCAAGTGCAGGATCTGGCATGATCTTCCACTGCCTTGTTCTTTTTGCTATATTTACTGGGACTTGTGATTTTGGCTTTAAGGACGCCATTGCATTCCAGTCCTACTAAATGCAAATTTTAGGTAACAAAAAGAAAAACTTAAACAGTAAGCACAGCACTCATGCTGCTATTTTTCATCCTGACTTTAGTCTCTGCCTCTATCCATGAAGGAGTATGTGAAAATCTAGCCATGGTACAGCACAATAACCTGCCAGCAGTTATTTAACTATCGAATGGAACATAAACTTCCATTGCAACGTTTATAGGGAGGCTGGATAGGCTCTCTGAGGCATGAAAGGACTAGCTGTAGAGCTCTCAAGATGTTCAGGTAAGGTCAGCAGATTTTTATTCATGCTTGAGGGAGAAGGGATGAAGTTGGCTTCATTCTTCCAGAGGGGAGAAGTCTTGGTGATCTTAGTTGTTAGAGTGTGTGCACACATATATGTGTGTATTTCTGTAAGAGAAAAGAAATAGAATGTATCATGGTGAAGGCATATAAACATACGTATAGTAGAGCAGAAGTTCCCAGTCTAATCCCTATGGGCATTTCCATCAATAGTGGCAACACTGGTCCCCACAACCAATAAAGGCAGCAGCAGAAACACCCTTTTTCCTCACCTTTTGTCACATGACTAGATATCCCCAGAAAAGCTCTGTTTTGGTATCCAGAATTTCAAACTTGCTGGAACTGGAGAGTTCCCAAGTGCATCTAGTAGATCCAAGTGGCTGCAAGTCCCCTCCATAGTTGCCCCAGCTGGGCAACTGTACATCTGGAAGTCACGATGGTTTCAAACACACCTTGTGCAGTTGCTGCATACCCATCAAGTACAGCTAACACCATGAGGATGCACTGGACTCAATTACCATCTGTCTGCTATTCAGTCAGTTGCGCCTGACCAGCATTTCCAGGAAATGCTGGGTTCACTGTGTATGTATGACCTTGATTCATACCTTAATAAATGCAGTATGATCCAAAAGCTCAGACTTACTACTCACCCACACCTGTTTACATCTGGGAAATCTCAGACCAGCAGTGGGAGCCCACTCAGTCTCACACAGCACAGCTGGAATACAGGCAGGGATCTGCTGGGAGTGGGAGTGGGGAGAATATTAGAGGGTGCGCAAGGCATATCCTGGTTGCTGATTGGAGGCACTTTGGAGACACAGTGTAGGGCCTTTTCTGGATAAATTTCCACTGAGGATTCTGCAGGGAAGCCCTCCAGTGCTAGCCTGATGTTTGGGTATGTGTAATTACAGACACAAGCATAAACTCAGCTCAGAGACTGTGGGAAGGAAGAATGGTGGCCACCTGAGGGCTGGGTGGCTTTATACTACTTGGAGGGAATGATGGGGGAGAGGTAGAAAGTATTAGGTAAGTAAGGGGAAGGATTATTGAAAAGCGTAAGGGGCAGACTGACAAATCAAGAGAAGGTCTTGTGTTTGGGTCATGAATATAATCTTCCATGGAAAAGAAGTTCCACCAGCTTGACTTTCAACCTGCACAGAGTTGGATGTGAAATCCCTGTCTTACTGTTGCCAGTCCTGACAGGTACCCTGATGCCTTCACAAGGTAGCAAGGATAAGCAGAACGCTTGGGACACGGCAACACAGCTCTCCCTGCCGCACATGTCAGTCTGCAGTTAGCTACATAAATGCAGGCTAGGCAACAGTATGCCAGGAATTTGGTGACTGAACATAGCATCCACGCAACAAAGTCACGCATTTGCCCACTGTACCTGATGATGGTGCCTGTGATCTGGCTTTTTTGGTTCATTTGGAACAAGGGAGCATTGGTACGTGAACCTCTCATAGTCCACGGTGTATCATGCTAGATGACAGCTACCGTGTCTGGTCAATTTGCCTTGCTGCCTTCAACTCCACCCTCAGGCTTGAGCCAGCCTAGGAGATCCCAGCTATACAGGTAAGGTACGCATAGCCTGGGAGAGCTTCTGTTTGTGTAGAGCCTTTCTTCCCTCCAGGCTTGTGGCTGGGCTAACGAAGAGAGCTGCTAATGTGAAAGCTGGCTCTGTTATTTTTATGTCAAGTGGTATATTGTCTTTTAACAGCAGAATTCTTCGCTGACTGTCCATGGATCGAGTCTAATGCAGTAGCATGAGCTGAATGAGAACATTTTACCTCAAGATTAGGCTTCCAAAGGACCGGCTTATCAGCTTGTTGTAGTTCTAAGGCAGTTTAGATTTGAATGTCCATCTTTCTTTCATGTTTTTTCTCTTTCTAAAGAGAAATGTCTTTTAATTACTCTTTTAGCATGGAACGAAGATAATGCGGAACTATCAACAGTGTAATGACAAAATGTCACATGACAATATATGCAGGGGCCCTTCGGTTTTCTACATATTTACGACTGACTTACTTTTAATAGAAAACATATTTTTTTTCTTTCAATGTACAGATATAGAATAAAATCACTTGAAAGCAAAGAGTGAAATTGGATCTCATTAAAACATGGAGTTAGTGAAATGGTGACAGATGGGCCCTGCTGGGAAGGAGAAGATCGTTGAACGAGACTGGGATAAGTTAGTGAGTTTGCAATTATAAAGCATGTGGCTTTGCAATTTCTAACCCCCAGTTCTGCAAAGTAATCAGTGCAGTTAGGCCCATATGCCTGCAGGGAGGCTCATTGAGACAGGCATGAAGATCTGTGTAGAGGAACAGGGACATGCAGATATTGCAAAACATAGCTGTAAGGAAGTGAATCTCTCTCCTTCCTAGCCAAATTTTAATCTGCCCTCTCCAGAATGCGAGCACACTTCACCATAAAATATGAAGCTGATTTTCATGCTCCCGGGTCGTTCCTACCAGACCTGGGCTAGAATCTTAAGAAAAATGTGAGCCTTTCAAACATTGATTGATCTGCCACAGTTAAGTGTTGTCTATCTCAGTATACCTGTGGCAATGGGTGGCAGGTTTTTTAATTATGTTTCTAAAAGGACTCTGACTTGTTTTTTATAATGTTGAAAATCTTTATCTTGACTCATTTCTGTAATAAACTTTTGGCAACAGGAAGCTGTAATTTATTTACTCAGAAGTTTCTCATCTCCATTATCGTAAAGATGTCTTAGAAATTCTATTTTTAGGATTGCACAAATGGGGCATAAATCCTCTTTTTCTTTTAAAGCAGATTGTGCTTGGATGTAAAATGTCAAATGTGTGAGATTTGTGTCCATCTGAATGATCAGCTTGTTTTTTATTTCCAGGGACAACCTCAGTCACCAAGTCCCATCATGTGCAAACCCAGACCACCATGCACGTGATATATTTAACTTGTGACACAATCTCTTCCATATGTTTAACGAGCTCCAATAATTTAGGCACGGTCTTCCCAGTGCACACTACAGGCAACTATTTGGTCTCAAGGTCCTGAAGACATGCAGCTCCTTACCCTTGTTTCTGAGCATCTTTGGAGAGCTTAATTTCACTTTCTCGGCCAAGGAATGGCAGCGCTGCTGCTTATCCCAACACACACTCGTAGACCTCACATTTTATTTTACAATCTGATATTTATGCCCATTTTGTGTCTCTGTACGGAAGTTGCCATGAGTAAGTTCAGTTTTCATAGCTGCAAATTTACTGGTATAGTCTAATACTTTTTCATGGTTCCCAAATTCCTTTTTGATGTGCAAGTCTTTTCATGCCTTAAGGAAGCACAGAAGAAAGCATGGAAGTACTGGAAACATTAATAAATAGGTGCTGGAGGCTGATATTATAGGCCAACTGGTTGTAGGAGGAGGTGGTGTCTTAGTCATGAATCAGAAATGCCAGGAGAGAGGGGAGGCATGTCAGGAAAGACTGGGAGGATGCAAAGCTTGAAGTGACACAAGGGCAATCACACACAAAAAATTATCTTTCCAGAAGCACTTTGAATGAACCTGAAAGGTGCAAGACTGCCTTTGTAAGAACCGGAGACAAGGAAGCAAGGCAATGCCTAGGTGGAACGGTTTGGTTGAGGTGATGGATGGGAAAGTTCGTATCTTTGATATGTTACACAGAAAAAAACTCAAGAAGGTGTGATTCAGAACTTGGCTGTGAGGATGTAGGGAGAATTCAGAGCAGAAGACCATGCATGGGTTATGAGGCTCAACTATGAGAAGATAGCGTACTCCAACTTGATCAAGAAAGAAGTAGGAGAAAGATTAGGGCAGTATTAATCACCCTGCTACAGCCACATTGAGGATGAGCAAGGGCTAGTCTTCCTCATAAAGATCTAAGAGTAAAGGTTGTTTGAAACAAAATGGGATCTGAACTGGAGATGTTGATTTGTGAGTCGTCAATACAGAAATAATAGTAAAATGTATACATACATTTAGCAACACAGGGAGAGCAGGGAAATGGGCCAAAGACCAAAGTCTTGTAGCAAAGCTTGGCTGTGGGTGAAGAGTCTCTTCCCAAGAAGCAAAGATTGGAGGGATAGGATGAGAAACATGAAGACAGAGTCACAGGAGCCATCACAGACTAGATTTCACAAAGAATGTACTCACAGGACCGACCCCAGTCACCATTGGGTTCAAGAGATTGTGAACACCGTTTTGAGCTGTATCAGACTTTCCATGAAACCTGGGGGCCTTCATTCAGATGAAAGACTGGAAAGCGTTTGGCAGAAAACTGAAGAAGCAGCTTTGCAAATAATGATTGCAGACTGTGTGCCCAGGCTGTGAAGCTAGAAGGGATCACTGTGGTCATTTCAAGAAGAAAGAAATAATACTTCGAGATGGATCTGTACTTCCACAGGACTTACTTTGTCTACTTTTGAAAAATGTGAACTAGCCTAATAACTTTCCAGAAATGTTGGCTTGTGGAAATACAGGGACTTTAGTGCTGATGATCAAGCACTTTTGCACCTCAAGCTCCCAGTTACATTAGAAATTGATCAAAGACAAGGGCAACAAGTACAGGAAATTCCTGGTTCTTGTGAAAACCTTTAAATTTCAGTGAAAGACACTTCTGAGAATGTTCTGGGCATCTCTGAGAAAACACTAATAGATGCAGAATCTATATAGTGTAGCACAGGCTCACAAAAACAACTAATTCAATATAGTTCTATATTTAATGTTGTTCAGCTACAGAGCTACACCACTGCAGCGTGGAAAATCACTGGCAGACTTACAGGGATATGCATATTACCCAGTATGACACAACCAAAGGATGAAAAATTACTTTTAGACTCTGGTAAAGAGTAAGGAAGTCAAAACAAGCACAAAATTGTAGAAATACAAAACTTCAACATGGTTTGGACACAGATGCTTTAGAATTTGGAAAGGTCATCATAAACTACAAAACCTACAGAAATGTTACTTCCTTACAATGAGCTAAACACAAAGAAACATTTTATAAAGAAATTGGAAGCTTCTGCTCAGTCTTTTAAAGCAAAAGAAAAACCAGCAGTTGGCAAAGAAGAGTGAAGCAAAGGGCAAAAAGACTGAAGAACAAAAGTCTTCATGGATTGATCTTTTTTTTTTTTCAGACTGTCTGAAAGCAATTTAACAAGTGAAGACTTGAACACATTTGAATATACTTTACCAGATTAAAACTAGAAGACAGCTGAAATGGCCAACAGACCAGTTGAAGCCTGTTGATCCTGTAGTAACAACATAAAATGTTAGGTTTAGTTGCTGTACTGGTTGCAGTGCATTGTAGGATCACTGATAATGCAGCTCTTTTCGTATACGGCCTCTCTTTGGTATCTCTGTCCCCCACTGGCTCTTTGGTTTTTATCACCTCATGGCAGAGTTTCTCACTTTATTCTGTTTTTTTCCTAGTGCAAAACTAGTGAGCAGGGTCCAGCTGCCTGCTGCATGGCATTGTCGGGGGTCCTCTTTGTAAAAAAACAGAGAAGAGGAAGCAAAAAATGTAAGTTGATGGAAGAGTTTAGCTGGGTGGACAGATGGGAAAGGCCGGTATCCCTGATACATTATGTAAAAAGATCCAGTAAGGTGTGATTCATACCTTGGATGTGAGGACATAGGGAGTGATCAGAGTGGAAGAGTTAGTCTCGTGTAGAAGATAGTCTGCTTTGCCTCGATGAGTTAACTTCGGATAACCTGACTGACCCTAAGTGTTCATTAATCTGGATTTTTTTGACCCACCCACACCTGTGCCACTACATTGACCATCAGAGTTTTTTTATTAGCTCAGCTGCTTTTCTTCCTGGAATCCTCCCAAATTAAACTCTCTTGAGGGTTTAATTTCCATAGTACACCACACTCAGACCAGAAGCTGAGCACTAACCTTCTTTAATTCAGCAGGTCCAGCTGGACTTGGGATGTTTGCTTCACAGGCCAGCATAATTCCCCAAAGATTCAAAACATTTAAAGCAAAGTATTAAGACTGATAACAGACCTAAATGCCTGGTTTTACTGTTATCAAACCTGCTCTGTTCAGATACCAGTAGCTGCTGTGACTGGGCTCAAGGGCACCCCACTCATGGGCATTGGCAGCAGTTGTGGCACTGGAAACCACTCTTGGCTCTGTGCCTGCAGGACACGTGCCTCAACGCTTTCTCTCCCATTTTCTTTGTGTATTTACACCTGTAAACTGGATTCCTCACCCTTCTGGAGCTGGGCTGGGGGGTTCCCTGCCGCTTCCCTTCAGTTCTCATCTTGTCAGTCCTACCGCGGTCTGGGGACCCTGCCTTCCACCTCGGAAGTCCTCTCCAGCCCAGCTAACTTACTCCAGCAGGCTGAAACGACCTGTCCTCTCCCCTGCCTCTAGGTTTCCTTGGCTGGCATTCAGCCTCGTCTGCCAGGTTCGCTAAACACACACACGCACACACTCTGCTCTCCATAATCTGGGATTACTCCAGGCTCTTGTTAAATCTTTAAAAAGTGAAAAACATCCTACTTTGAAAAGAGCCGGAGGTGCAACTCGTCTCCCAGACTTACGGACCTGTTTTTTTGTTCTTTTAACTCCTCTGGCTCTGGTTCCTGCAGCTACCTTGCCCAGGCCTGCGAAATCCTTCGCGCACCGGGGAACTTTGCCTCGCGCCCGCGTGCAGGCAGCCAACCACGCACGAGCCGGGTTAAAACGGCCACGTTTAATATTTGTAAAAAGGTAATTCAGATACGTTTTCTGCCCGTCGCTTCATCTATCCCCCCCTTCCCGCAGCACTCCCGCCTTAATTAAAGCGATGCGGGGTGCGGGAGGGCTGGAACAGCCGAAGCCACAAGACCCGGCGGTGTTTCTGGCGGATCCTCAGCCCTCAGCTGTCGCAGGACGGCTGCCCCCGGCAGTGCGCTCTGCTGCCCAGGCCGAACCCCGACGATAAACCAAAAACCACCCCACCGGGGGACGCACAGCACAGGCGATGCCCCCGTGGGGTACCGGTACTCGTGTGCTCACACCATCTCTCGGTGCAGCTCCCCAGGGACGCGCCTGTCGCGACAGAGACAGCGATTACTCCACCGAGGGGGCAGGCCCTATCTTAGGAGGTCCCCAAGACGAGTACGCCGCCCCGCGTTGGGCCCCTTTTTCCAAAAAAAAAACCAACAAAACCAAACACAAAACCACTTCGATTTTTGCTGCCCGACCCGGCGCCGCCG
>NW_009646842.1:1630002-1671246 GCF_000708025.1 Charadrius vociferus
ATGACCACTCCCGCCCTGCTGCCGCTCTCCGGGCGGAGGCTGCCCCCCCTCAACCTGGGGGCCTCCGCCTTCCCGCACCACAGGGCTACCTTGAGACTCTCCGAAAAATTTATCCTGCTCCTTATCCTTAGTGCCTTCATCACCCTGTGCTTCGGGGCGTTCTTCTTCCTCCCCGACTCCTCGAAGCACAAGCGCTTTGACCTGGGCTTGGAGGATGTGCTCATTCCTCATGTGGACACCAGCAAAGGGGGCAAAAACCTCGGCGGCTTCCTCATCCACGGGCAAGGGCACGACGAGCACCGGCACAGGTAGGTGCCTTGCTCGCCGGGAAGGGAGCAGAGGACCGGGAGAACGGGAGAGATCCATTAAAACGGGTGCTCCTTCCCGGTGCTGCTTGTCGCTCCTCGCCCCGACATCCTCGTGTCTTCCCAACGTGTATCAACTTCGGAGCGCTAGCCTTGTGTCCTCCAGCTGCCATAGCGTAGCTCTGTCTCCATGTTTTCTTTTCCAGTGTGAATTTAGCCTTCTGACTAGCAAGGGCTGGGAGGATAAATACGAGCTCTCCTCCAGCGACCGATTTCTTTTTTTCGCCCTAGCCGATTCCCTGGGGCAGCCGTGGAAAAAAAGAGGGTTAAGTTACGGCATTTGTGGAGGCTATAAGTGACTGAAAAACTGCCGCATCTCTTCTATAGCTTTTAGGTGTTTACTCAAAACAGCTGCTTGTTGCTTAACAGTGTAGCACGGACTTTGATCTGATGAAGGCTTCACGCGGTGACCCAGAGGCTGTCAGCCTACGACGTGCAGGACACAGAGCTAGTGTAGATGGAATAATAGCCTTTTCTGGCCCTTAAAATCACTTCTTGTAATGTTATTCCAGGCGATTGGAGGTGCCGGTGGCTAAGTTTCCTTAATTGTGTTTGCCAGTGTAAAGAAATTGGAGATAAAATAGTATTTAAGAGTAACAAGGGTAAATGTCATGCTGTTGGTAGCTTTTTTGGAGCCACTTAAAGCTGTGTGCAGCCTCTAAATGTTCAAGACTGGGTCATGTGAAGCCTTCAAACCTGAGATTAAAAAAACTTAAATGAGGGTTATACAGTATGTTTGCTTCTAACATACTTGAATTGCTTAAATGCTACCGTAGCGCACAGTGAAGCTGACTGATCTCTCTTCACTGTCAAAGATGTGTAAGATGTGATGATGATGGGTGATAACATATATGCTCTTCCATATTCATGTTAGTAATACAGTGAAACGTAAAGAAAGGTTGCTTATGCTGTGTTCCTTGGAGAAGAGTTTAAAATATATCCTATTGACATGATACCAGAATTATTTAAAGGTTATTTGTGCTAGATTAAAAGGAGAGGGTATAATTGCCTCTTTTTATTCATCTGTTATGAGTTATAAAGACTACCTGAATACTATTTTTCCTTAAGGCATTTTTGCTGTTGGATGTCTTGGGGCCGTTATCATGAGCTCGTTCTACTTAACTGAAAGGGCACGGATGCTTAATATTTAATAAGGACTTCTTTTGTCTATGATGTTAATTGCTGGTGCGGTTAAATGTTGCACAAAACATAAGTTTAGACACTCTAACATGCCTTTGAAGTTCTCATCTTTCACTGTCCTTTTTTTTGTGATCTTATTTCTTAGCTACCCCAGTCATTGGGGTACATGCAGTCAAAATCAGATTCTAAAATAGAAGACAGATGAAAAAGAAGAATTCAGAAATTTTCAAAACTCCAGCTGTGACTGTTGTACCTTGTGTTGCCCAGTAGATGGGCCATAGAAAAAGGAGTTTGTTGATACTGATAGTTCTGGAGTGATGCTCTTGATTAACCTACTTACGCGAGTCCTTTTCAGGTTTCCTCTTTAAGTGTAATTACTGAGACTACAGCTTTAGTAATGAAGTGTGTACTATTTTTGTCTGTCATGTTTAGAAAAGCAGTAAGTTTTAACTGTGGGAGCTAAATGCATTTTGTTTGTTTGGGATCTGTTCTTAAACAAAGCGGTTACCCTGTCATCAGTTAACTCTCCTGTGGTTCCTTCATAAGCTATGAATGTGTGTACCTCCCCCTGCCCCTCATCCAAAATTGTCTCTGTCAAGTACAGTTTTTTATGGCTGCTTTTTGAGTTGTTATTTGAGCAAGAACAGGTATTTTAGCCCTGCAAACCATTGGATTACTCCGAGCATGTCTTAACGGCTAAAAAAGCCTGCCTGCTTAACCTGCTTGTAAGACACTTATGTGAATGCCACAGTATGCATTGTGAAGTGAGGTTATGTGCTTTACTTTTAGAGCAACTTTTTTGGCTTATTACCACATAGTCCTCTCAACAGGCTATTTGTTAGCTTGGAGCTGGTGTGGTGACTGTTTTCCATGAAGGAAAACACCTGTTGCCATTTTCATCGCTGAGTTCCTTCTCCTGGTTTGCAGAGACATTGAGAGATGGTATTTTGAGAAAATATAGGGTCTTCAGTCGTGAATTCTAGATTACTTGTTATCTCAGTTTGGGATGGATATGTTTGTTCAGCTTGCTATCAAGGAGCAAAGTCAAGTGTCAACTACTGTGTCAGTGTTGTTTTTTGGATGGCACTGAGGAGTTACGGTACAAAAGATCAAGAGGCATTAACCTACTGGTAATACAAAGGAAGATGTGGTCTAAGGTGTCAAGTGTGATGATGGATTGACAAGCTGTATTTCCAAGAATTGTAGGACTTCAGAATAAATCAGGTCAAAGGTCATTCATATGAAGTGTACACTTGATCATAGAATGACAGGTGTGTTGATTCAGTGAGTAAAGGGAAGTGTTTCTTCTGTGAATGCTGGTATTGACCTCTGTCAAATGAGAAAAACTACAGATCGTTATTATGCTGCTCCCTTGGTATATAGGCTATAATATTTTAATTCTCATCTCCCCTTACCTCTTAAATTTGGAGCTTTGTATGCTATTGGAGAATATTCATATTTCTGTCTTCTAGGAAAATACAGCAATGATGTAGGTAGAGGGTTGTCATGCGCCCATGCTTTAGTGTTGGGGATACAAACAATGCTTCTTACTGGACCTTCTCTGTATTCCTTGCATTGCTTTCCCACCTGTTCCTCTGGCCCCCTTCAACATTCTTGAGTGTTTTTTATTATTGTTACAGTGGTTACCCCTTGGTGACATTAACTTTACATCTGCCATTAACTTTTTTTTTTTTTTTTTTTACTGCTCTTGCTCCTCTTCCCCTCTTCCCTTCTCCCCTTCCAGGCAGAAAACGGCAGACCACTCCCTTCCTGGTAGTCTTAAGTATTTTTTTTTTTTTTCAAGAATTGCAGTGTCCTTGCCTATCATCCATAGAAAAAAAAACACCAACTTTCTTGTAAGATGATGATTAAAATCTGGAATAAAACTGCAATTTATATTTTGGGAAATGGATGGGCTGTAGTGCAAGTTAACATTCATTTTTAGCTGTTCGCTTCATGGGTAAGCTCTTCAAGTGCACTTGCAGGATGATGCATGGGGAATTGGTTAGTAATGTTGGAAAGGTGTACCACAAAATTTTGCCTCTGGGAGGAGGGAGAGTGGAAAAGACTAGTCTAGGACTTGTGAAGATATGTGCATACACACGCTTTCTAAAAATCGATTTCATTTCCCAAAGATGAATTTCTCTCAATTTCAAATAGGATATTGCAGATTCTGGAACACCAGCAGCACTGTTTTGCAGACACATCATGCCAAACAAACTTACGTGTCACTCAAAATTTCTTACACGGTTTTAGATAACTGACATTTCTCTCAAACTTCTGCATCTCCTCTGCCATACAAAAACACTTCAGGTGTTTCTTACTTGTGTTAGGTATTTTATTCTTCAGTACCAGGTCTGAAAGATAGCTTTGGAACCAAAGCAAAACATTCTTATGGTTTCTTGGCATCCAGTGTAAATGAGTGAGAATGCAGATGCCCTATAATCTCCTTGATCTATCAGATTTTTTAAAAATAAGATTATCTGTAATATGAAAATTGAGCAGACTTGTTTCTTTAATGATGTGTCAAGCAGCTGCTCTTTGTATTACTTGAACAACTTAAGATTATTTCTGTGGTAAAAGTACGTTAGTCTTAGAGGCAACGAATAACGTGAATAATGCAATTTTATGAGCTGAAAGCTGCAAAGCCACTTTGTAACAGCATTTGGGCTACTGTTGCGCCAACAGTTCAGTCCTTCAGAATTTGCAGAGTTGTACCTTCAGCTGCTAAATTCCTGTGTATTAATTCAGTCATAATTCCTGCCTGTGCTTAAAAAAACCCACCAACCTGCATGTCATCAGATAGATAGCAGGTGCTGATGGTGCAGCTGACCACCTCGAGTGCCTTGGCCTCTGTGTGTAAGTAGGTAAAGATCAGTGTAAATCGTGCCTTTGACTTTGTTTCTGTGAAACTAAGGATTATTGACTTCTGTGTTATGCAAAGATATAAGCTCAGCAGTCTGATATGACCAGTTGTGGGTCAGCAGCTGTATGGCAATAGTCTAAAAGTGCTCTTTCTTCTGTTGCTGAATATATGGTTGTGTCTATGGCAGTAGCAGCTGCTGCCTCTACTCTTAGAGGGTGAAAGTAACAAAAATGATTCTGAAGAGCTTTCAGTCTTAACTACTTCTTTTAAATCCTGCAATTCTTTTTTCTTTTTAAAGAAACATGAAAGGCTTAATATGCTGCTTTTGAATACCTTTATCTTCTCTGGTCTATGTGACTTAATAAGCCATAGTAGAAGTAGGCAGAGGAAATAATTTAATCTCTGTTACTCAGTGGGATCAGTATCTGCTGTCATCCTCTGCCATGACATCGAGTATAAAAGTGCATAAAACTCTTTGCTCTTCCTTTTCCGCCTTTAGTTGAGGCAGAGCTCATTAGTGCAATTAATTACTCTTCAGAGTATTTGCTGTTGTGATTCAGAGAACCTGTTTTTTTCTCCTGAAAAATCAGGATCCACTGCAGTGTCTGGGCCCCAAGTCCTACTTTGTCCAAGTTTTTGTTGCATGAAATTGAGCATGTCTTCAGAGTGGACTCCACAGTCTCTCTGAAATGTGGGCACTGAGTTTAAGATGAGGTGCTTGATCCAGAAGCAAGGGAGTTTTAGGGTGTAACACGCAGGAGATGCAAGTCCTCATGGTGACACCTATGGAGCTGAAGAGGGCAGGAATAGCGCATTCCAAGTCAGGGTTCAGAAACATCTCATATGTCTAGAGCAAAGAATTCTTAACTGCCTGGTGTAAGCCTTCAACTGTTGAAGATATTGCAAGAGCACTGCCCATTTTCAGCTGGAGACTTTTCTCAGTTGGAGTTCTTAGTGCCCACATGTCGTTCTCTATTCTGGACTCCGTTTTGAGAAGAGGCTTCAGAAAAGATGCTGGTACTTGAAGATTTATGGGAGTTTGATTTATCTTGGTTTCTTCTGGAGTCCCCACATTAGACCCTTAAACTCAATTTGAATTTCTCTTGAAGTTGTACTGGACTGTGAGAGAGGTACCCTCCTCTGTTATTTCTAAGGTTCTGCTGAAATTAGTGCATTATGTTATAGGCTGAGAAATGCTTTCATCTTCTCATTACAAAATGCAAATTCTAGACCATCTGTTTAGATGTCCTCCCTCCTCCCCCCCCATCTGCTGAACAGCCTACATCATATGTAGAGTGCTGCTTTCTTCAAGTTATCAATCTTGCTGTCAAAGTATTTCCTGTACTATGAAAGAGAGGAGTCAAGAGATGGTGTTCTCCAGTTCTTATCCTTTCTTATACAGTTAAAAAATAAAACAAAACAACAACAAAATAAAACCCAAGAACTTTAACTTGTTGGTTTTCTGCATGATCTACACTTTGCCTACATGCTGGAAAACAATCAGGCGTGGGAAAACTGCAGAAAGTCTGCTGGCTGGATTTCGGCCAGCTAGTGGGTGGGAAGCAGTAGCACTTTGGTTCATTCGGAGTTTTGTAGATTAAAATCTCAAAAGAACTTTAGCATAAATGTGGGTTGCTTGATGATGGTAGCAGTGTAGGCAATAGTAAGCAGCATGGCTAGTTGTGGGGATATTGCACTAAAGAGTTCTCCTGTCTTGTGATCCTCTGTTTCCTGTAGTAAATACAAACATCGCGATCCTACTGAGCTAGTTCTGAGTTATGGGTGTTTGCTTCCTTACAACAAATGCATGTAAAACTAATTATAAGTTTGGTGAGGACATGTGTTGTATGTGTACATGTTTTCATAATAATTGAACTGAGACTGAATATGGACAAAGAGGAAAAATTTTTGTAATGCCTTATTTTCTTATGTCTTTACCTAAGGAGCCCATAAAGTCCAAACCTGGTCAGTGCTTTTATTCCACCATCCCGCACTTTCATTATTGCAGCTCTCAACGTTGAGAAAAGTCTGGTCTGATGGGTAGGCAGCTGTTTCTCACAGTAGTTATTCAGGCTAACAAAGTGGGAACTTGAGAGCTCATGTTTGGATATAGCTTGTGGGATTTGTTCTTTTCCCTTCATTTCCAGTTGCAGGCTCAAGTGAGTGCTATCATCTGTCGTAATTCAGTAAATAGATTGTCACTTTAAAATTCAGAGTTCTGTTGCAAGTTAACTTGTGGGGAGAGAAGTGTTCAACAGGCTAAATAAAGGTAGTAAGGCCAAGAAAAGGGAAGAATAAGTACCTTTCCCCTATTGTCCCAAACCTTGAAATAAAAATTCTGAGGGTTCTAAATGTCCTCTATGATTGTAACTCTTTCAAAGTACCTGCATTTACAATTTGGTTATTTACCTCTAATTTGATCGATATGACTTGTGCTATTTATCTTCAAATTCAACAAATAGATTTTACTTTATTAACTTACTGTATTGAGAGCGAATACACTTATTCATGGAGTGGGGAATATGGGGAAAAGCGTTGAGAACTGCTAAGTTCTTGTAATATGTTTGCTTATAAAATTTGTAGGCTTTTCATGTCTTTTGCTTTCTCAAAAAATAAAGGAGATCACTTTCCCTGGTAACTTCCTGTTTTTTGAGTACCCAGCAGGTACACTGGTGTTTCTAAAATTAAAAAAAAAATAAATGAGAAGATATGCTATAGGTTATTTATTAATCTTCTTTTCTAAGCTAGAGACTGCTCTTTAAAGGCGTCGTTAGCATTGTCTCCTAAGCAAAGTTTACATGGCTGTGCCATATGTTCACCTGTAGTGCTTGCTGACCCTGTTCTGTTCTGTGTTCCTTCTTTCTCTTCCATAACATCTATCAGCAGCGAAGGGTGATCTGTCAAAATAAATGTGTTTCTGTATCTTGTGTGTATCTCTTTGCTGAGAAGGAAAGAGAAGGACTTTAATTAGGGACAGGGCTGAAGGAAGAATCACAACTGTGAGCTCAAGTCACCTGTGATACTTGGTGTGCTGCTCGCCAATCTGCATGAATGTACCTCTGAACAACCCACGATACCTGCTCTCAGTTCTTCACAAGTTGCTGGAGAAGGGTGGTTGGAAATTAATGCTATGGTAGGAAAGAGTCAGGTTTTATGGGATGCCAATAGCAATGGGATGTGTTACTGAGGTGATAGGAAGCATTGGGACAGAAAGCTAGAGGACACTGATGTATGAGGAGCAGCTGAGGGAGCTGGGCTTGATTAGTCTGTAGGAAAGGAGGCTGAGGGGAGACCTTATCTCTCTCTACAATTACCCTCGCATGTATCGAGGTGGGGGTTGGTCTCTTCTCCCAAGTAGCAAGTGATAGGACAAGAGAAAATGGCCTCAAGTTGTGCCAGAGGAAGGTTAGATTGGATATTAAGAAAAATTTCTTCATTGAAAGGGTTGTCAAGCACTAGAACAGGCTGCCCAGGGAAGTGGTAGAGTCACTGTCCCTGGAGGTATTGAAAAGACATGTAAATGTGGTGCTCAGGGACATGGTTTAGTGGTGGACTTGGCAGTGCTAGGTTAACGGTTGGACTCAATGATCTTAAAGGTCTTTTCCAACATAAATGATTCTGTGAAATATGAACTGGATTACCGTGCATATGGTATTCTGCATTAGTTTCATTAATGTTTTACATGCTTTCTTACTTGTTAGCCACCTCTTAAACCACTAGAGGATTTTGTAAATGCTTCCCCAACTCCTTGCCATAGTGCTGCCATTGAGGCTTACAATGGACAGGTAGCTATTTTCTGTGATGGTATTTGAGAGAGCAAGTTTGAGCTTTTCACTTGGCTTAAAATTATGTAATCTGATCTTTATGAAATGAGCAAAATTGCAGCTTTAAAGGAGTGCATACGATGAAAGTATTTTCTTGTGGTATAAAGACTTAAGAGCTGTTAAATGAAATTCCTTTGTGTCTGTTAACACCAGCATGCAGAAACGTCAATTTTCACATTTAATGTGCGCTGTTAGCAACTTGGAAGACTTTTGCAAGATGACATTCATCTCAGCTGAGGCTTAGCGCGGTTTGTAGGCCAGCAAGGCATCTGAAGTTTGCACAGGCAAGCTGCATAAGTAGTTTCTCCCTCTCAGTAATTTGTTATCATTTTTCTCTGGGAGCTGCTGACATGTTTTAACTGCTGAAGTATACAGTCAGGCCACTTATGATCAAGTGACCGTCAGTGGTAAATCAAACTAATCCATTTTACTTTCTATTGGATCAAACCAAATGCGCTCACAAAGGGTAAGACAAACATCTCATCTGTTGGAGTGGCAGAGCCCTTAAATCCTTTAGTGGGAAGGGGAAGAGCGAATCTGCCATGTTCTTGCTCTGGATGTTCTTCTGGATAAGTAAACATATGCTGAATACAGTGGGTTCTGTTGTATTCATGGTTTAGGCTTGTTAGCTTTTAAGAATAGCTTATAGCATGTGCTGTTTCCTCAGCAGATTTTTCTGGATATGTTCCTATTTTTACAAATTTATTGCATTTTGAGTGCAATTTACTATTTTCCCCATGCAAGTTAGGGGATTTGCTTTTGCCCAAGAAAACTTGCATCCATTCTGTGCTATATTTAAAATATCATAACCCAGACCTGACTTTCTGGACTGTGAACTTTCTCCTTGTTTTCATTACTATATGAAATCAAATTTGCTCTGTGCTTTAAAAACAAAACTTGAAAAAACACCTTCCACTCTCTGAGCTTGTTTCAGATTGCAAAAACAGTGGGAAAGATGCCTCTTAGAGAAGAGGCAAATTATTTTCCTGGATAAGCAATAATATTCTACACCCCCCCCTTTTTTTCCCCCCCAGAGAAAGAGAAAATTCAGTCCTGAAAAAATAATAGTGTGAACTAGTTTGACTAAGAAGCATGTTTCTTGTGACCTTTTAAATCTCGTGTTAATCAGGTTTATCTTGGAAACAGAGAAGACTGTTTAATTCTAAACTTAATGATTGCAGATAATGCAAGGATGTATGTTTTCCCAGTGCTGTAATCTCACATCCCTAGTTTCCTAAAGGCATCTGTTCTGCTGTTGTTGGTTTCTATTTGAGTGGCTAGTGTTCTCCAAATTATTAAGTAACGCATATATTGAATTCTGAATTGCAATGCACAGTGTTCTGGAGAAAAAATACTGCAGAGGGCTAAGTGGGCTGTCCTGCATCATGGAGTTCTGATGTTATAAAGGGAATGTTTCATACAAGGAATTCAAATTTCTATTTTTTGCAACTAATCCCACCTTCTAGAGACAGTGAAATCCACGGCAATTTAAATATCAATGGGTCTCTGAAAGAGCCATTTTCCAGTAAGTAGGAAAATCAAAACAAATGAGAAATATTGCTAAGAATTAAACAGTTTTTTAACTTCAATTTCATTACTGTATCTAGCACATTACTCCATTTTAACTAGTTGTTGTTAATCTGAACTGTTAAAAATACTGATTTAGGTACTTAAAACCAGTCAAGTTGGATCTACAAACTGATATAATTGTTAAGTCGGTCCAGATCAGTGTGGTGAAAAGTTCATACAGCATAAATGCTTTGCATATATGTATGTGAAATTAATTACTAATTCACATCCCAGATGATGGAAGGGAACTTACCTGCACTGCAGTAACTGTCACCCTGACAACTGAGAATTTTTTTGGGGAGTTTTGTATGTTGTCTGGGAACTTTCTCATCTTGAGGGACTGATGCTTATGAAAGTATACCAAGGTGTCTATGTATGTGGTATCCATAAACTGCTTTGTGAAGTGGGTAATCAATTTTCACTGTTGTCATTTCAAAATTACATGTGAAACTTTAAAACAAATGGCTAATGAGGTGACTGATATTCTACTGGCAGTTTTTACAAAGAAATTAAGTTATAAACTTGTTGCAGGTTTTTCTTGTAGTGATTACTGAACGGAATGACTGAGAATAATTCAAAGTTGTATTGGTAACTAAAGAAACAAACGTTAAAGACCACAAAAAAAATCATGACCCAAAACCAAATAAAAACCCCAAACATCAACCCATCATTCTTGGTATTATTTGGTGTGAAGAGCAACAACAAAAAAAACACAGTGATGGAAGACAATCTGGAATTTTTCTGGCTGGATTTCACTTGGTCCTGCGTTGGTACTGCAACATTTGATAGCTGCTTGCTGGTCAGAGTAGGCAATGGGAATAGTTTATTGACTTAAAGTCAAATGCCTAATGATGACTTTGTTTCTGTGTGTTTGTGAGACAACAGAAATTTTGAGATTGTGTTACTAACACTACATGTGAACCCCAGGTCCTTGGTTTGCTCAGTTTTTTATAGATCTGTAGTTTTTTGGTATGCTTATTCTGGTTTCTATGAATCACTTGAGCACTAATGTTATTCAGATGGACATGCTATTGCAGTTGATGCGTAGTGGTTTTCTTGACACCCCCTGTCCCCTCTTTAGACATAATTTTCTCAGAATAGCATCTGGCCGTCACACTACAGTGGGACTAGATCATCCAGTCTACTGCTATTACAAAGAAAAATGAGGCTTGACATATTCGTGTCAATTTGGCAAGATGCCTGAATCATTATGCTAAATGAAATATGTGACGTTTCAAGTAGTAATGTAACCTGCAGGAACGCTTGCAGGAGGAATTTAAAGCACTTCAAAGAAAATGCCACCTTTACTTGGTCTAGGAGGTTGAGATACTGACACGAGTCACCTGATCGATCCCCAGCACAAGATTGCAATTAAGTCCATTAAGGTATGTATTTTTACTCAAAATTTTTCATACTTGAGAATTTGCTTTGCTTGTGGTGATCGTGAGAAAATTTAAAGTGCCTTTTGAGTTTAAAAGGAAAGAACCCAAGGAAGTATCTGTGGAACTTCCTTTCGTACAGTAACAAGTAAACAAACCAACAACCAGCCTGAACTCCAAAGTGGTGTGTATAATTGAGTAAGTCATAATTACTTGGTGTTCTGTGGTTCCCTAGCAAGTTCATTTTGAACCTTCATGGGTTCACAGTATGGATTTTTAGAAAACAGCAAACTGTTATATTGTCTAGTGTTCTAATAGCTAGAAAATACGTGGAAGCATAAAGAAATTAAAATATTCCTTAAATCTGATACTTAACACATTCATTTTCTAACTATCTGGCTTCCATTAATAAGGAAGGACTTTGGAGCCTGTGCAGACTGTAAAGAGATGTCTTCCAAGTTGCCTTAAAAATTGCCTTAAACCACATCAGCCATAACCTTGCCTCACCAGCTTTCAGATGGGTTCAGTAATGCTTAAAATAGGATGTCTTTTGAGATTTAGAAAGCCTTATATTTACATCAAACTGTTCAAAAATATTTGTGGCAGACGGTTTTGGGCTTTATATTTTATTTTGAATTTCTGCTCTACCTTTCCTTTCTATAGAATACATCACTTATTTTTAGCAATTTGACCCCACCGTTTTCAGTTCAGTGCTCAACAATAGAAATAAAACAGGGCTGTGAATGTGGCAACTGCTATCCAATGGTTGTGTAGTCAGAAGACATCTAAAACAGCATCACCATCTTTTCTGCTGTCTGGAGATGGGAAAGCTGGGAGGGGGAGGAAGAATAGGAGTAGTTGGATGGAAGTATAACGCAAGTTTTTCTTATCTTCTTTTATGCCATGCTGTTTTTGGGATCACAGATATCCTCTGCCCAGCCTTTCTCCCACAAAGGCATGGTGTGGTCCTGAAACACACTGTGGTGACAGGTGGCTAATACTGCCTTGTCTTCCTTTAAACCATTAAGAATGACTGAACTTTAACCTCGGAGAAGCAAGAGTAAATAAAAGCCTCTGTAAAATTTAAGAAATCATCAAGCAGGAAAGCTGCATTAGGCTTTGACAGCCATCTTAAATACCAGGGCTTATGCTCTTTATTTTTTTCTTCCATCCCTTCTGTCTGGAATCCAAAATGCTGATGACTGAAGGTGACATACCGTTTATAGGGGAGGGAATGAAACTTCCGTTTCCGAGTCAGTGCTTGATTTCGCGGCATCTTTACTTTAGGGTTGGGAAGAACTTCCAACCCTAGTATTAACTTCCCTACATGACAGTGGCTGCAAGGATGTGATCTTTTGCCACAGCATTAATCTTCAGAAATAGTCTTTCTCTATAAAATTGCCACTGGTAAGTGTTTGGCATCTTCTAGCATAAACAGAGGTTCTTCAAGCAGGAGATACACAGCAATTATTTGTTGGCTCGTGCAGAGAGCCTAGCCAGTTAGGCTATTTACCGAGGATTAATGTGCTTACCAGCTCAATGAGTCCCCGCTGACCTGGAAGGTGTAAGGTAGGAAAATATCCTCCTTTGATTCTTGGAGTGGCTTGATTCTCGATCTCGCTGAGGTCAGCGTATTCCAGCTCCACTTTTTTTTTTTCCAGATTTTATGTCTTTTTGAGTCAATATTTTTCTCTTGAATGAAGTTAAATGTCAGCAATTCTGCTGTTCTTCCTACCTTTTGTGGCTTACAGCCATGAGAGTATCCCCTCATAATGTAACAGTTTGGTTTTGGTAGCGCTGAGCCCAAGCTCGCACTGGACTTTTGTGAAGGAAAGAGTTGTGAGTTGTTTCTAGTTCCAGAGTTTCCATTAGTCAAATCAACAATGTTACCCTGTTTGAGTCATCTTGCTTAATTATCTACTGTTCTATTATGGATAGTATATTTGTTAGGGAAATGAACTCTTTTTCATGAAAGAGGTAGGGAAGCTGCCATAATAATTTGAGCTAATGAAACAGATTTGAATTTAATCTTAGAGGAATCAAACATATGACTACAGCTGTCCATGAGCTGCATTTTGTTGCTGGGAATTCAGAAAGTTGACTATAGCGGTTGTGGAGAAGGAAGAAATTTGGCTTTTCGTGCTGCATGCATATTGTGTACTAAGCAAATTAATGGAGGGAGATAACATAGTGTGTACTATATACTGTTTATAAAGCTATCTGAAAAATTTGAAATTCTATTGGTGAAGACAAGTCAAAGATCAAATTGCTGAGACATTTCATATCCACAGCTCTTCTATTGTTTTAGATGCGTGTTCTGGGCTACAGTACTTGTGTGTATTTTCTGTCTTGGTCATGTTGAGTAGTTTGTGTCCAGCTCATCTGTTGCGTATATCTAAAGCCTGTGTAGGTAGTCTGTAAAACATCTTAATGTTAAAGCATTTCAGTGATACTGGAAATTGCACTGACAGCTGTTGATTAACATTTCATTGCTTTAGTTTAATCTGTTAATTTTATCATAGGTTTATGAAAAATATCCATGATGGTTCTAGATGTATATACTAGATGTACTGCTATACTAGAGTTCTAGATGTATGTACTACTGAAACATTGCTCATTTACTGTATTTCGTTTCACTTCTTTTATCCTGACAATATTTTTATTGCAGTTGTATATGAACAAAAATCTGCTTAGCAGTTCCTGAAGAATGCCAAGTCATCTTTAGCTGACTTAATTGTAATGTGTAAGAGTAGTTTAATCATCACAATTTCCTCTTCTGTATTTTTTCTGCATTCTGTTGCATTTACCGTTGTGATGCTAACATCCTCACCTTGTTTATGGGTCAGTCATGCCTTAGACTACGTGCTGGATTTTACTAATGTGTCAACAATATTGTTTACTCGCTTCAGAAGATGTTGCAATTGGGAAGGTGTCTTTTTAGAGTGAAACTTATCACCCATTTTCTCTGCAGTTTGCTCATATATGAGAAAAGTCCACCGCATAATTTATAGTAATGGTATCTACATCCTTGAAGATACTCAGAAGCTGTCTGGACACAGTCCTGGGCAACTGGTTCTAGGTGGCCCTGGTTGAGCAGGGGGGGTTGGACAAGATGACCTCCAGAGGTCCCTTCCCACAGGAACTTTTCTGTGATTCTCTGATGGGGACTGTATTCTCTTCTGACATGCAAAAAGCTGCTTTCCGTATTCATAAATGTACTGAGTAGTGTGAGCCTTGCATTGTTATGTTCTTTTGGGTGGGGAGTTACTGATCCAGTGTTGCTTTTCAGGCCTTTTTTAAAAGGAAAAAAAAAAAACCCAACACCCAATTATATGTGTCTGAAATCAAAATTGTGCAGTTTATTAGCAGGATGGATTATTTTAATGTGAAAACTTATTGAAAGCACCTTGAAGGCTAAATAATTTGTCACACAGTTGTCTTTCATCCTCAGCTTTATTGACAAGATTAGAGAACTTTGGGAGTAATGAGATACAGTTTTGCTCTGTGGAACAGTGCAGATTAGACTCTACATCATGATTTCCAAGTATTTCATTGCTCTTTTGTTACTGTTTTGGCTGATTTGCCAAGTAGACAGGTAAAAAGCTTCGCTGTTCTTTCCTTCTAACCAGTCCCAGAGGTGCTATATGGGAGAAGAACTTCTATAGAGTATTTCCATTTTAACTAATCCAATATTACTGTTAAAAGTATATCTACGCTGCATATATGTATATCTGTCCTCTTATAGGAAATCCCTGTGAATCACACTATATAAGTGCTATATATATATTGGATTATTTTTTTCCACCTGAAATAAGGACTGTGTTTAACAACAGAACATTGCCTGCCTGCAGCTCCTGTCCTGTCAGGGTTTTTCCTCATGACATGTCACAAAATACCTTTTGGAAGCTATTGGTATTCTGAGACTGAGTTAAAATTAATTTTCTTTTTTCTGTTGTTGCCCCATAATTCTTCCCGTTTCTGTGAAGCAGGACTACTTTTTAAACTGCTGCCACACAGAGGGAAGGGAGTGGTGGTGACTGGTGTGATCCTGCCAGTCCTGTGGTGTAAAGTAGCTGGTCTGTGTCTTTCAGACTAATCAAACGCTGCTTCTGTGCCACAGCAAGGCTAATTGACTAGCAGTGATGCTGTATTAGCCAGGAGCATTGTGCATAACTGTTTCCTGGTGGCGAGAGGAGCAAGTCAAGAAGAAATTGCTGTAGACCTCTAGTTTTAGTTCCTGTTTGGACCAAGCTGCATATCCCTAGTAATGTTGCCCCCCCTGTAATGAATTGTGACTTTAAATGCATTGATATACAGGCATCAATTTACTATATAGCTATATGGTAACAGTTATAAGTGGAGGATGAAGATAAATCTGAGCAGTAGTGTGAACTTCCATTAGGATATTTAAAGCACTGTTGCTTCTGGGATGTGCAAAGCAACTCTAGCTGGGTGAGTAAAAGAGCATTATGGAAATGTGGTAGCTTGTGTCTACAGAACATCTGTATGAGGATAGTCACTTCCTCAGAGCTCGGTAGAACCTGCCAGAGGGTTTCCACAGCAGAGAAGTCTAGTACCATCTGCTTACCTGAAAGTTTGCCATCTCTGAGTCTGCATTATATGCTATTTGCTGCTTTCACTTTGCAGTAGCCTTTGTCTCTCTTTATGTGTATTTTTACTGTCAACTTATTTTATATTTGAACAATTGAGAATTTTAAACTAAGACCATACTCTCATAATGGCTATCGCTTAAATTGCTAACTTTCCCCAGCTGTTTTTCTTCAGTTGATTAGAATCTATGGGTTTGCTGGTGAGAAGGCTCATGGGGTAGAAGGAGGGAGCTACCATACTTACTGTGGTACTCCTTTTGAACACAGGCATCAAGAAGAGGTTGCTTCAGCTAATATAATTGTTATTTTTCCAGTACAGGGGGTGGGAAAAGGGAAATAAGTACTTGATTAGGAACAGGAGCCTGGAGGGGCAAAGTAAGTCAGGGCTAGCAGAGAGCCTTGGTGGTGGTGAGAAGGAATTATTATTTTCTGTCTTTGGAAGCTAGAGATGGGAACTGTGCATGGAGCAAAATAAAAGGGGATGGGGTGACTGTGAAATAGTGTGTTTTGCTTTCTTCCCTTTTTTTCCCCCAAAGTGGAAGATTGACATTGTCTGAGGCATAAGAAGAGGCGGGCATTGGCTGAGCAAGATATCAAAGACTAATCAGAGTGGCACTGGGGAGAGGAGACATTTGAAGCAAGGTGGTGCTCAGTAAGGCATAAATAAAATTCAGGATGGTAGGGAGTAACTGTTATCTGATGGAGGAAGCAATATCATTGGGATAAACTAGAGGAGAAGAAGCCATATAGCTGAGTGAGGGCATAGAAGTGATGGTACGAATGACTGGGGTTAATGGGCATGTGAGTTTCTGTGTGGAAAACGTGCTTCTTACAGCTTGGGCTCTAATTTAACATCCCTGAACATGCAGGTCTGTAACACTTGAAGCTCATGTCCTGTTCTGCTGTGCCCCAGCCAGTTAATCTTGCCTATATCCTTGCCCCAATAGCAGTGTTTAGGCAGCTGGCCAGTTAGGAGACCTTATTTGGCCTGAAATGATCGGTGATTTTTCGGCTGGCTCAGCTCATCACTGGCTGACTGGCTTGCTGCCTGGTCTTTTGAGTACCAGCATAAGAAGTAAGGGAGCCTGTTTTTGTAGGGCATCTAAAGCCCTGAAACTTAAAGCATGATTTGCACAGAGATGGTGACCAACACAAGGAATATAGAGTTATAATATCCCTCATTACACAACCCAATATTCCAACTATTATTGTTGATCATGCTATTAATACTGCAGTTATACACAGCCAGTCTTTAACCTAATAGATCAGCTGCATATGTGGACATACAAGCATCATTCACATGCTAGTCCACATGTTGCTACAGAACCACTATGTCTTTAGTCATCAGTGACTCGCTGCAGCAACACCAGAGAAGCTGTGTTCCTGTGCACCATCTGGCTGGTGATGAGTAGAGGGAACCCATGCTCATGGTTGGCAACTCTTACTCATCTAGGGATACTCTCTTACCAGTGCACACATGTGGCTTCCCTGCTTTAGGCATACAGTGAAGGTGATGTCATCTCGTCTCTGACTGGAAGTTGGGTCTGCAGATGGGTCCCCTCTGAGGTTGTCAGAAGAACTTCCCAAAGATTAACCTACCTTGGCTTCTGCTTGCATTGGTGATCTCTGCTCTAGGTGTTGTGTGGGTTGTCCAGTCAGTTCATTTATCTCCCCATGATTTTATTCAATAGTCCTCAGTTTCCAGTAGATCCTTGACTTATTACTATTGGCTTTGACTGTTTACTTCCAAACTCTACATTTAGTTTCATTTCTTGCTATGCCAGTCACTTTAAATCCCCAAATTACACATTTGTCTCTGGCAGCCTGTGTTAAGGGAAGGCTGTGTGGACTCCTCTGTAGAGGAAAGATTGCTCCTGCTTCTTTACCCATGTTAGCTTTGGTTGTCATCTGATCCTACCTTCAGCTAATTCAGGGAGCTAAGTCCATGCAAAAAACCTCAGAACAAACAAATGTTCAGGAGACCACGACCGAGCCCCCATTCAGTTTACTGTGTTAAGACCCTTGATCAGTTCACCAGCCACTGACAAGTTCTGGAGCTGGTGCAGGGTTGAGTGGGACCTTTCACTTGGCAGTAGGTAGGTATTAATCAGCTTAAATAGAATGTGAAACTGTAGCTGGAGTCCTTTTTTTTTTTTTTTTTTTTTTTTTTAATGCTGCAAGCTGATATGTGTGAAACTCTGACAAGGTATTTTTTTTCTTCCTCTGTTGTTGACCCCCATAGTAACTGATAGTGGGAGGCTGTCATTCTCTATTAGCTCAAATGATGGAATCTCTTATGGATGTAAAGGTCCAACCTTACCATTTTGAATCACTGGGATATTAAAATGATTGTCATAATTTTTAGTACTTGCTGCTGCTTAGTTTCCTTAAAAGAAACACACCTCTATCTCCAAACACAGTTCTATACAGCAAATGTCTTTTGGCACCCTGTTTTTCCTTTCTGGCATCCTGAGCTCTGTTCTTAAGGTTACTTACTTGACACTTTCAAGTGTCAGCTGAATATTACTGCTCACAGTTGGTGTATTTAATTTTTTCCAATTGTTATTTTAACCTAAATAAAACCTGTTCGTAACAAAATAAAAGTGGGCTAATAGAGGTGTTTGCTTGTTAACTGTGTTGCTTGAGAAGCTTTCTTGGTCTGTTTTATGGTTTGCTTGGGTTTTTTTTTTGGTTTGTTGTGGTTTGTCTGGGGGGTTTTTTGTTTGTTTTTTTGTGTTTTTTTTTTTTTTTTTAAAGCAAGAGAATCATAGAATGGTTTAGGTTGGAAGGGACCTTAAAGATCATCTAGTTCCACCCCCCCTGCCATGGGCAGGGACACCTTCCAGTAGACCAGGTTGCACAAAGCCCCATCCAGCCTGGCCTTGAACACTTCCAGGGGTGGGGCCTCACAACTTTCCTGGGCACCCTGTTCCAGTGCCTCACCACCCTCATAGTGAAAAATTACTTCCTAACATCTATCCTAAATCTACCCTCTTGCAGTTGGAAGCCATTACCCCTACAATGCTCTACAAAGCCTACCCACTACATGCCCTTGTAAAAAGTCCCTCTTCAGCTTTCTTGTAGGTGCCCTTCAGATACTGGAAAGATACTGTAAGGTCTCCCTGGAGTCTTCTCTTCTCCTGGCTGAACAATCGCAACACTCTCAGCCTGTCTTCAGAGGAGAGGTGCTCCAGCCCTCTGATCTTCTTTGTGGCCCTCCTCTGGACCTGCTCCAACAGATCCATGCCCTTCTTATGTTGGGGGCTCCAGAGCTGGACACAATATTCCAGGTGGTGCCTCACCAGAGTGAAGTAGAGGGGAAGAGTCGCCTCCCTCAACCTGCTGGCCATGCTTCATTTGATGCAGCCCAGGGTACAGTTGGCCTTCTGGGCTGTGAGTGCACATTGCCAGCTTATGTTGAGCTTCTCATCCACCAACACCCCCAAGTCCTTCTCCTCAGGATGGCTCTCAATCCATTCTCTGCCCAGCCTGTATTTGTGCTTGGGATTCCCCTGACCCATATGTAGGGCCTGGGCCTTGGCCTTGTTGAACTTCATGAGGTTTGCACAGGCCCACCTTTCCAGCCTGTCCCTTCCCTCCAGTGTGTTGACTGCTCCACACAGCTTGGTGTCGTCGGCAAATGTGCTAAGGTTGCATTCAATTGTACTGTCCTTGTCACCAACAAAGATGTTGAACAGCACTGGTCCCAGTGCCAGCCCCTGAGGAACACCAGTTGTCACTGCTTGCCATTTGGACATGGAGCCATTTACTGCAGCTCTTTGAGTGTGACCATCCAGCCAGTTCCTTATCCACCGAATGGTCCATCAATCAAATCCATGTCTCTCCAATTTAGAGACCAGATTGTCGTGTGGAATGGTGTCAAATGCTTTGCACAAGTCCAGGTAGATGATATCTCTTGCTCTCTCCTTATCCACCATTGCTGTAATGCTGTTGTAGAAGGCCACCAAATTTGTCAGGCATGATTTGCCCTTAGTGAAGCCATGTTGGCTGTCACCAAACGCCTCCTTGGACCAGGAGTTATTCTCTTTCTACTATTGTTCTTCCTGTATTCACATGTTTAGTGTGGGTTTTTTGGTAGTTTTTTTGGGCAAATTGTTTTCAAGTATGCCCCCTCTTGTTCTTTAATTTTAGAACAAGCTTATAATATCTATGTGGAATGCCACAGAAGTGTCATCTGTCCTACCACATGTGGAGAGTGAGGCTGTCCTGGTATATTATTTAATATGTTTATATTTAGCACTTCCCATTGCAAGGAATTAATGCAGCTTTCTTTGTGACATTCTTACATTGTGATTTCAGCAAGCCTTTGGTAAGTTGGAAGAAGGTTTTCAAGCTATATCTTGTGAAGGTAAACAGGTAAAATCCCGTTTCTCTTTCACTTAAATGTTTTCTCATATATTGTTGTTTCTGTATTTCAGATGAAACGTTAGGAAATTCTTCATTGCTTATTAATCAAACTAATATCACATGTTCTGTTATTGGGCTAAACTACCTGAACAAGAGCACGCTATAATCAATAGATGTGCTAAGAAATTGCTTTTCTTCTTTCTTATGTGGGTATGAAGAAGGAAAAGGAATTTCTCAGCTGGCTAAGGCTCCTACGTAAAACTTGTTCAATTTCTGGGGCCTATTTGGGTCCTTTCAGGCACTCCTGAAGATTTTCTGCATGCCTCCAGAACTTTTTTCCTCCTCTGGGAGTATCATGTGTGAAAATCCCCCCATTTGTGACTCTGGGAGCAAAAAAGATCATGAAAGAAGGCAGGCCAAGGATGCTGTGTGTAACACACATATAATTGGAGTTCCTTTGTTGTCACCTCGTCCTTGTTTCTGTCCCCATCTGCTCCCAAAATTTCTGTACCTATCTAAGGTTATGAACCCAACACCCCATCTTGGCACAACTCTCCTGTAACGTAGCTAGTACAGAGGGTGAAAGAGTAGCAAGTCAGTACTGTTGTACAAGCTTCCATAGAGCATATACTGAAATGGCTGCTGGTGTTGTACAAAAAGGGACCCATGATTCATTTTCTTAAGGTAAAAAATTATGTAAGAATAATATTTTAAAAAAACCCAAAACTTTTCACTCCAGAGAATGTTAAAATGTTAAATAGCATAGGAGGTGCTAGTTCTGCACTTGCACATGCAACTTTAATGTGGCTCTTTATGTGCTCAAAAGGGTGAGAATTAAGGTGTAGCGGAAACCTGTAATCTTGGTTTTCAGGTGTTTGAATCTATTTTCTGAACCTAAAATTAGCCATCTAAGTCTGGCTAATTTTAGAATTCTGTTTAATATTGGGCAGCTTAAGTAGGACTATGGTTTCCTGGGAAAAAGCTGCCATCAAAGCAGGTTTGTTTTTATCATTGTGAAAAATGAGTGTATATGTTTAATTTTGTATAGAATAAAGAAAAATAAACAACTTTTGTAAAGATGGCAGCATGATGATGTCTGAGAAAGATGAGCTTTCAGTGGCATGGAAAATATGGTAATGCTTCAGACTCTGCAGCAACTTTTGTGATATATGCCAAATCATAGAATGCACCAGTGTTATTTTCCTTCCTGGCTTGTGTTGTTGGGTTTGCCTCTGTTTTGTAGGGTGGGTTAGTGGGTTTTTTCATGTGTGTGTTGGGGTTTTTTTCTATTGGAAACTTAGGTTTTGGCAGTAATAGTAGACTGGACATAAAATAATATTTAAGAGCTTGATGCTGTGTAGTGGGAAGTGCTCTTGTTCCTTTCATTTCTGCTTGAGCATATGCTTCAGTATCTGATCTGTGCCATTAACGTCAATGGGACTGCTTTATCCTATATGTAAATGTGCTTATTTGTAAAATGCTGCCTTTAATAAAAAGCAGAGGTGACACACTGCTCTTGCCTGAGAACCCGGTTCTGTGTAATTGCTTTCTCAGTATTACAGGACTAGCTATGTATTATTCTGCCTTGATCAAACTGTCTTTTATATCAATAAATAGTATAGCGTGCAAGAGGTTTGTCCATACTGTCTTTCATATCAATAAATAGTATAGCATGCAAGATGTTTGTCCATACTGTCTTAGATTTTACTGTGGTAAAGTGTAAGTGCCCTGATAGATTGCTATATACATATCTAAATTTGCACAACAGCAGTGTTTCCAGCTATCTAGAGTGGTGTAGAGGAGAAAATTCTGTGGTTTGACATTGTTAATTGTAGTTGGCTTCTACAGCTTTGAATTAAAATTATCCTAGTATTTTTTATGCTGTTCACATCCCACATCTAAATAAAATCCCCATTTCCAGATATTCGTTCTTACTATCTTGCTCGTTTCTAGCTTTTTAGTCTACTCAACTCTCTTGTTCGATACTGACTACTTTTTCTGTTTCTTATTTGTATAGCCTGTATGTATTTTTCACTCCTATGCCCTGTAAAGTTCTTCCATCTTTATTACTTTTAAATAAATCTGTCTCATCAGGGTAGTAATTGGAAAGGAAGATCTGATGCTTCAGTTAGTATGGTGCTGGTTGACAAGAAGCTATTTAAAATACTTTCACATGGGGCAGGCAGCAACATTCTTCTCATTCAGGTTTCTTCATAAAACATGAAGAGATCCTAAGTTTTGTAAACTTTTACTAAGACTTAGGCTTTTCATTGTCCTTTTTTAGAAGCAAGATTGATTCCTAAATAATAAACTTTTTCCTCTGTATTAGCATTCTAAGTGCTTTGACAATCAGATTTAAGACCTTGTTCTGCAGAGGCTTAATGTTCTACACAGGACTAATTAGCTGCAGCTGTTAAATGAAGTTTCTTTAATCAGCAAAAATTCTGAAATAATACCTACTTTTGCTTATATGTTAGTGCCTTGAGGCAAATCTGATTGTATTTACATCGTATGAGGAAAAGGGATCTAAATGAGATGTGTTTGACAGAGCTGCAGTGGTTGCAAAGTCTACATTGTTGAACGTTCTGCATCTATTGCTTTTCCTAACAAAGTATTTTCATAGGCGAATGACAAAGACACTAAAAAAATGAATGAATTTGCTTCTATCTACTTGAAAACTTGTGTAAAGCATTACATATACTTTGTATTTTTTTATTTGCTCCTCCCTAGTGAAAGTTGCATTCATTGTTGTTGTAGTCTTAAAAAAAAAAAAAGTACCATATATCTTCCTGAAATAGTTGGTCTGAGTCTTCTGAAAATCTGTTTCAGCTGATACTGTAACTACAAAACTACGAAAATTTATGTAAGCTTAAAATGCTTACGCAGTCTCTAGTGACCCTTCTTAGCACTGACAAATGCCTGGCTGCTAATATGAATACAACTGATGGAGTGTTTGTAGAAAACATCTGCCTTTCTTCACTAGTAAAACTTAAGCTGACTGTACCGGCTATGATAGTGCTTTCAGGTCCCAAGAAAGCCATTAGTTTGAGCTTGGCATCCTCCTTTTTTGAGTTGATGCTTGGGATTACGTGTGTGCTGTAGGAGAGACCAGGAACAAATGCCTTTGCTAATGGTCACAGCACTTGAGAGACTCTCAGGATAAAAAAATTTCCCAATTCTGTTCATGTTAACATTCATTACATAGGAAGGAAATAATTCCCGAAGGATGACCCTTTGCCAGCATGTCTTTTTTTTTCTCCTTCAGAAGTTAGACATGTTCCACATTTGATTGTGGAATCTGTACTGTTTTGGTTTTAACTGGAAGATATGTGTTGTACTTATTATTATCATTGTGAAAGCAAACAAGAGATGTCTTATATGCTAATGCACTTTATTTATGAAGTATTTCGTTGGGTGTATTGCCTTATGATCATTTATGAGGGTTCTGGCTATGTTCCAATATCTTGTAAAAGGTGTATAGCAATACTAAGGAATTTTTTAGCTTTCAGTTTTGCAGAGGGCTTGCTCTTCATGCATAAGGGATGTGCTTCAACTCTCCACCCCCTTCTGCAAGTTCTGAGTGTCCATTCAATCTGTGTTTTTGAAATTCTCTCTAAATATATTCCCCAAGGGTTTTGCTTGTCCTCATTCCAGAGCTGCTTCCAAAGGCCCTGCCTAAATTTCAAGACAAAGGAAAACAACTGGGTAGAGACAGATACAGGAGTAACAAGCAGCAGTGGCCTTTAATGATCAGCATGGAAATCTGTGAATTTAACATATCAGACATCTAGAAGTGTCCATGTTTTCTTTGTTGTGCCTAGAAAAATGCATATAATGAATTAGTTTTTGCAGGGAAAAAATACAGAAAGGCAATGTAAGGAAGCAAGTAGTTAAGTGCATTGTCTTCCTAACAGAATTGCTGGATGAACCGAATGAGATCAAGCTCTGAGGGCTTCTAACTGTATGGATTAAGGAAGAGTGCATTTAAAATACATGGAAACTAAGCAGAAAAATTTAGGTATAGTCAAGTTCTAGGAAATGGGAAGTATGCCCAGACACTGGCAGTGTGGGCCATGGAGAAGTTTCCTCTGCTGAACAAAAGACGTGGGAGGAAGATTAAAAGTTAAGTTACACTTCATTTGACTTGAAGGTGACACCCAGCTATCTACAAAGAAATGTCAGACTGAGGTTTTGATTTAGACAAGGGAACAGATCTGGAATAGGATCTGTGAGCTTCCATCATAGAGATGAGTGTTTTTGTAAGCAGTGATGAAGGTTGCTGAAGGCCCAGATTCTTGGTCTAAGATTTGGCTTCAAAAGAGATCAATTAGGGACATCATTTGTTGCACAGAGGTGGAAGTAAGTTGTGTTTGGAGGAGATCTGCGTGGAATTTAGAGGGGGATTAAAGGAGAGTGCCTGTGTCAGTGAGTTAATTCTCTCCTCTACCTACCGTGGTCCAAAGAAATTGAATGATGAAAGTGAGGAGGACTGGTGTTCAGAGTGGTGGCCATGCTGTTGTGGAAGACCAAGGAAGCAAGCTAGCAGAGCCTAAGTTGGTACAAATAATAGTAAAGGAAGGCGGGAAATAGGAACATTGAGAAGGTCCAAAGGAAGTGTGATGGCAAGAAGAAAAACTTCTGAAACAGGATGGAGAGGGATAAGAACACTTGAATAAGGACTCTGTCTCATGTTCCTTGTGTTTGAGGAGCAGTACTCATGTCATATGTAAATCTAACCACTTGCTAGAAATAAATTCTACTGTCACCTTTGTATAAAATAAACCACTCAAGGAATCTGCAATTTGGGTAAATTTCTGGGCAATGAGGGGCAATAGATATATATCCAGTATCTTTGTGTGTTGTGAATGTGTTTTCTCCATATTTTAGGAAAACGTGATGGGTTTGTAATATGTACGTTTGTTATAAAATCGTGTATGCTGCAAGACTGGAAGAAAAAGCAACTTTTGTAGGTAACGTGAAATGTTTTTTAGGTACTGACTCTCAAAAGATTTATTTACTTATTTTTTAAATTAATGCTTATCTTTTTGTTTCACTGTGTCTCTGAAAGTAGCCTCTGGCTGAAGATTAAACTTGACAAAAGGGCAAGAGTTCAGAATTTCCACACAGGGGTTTGTTTCTGGATGACAGACTTACACAAATACTTATGTTCTTTAACGGTTTTTGTCTGTCCATCTGCTGAAAATCCAAATGGTAACAAACTGGTTGTCCTTTTTGCTCTGGTGACCCAGTGCTCTGCTCTTTAGTGTGACAGAACAGTTAGTTGCTGGTGGCCAGTTCTCCTTGTTTGACTCCCTTTTAATTTTATTCCCTTTTTTGATCTTGAATCTTATGAACAAGTTTGAAAGCATTTTTGGTTTTGTTTGGTGTTGTTTTTTTTTTTTTTGCAATTCAGTCTCTCAAGAGCCTGTTGGGTCAACAGCAGATAGGAGAGACTTATCTTAAAAGTCATTGTCTTGGTAAGTGAAGCTTTAGTAGTTACATTCAGAAGGGTCACTACTGCATAGTTAAAGCACATTAAGTTCCAGTTAGTGTTTTGGCTATCAAACGTTATAATTTGTGGTCTTTTCTGAATGACATTTAGACAGCTTGTGGACACTTTGACTGTGTACAGTGTTCCTGCATATGCAGCTGCAATAGTTAATTACAGTGATTGTTTAAAAAACTTGCACCTGTTTCTAGCCTGTACTTGCCTAGTTTCAGATTCTAATTTTTAGGTCTATTTATGGTTCTTGCTGGCAAAAATAGTCTAATCACAGATTCTTTTAATAATATTGCTTTTTTCAAAGTAGCTATTGCTGTAGTGTCATGGTACTTGAACCTCTGTCTTGAGATTTTAGAATAAGCTGTTGGGGTAACTAGAAGGAAGTGGCAGCTTTCTGTTGGGTAAGGTTTTTGAAATTTTACTCAAAATCTTCTATATTTTAAGAGTTTGCTTATGTTGCCTGGAAGCGGGGGGGCGTGAGGGGAGTGTAGTTGCATAGGGAAACTGACACATTTTGGTATAAGTGTTTAAGCTGGGATTCTTTCCAATCTTATATTTTTAGATTGATCCTTTCTGAGGTCTCTTTACCTCGGAATATTTGAATGTAGTGGTATCTACATGCATTATACTGTTGCTAACTCTTTCTTATGCTGGATGGGGAGCTTGTTGGGGTTTGGGTGTGACTTGGGGGGGTGTCAGCTGCTCATGCAGTTCAGATCTTCTCATTCTCTTTATTCTGTATTTTTGCTTACTTCTTGTTGCTTAAGAACTCAGAAGAAATGTTGGTATTGGTATTTAGGGGTGTGATTTTTTTCTTCCATTAGGTTTGTATACTTGAGTGTGTTTGGTAAAAGATGTCATATTCTACATTCCAGCTGAAGACATTTCTTGTAGCTCATGCTGTCCATCATTGGTAATTGCTTAGAGAATATCTGTCTGCAGAAGAAGCTCTTATACTATCTCCTGTAAACTCCCTCAAATACCTGTTGACCTTTCTCTTCATCTGACTGTTTTCTTATGTTTGTCTGAAAATGTCACTTCCTGGAAGACTTGGAACTGATCATACAGTTAGTGGTAGAATTTTTCATCTCTATTGAGTCTCTATGTATTTTGTTCATACACTTAGGTATTCTACTGAGTGACTGAAGGAAAGTAGACTGTCATTCACACCTCCTTAATGACTCTAATTGGATTATAGTGCTGTTAGAAATCAACAGCTTTTGTATGTTTATATAGTGGTTCCCGCAGTGTAAACAGATGTGAGTTCAAAACTTGTTTTCCAATTTATGGCTGTTTCATGCAGTTTGAATCTAGAAAGAGATGAAGTTGGTAGAATGATGGAGCTTTTATTATTGCTGTTGTATGCAGCACCTGGGACTGAAAATTTAAAGGAAAGGTAAAGGCAAAATCTTCACAATTTTTGCACCATCAAGATTAAGGGCCATGAAGGTGCACAAAGCATATCACCAGTGACTTATTTTAGTGAGCCAGACTCACTGTAACTACTCAAACATCATTAATCTTTTCCACACAGGGGGATCATATTTGGGGATGTGCATGTTAGCCATGGTTTTCACCAAAACAATTTCTATTTATGAATAAAGCACACTCATTGTAAAGCATCCTTTTCAAATTAGGTTAATGTGCATATACATTGAACATCTTTTTATTAAGGTCTGAGATACATTGTTACCCTGTTTTTCTAAAGATTCCATTTTTTCAGTGATGGTTGATGCTTTGCAAAAAGAATTTTATACCTATTAACAAATTGTTTGCCGATCTAGTCAGAAGGTAAAGGCTGTCACTTGCCTCCAGAAACTGAGTTTTGAAAATGAGAAACATACCTCCAAAATACAGTATCCCCACACTGAAGTATTTTGATTCTGAAGTGTTCAGTAACACTTCCTATTTCTCATTTGTCTGTAAGCCATTTCCTTGGCTCCTGTACAGTGTGCTGTCTCTTGGTGAGAACATGACTGTGGGGAATGATGTCTCGTTCTGGTGACCTCATTGTCATTCTCTCTAGCTGCATCTTACGCAGAGCCCTCTGCTAGCCTTGGAAAAGCTTTCCAGACTACTGAGCTGTGGTTTCAAATCTTTCAGTTGGTAGAAATTTTCAGCTGCTTTTGTTACTGAATTGAGCACATTGCTGCCAGAATAGAATGTGAGTAACTTTAACAGGAATACATGAAAGTTATTTCCCCATAAGTGGGTCATAGTAGAAGTGATCCTAAATGGTATGACTTGTATTTTTTCTCTTTAGGCTAGTCTTTTGCCACTTTGAAAGTTGTTTCTTTGCTCTGCAGTTAAGGGAGAGAAGGACTGTTACTGTTCAACAGTGTTAATGAGCTTGGATTTGATAGTCAAAGTGACAGCTCAGTCCTTCATTTTTTTTAATTGTTTGAGAGAAATATAGATGTGACATGGGTCACATTGAGAAAAGGGACTGAAGAACTTCAGTTTGAACGCCTGTCAGTCAGTGCATCTGTTAAAACATTGCATTGTACTTCTGGTACTGAAATTTGGATAGATGATAATGCTGGTTTTTTTATAATGATTTTTTTTTTAAATTTGAAATTAAATTAAATTTTAAAATTATAATTTGTTAAAAATATAAACCTAATAGCACTTCAGAAAAATGTAAGGGCTAATAAAACACTCTTTGTGTAACAATGCATTTTGCTGAGAGCATTTATGTTATATTGCCATGGTTTCCCACCGCATGCTATGCACATTGGCCTATAAACTGGGAAGTTATTTTCTGGATGACATCAAGTGATGTCAGACTTTGTCAAATTGAGAATGAAATATATGACTAAAAAAAAGTCTCTATTTGAGCTTCTGAGCCCAAGCTAAAGACTGGAACGAAGAGGTTTATAAATTTTAACCTAAAAATATCCTAGATGCTTATGAGATGGTAGTCAGAGCTAGTGCACTGGGTGTTTGAGCTGTGAATTTCTGGAAATAAAAGCTTGGATTATTGCACTTTGACTAAGACTCGGCTCTTCTTAGACAGAGGACTGTAACAGTCATAAACTTTACACAAAATGGACCAGTCTGGTGGAATTGCTCCGATACTATGGTATTGTAACTATGCAAGTTACTCAGATTTATTCTTTGACCTTTTTTGTAAAGGTGAAGCAGTGGTCGATAGTAGACATGACATGATCTTAATAATAATATGTAATTAATACATACAAATACTTAATGGGAGGATGCCAGGGGGATGGGAGTAGTCTTTTTTCAGTGGCACCCAGTGATAGGACGAGGGGTAATGGGCATAAACTTGAACATAGGAAGTTCCATCTTAACATGAGAAGGAACTTCTTTACTTTGAGGGTAGTGGAGCACTGGAACAGGCTGCCCAGAGAGGTGGTGGAGTCTCCCACTCTGGAGACATTCAAAACCCGCCTGGACGCTGTCCTGTGTAACGTGCTGTAGGTGACCCTGCTCTGGCAGGAGGGTTGGACTAGATGATCTCCAGAGGTCCCTTCCAACCCTAACAATTCTGTGAATTCTGTGAATTCTGTGAATTCTGTGAATTCTGTGAATTCTGTGAATTCTGTGAATTCTGTGAATTCTGTGAATTCTGTGATCTTGATCTGTGAGATTAATAAAACCAGTTCTATTATATTTGCAGAGCTCAGTAAGATCTGTCTGTATCCCCAAATATTCCAGCACAGCACCCCAGCAAGTTACTTGAAATTTGTTTGAATCTCTGGAAACTTTATCAGTTTATCATAGAATTTTTCAAATACTTTTAATAACCTTTTTAGGAAAAATATCCCAATTTAAATATGCAGAGATATTCATATTTTTGTTGTCAGTGTTTGGTTAACAGTTGTCAATGTTGTGTTTTGCTTTTCTGTAAACTTTGGATTGGCTTTTAATTGCAATTGGACTAGAGGATTGCTGTAGGTCCCTTCCAACTGAACTATTCTATTCTGATTCTCACATATCAAATGGTGATTGCTCCTTTTCATTGGAACATTTTCAGTATACTGGAAAAACCATGTCATGTGGGTCAAGTGGCGCTGTTCCTCCTAAAAGCAGTTAGGCTATGCTTGTTGTTTCTTTCATGGCTTGCTGCTTGTCTTCCTTCCTTTCTGTTATCCACTGTCTGCTCCTTAATGCACTTTGAGGAAAAAGTATTTTTGCCTGGGGGAGGAAGCAGGGAGGGAGTGTGTTGGGTTTTGTAACTAAGGCTTGTTTTAAATCCCTACAACTATTTTGGCTTACATTAGTCATTGAGCAACTCTATATTTTAAAGAAGCTTGAAAAGGTTATGTTATATTGAGAGTCTGATGCGTATCTTTCTGATGCCTTGAAATATTTTAGGACTGGAATGGGCCATTTTTGTCTACTGTTAGAATAACCTGTTGTTTAACCCAAGCTTTAAAACAGCACTCTTCATTTTGTGTGTGAATCTCAAAACTTTTACTGATTCTTAAAGATCATGATGGAACATTGTGCTTAGAACCGAGATGATACCGGTTTTGTTGACAGTGAGTTTCAAAACCATGCTTTACTAAAAGCTCTTACATTCCTAAATGGCTTTATAATTAACTCTGCATTTAACTTGTGAGGTTTATGGACCGTACTGATTGGAACAATGAGTTCTGAATTCAAGACAAAACACGCTATGATGGGGTTTGCAGCTCTTGCAGCTCATACCCCATTGTTAACAAAAGAAGTGACTACAATTTTTTTGTAGTAGTTACTTCATGTCTTGACAAGTTGTGTATGATGTGTTTATTGTGCAGAAGGTTAGAGAGAGGGCCCTTCTGGTTTTTTGTTTGGTTTTTTTTTAAACTGAATGATTGCTAGATGTGCCTGTGTACACATCCTGTAGTTCAAGTACAGGATGTAGGGCTTTTCCTTTTCTGAAGCCTTGCATAGACAAGCAAAGATGCTGAGATATAATCTAGAAAACCCCTGGGATAAATTTTTCTGCAATAATGTTGCTGATGTATGTGCTGTTCTTTTGGGGTTCATGGCAACAACAGTGTAGGATTGTGCTCTAACATAATTCAGTGAACTTGTGTGAATCATTAGAATTACTTAGAGTAAACCAACTTAGGATGTGGCTTCTGTTTTGAAGCTGCAGTTTGTTTATAAGCGATGTGTTTTTAGTAATGAGATGCTGACTAGCATTTGTGTCTCTAGAGAAGAAGAGGAACGTCTGAGAAATAAGATCCGAGCAGATCATGAAAAGGCTCTGGAAGAGGCTAAGGAGAAATTGAAGAAATCACGTGATGAGATTCAAGCTGAGATTCAGACAGAAAAGAACAAAGTAGTGCAAGAGTTGAAAAAGAAAGACAGCAAGCCACTGCCCCCTGTTCCTTTACCAAATCTTATAGGGATAAACAGTGGAGAACCAGCAGACCCGGATATCCGAGAGAAGAGGAACAAAATTAAAGAGGTAAAGATGATGATGATGTGGTCCTACCCGTTCTTGTATCTAATAGCATATTTATATGGTGTTTCATTGTCGTTATGATTTATATTAAAATGAAAAGAAAAACAGGACTACAAATCTTTTAAATAAACAGAAAGCCAAAAGTGTACATCAGGTATTAATGAATATCAGCATTATTGCATGTTTTTTTCCCTGCTGTTGGGGTGTTAATATTTCACTGGATAACAATTAAAAAATCTTTTAAGGATTTCTTCAACTTAGAGGTATGGGTTCAAAGTGTGTTTGTCATTAGCATGTGGAACAGCAACAAGCACATTTTTAAAGCAGAGCCTGACTTTATCAGGGCCCATTCAAAGACTGGGATGTGTCAGTGTCATGGGATATTTTCAAAGGTTTAAAAAGTGGTTTGAAAAGATAGGAAAAAAAAATTACCTGCTGCTAAAATTTGCAAATTACCAAACTATCACATGCATTTCAAAGGAAGTTTTAAATGGGTATAAAAAAACCCCTAGGAACTCATTTAAGCAGATTGCCTTATTTACCTGTAAAACATTCAAATTAAGATGTTGGCTTAGGCTTTTGGTTCTGTGGCAGCCTGTGCTATGGGAATTGCTGTTTCTGGTCTTATCCTTTACGCTCCTGGTTGACCATGAGATTCGTTGCTCTCTTTTGCCGTGGTGATCCTAATGTCTGTTACTATTGCCAGACACTTCTGAGTCTGTACTTCAAGCTAGCATGGCAGAAACATTATAGTGCCTTCTTTTTATTTATTTTTTTTTTTCAATCTGATTAGTTTTACGTCTAAAAATCGGGTTAGTAAGCGGGAATGGTTCAGGCCAGAGGTAGACAAGCACAGGCTCTGTAATTAAAGAACATCCAGGACCGCAACTCTTAGTAGTTACATCATCTAAATCCTCTTTTAAATTGTCATCTGAGTTTAGTTAGCTCATAAAAATAAGTCAGTCATACAGCTGTCCTTGTAGTAGGGAGGAGTTGCAGCTGGATTATGTGCCATGCCGTGGGTAGATCACCCAAGTTGGAATTTTACTTTGAATGTTAATGATGACTGGATGAAATCCACTCTTATCAAATAATGAACAACAGCTTATGATACATGAGTGACATAGCATGGAGCTGTATCACTATTTGAATCTCTCAAGCAGCAAATCCTTCCCTGGAAGGTGTGCCTGTTCTGTTAGTGACTGCTGCAGAAGCACTTTTGAATGAGAGTTTTGTGTGGAATATTGGACCTCCTTGATCCTTCTTGTTTAGGGCTGTTGTTCAAAGGACAGCACCAAATTGTGGATTTCAAAAGGCTCTACTACTATTTAAAACTATGTCCTCAAACATTTTCAGTGAGAATATACAGAGAATCTTGCTTTTCAAAATGTCTTCTCTATGTTGAAGATGAACAGTGAATGGTATGGTCGTGTAGTTGTCAATACTTCTTAATTTTAAATACAGATTACTGTACTTATATACCCTTGAGTTTGCCACTGATGGATTTAATTGGTAGAGTAAAATGGAGTTGACCAAGTGATGTGAAAGTGCTGAGCACAGCGAACAATGAAGAACTAGCTGGAAGAAATCAACTAAATTTCCTATAGGTCAAGCCTGGAATTGGAGGGAGGGTTGAAAATTAGTATTTGCATTTCTGAGGCTGTTTTGTCAGAATGTAGACTGAGAGGAGATGAGAAGCTATAGGTTAATACAGAACGGTAATTTTCTTGGTGACATGAATAAGTAATAAAGTTTGGACAATTTTTGCTGATCTAAATATGAAGGTGTAGCAACTTGTGAGTAAGGAATCTGAGGTAGTTTAACTAATAGCTCTGGTGATCCTTAGTCGCAGTTGCCACAAATCTCATGCTGTAAAAGTCTTACTCCTTTTTTTGGTGATCAGCCTACATGTGAGTCACACTGACAGGCTGTTTTTTTTATTGCATAACTTGTTGATGGCTCCTGTTGTGATTTCTGAAGTGTAGTGTTTCATAGCCAGAGCAAAGATTTTATGGGGCTGGTTATTAGGTGGGTCAATACTTCAGTTAGCATAATCATACCTTTGTACTGAGCAGTCTTCAACAGTGTGACCACTGTGCTTGAACAGCCCAGGATCATACTATCATGACTGAACTTTTTGTCTTTCCATCAACTGCCTTCATTGAGTCAATCTTGTTAGTACTGTGGCTATCAAGCAGTCTCCAGAATTTTTAAATTCTTTGATGGAGGACATCAGATTATCACTTCTAAATCTAGGTGCATGAAGAGGCAGAATACAGGAGTAGAAGGTCTGCTAGTGATAATGCTGAAGAACCCATTGTTTGTACATTGTCATTTTTGTTTGGCCACTGTCTACTGGATTTTGGCATCTGCTATGTTGCAATGAATAACGTGGCTGAGACAAAACATGTATCGACAGTGTCAGATGAATAATATTTTGCCTGAAACCTGTTTTTGACAGCATCAGATGTATCACAGAAGGCTGCAGTGATTCCAGAGATTCCCAGTGCATTTTGAAATGTTCTGTGGTCATCGCCGAGGTTTTCTCTCACTTTTTTGTAACCAGTGTAGACTAATAAAAATAGTTTTCGTAGATGAGGTAGAGACTTAACCAAAAAAAGAAAAATTTCCAGGAGACAGTCTCTCTAACATAGTTCTACACTTAATTTATGTAACATTTCTGACATGCAACACATTATAGTTGTCTGGATTGAGAGCAAAAATATAGCACAGAGAAGCTCCTAGCTCTTTAGAGGCTGCGTATCTGGCTTCAAAATTCCAGGTGGTCCTGAGAAGGCATTTGGCTCATTGCCTTGGTTTACTCTGAATTGTCCTGATACATGTTTGTGAAACTTCACTTTCGTAGAGTAGCTTTAGACTGCTTAAATTCACAAAATTAATGAATTTATACAGCCTATTTCACCTAGTATCGAATGGTGAAAAACCATGTAGAATTAGGCTGACTGGAGACAATTTGTAACATGCACATGGCTCTCTACAATTGGGAAAAAGACTGGAAAACTTTCACATGGGGATCTCGTGTCTATCATTTTTACAGAAAATTTGCTACTACTTTTTCTTTCAAAAGAACAACTTGAAGTCTTTTTTTAACAGATCTTTGCATAAAAAGTGGTTTTGCAGTACTTAAATATTTTAAGAATACATATTTTGATTTTTTTAAAGTGCATATAAAAGTAAAAAGAAGTTGTATAATGCTCTTAAGAGAGCTTTGTTAAGCATTTGAAAGCTTTATATAATAGGAATGTTTGCTGAGCACAGAGAGGGAGGCTTTTTAAGGTCATGGAATACACCAGGAACAGAATCTGCATCTCTTGGTTTTGTTTTTGTGTCTTTTGCTTCTGATATTTATATTTAGTGTTACACTGTGTTCTTAATTGTAACTAATTCACAGAATTTTATAATTTGTCTATATTATTCTAACAAGCTATTAATTCAGATATTTCAATAAGGACCATTCACGAGTTGGCTGATTATTTTAGATGCACAGTAACAACTTTGAGAAGCAAAACTTTTCCACCTGCTTATGGTACATGCTTTGTAGCACTTCCCTAATATATTAGCTTGCTGTTCTGGCTTTTAAACCTGCTGTAGTTTTTAATTAACTGGTATGAAAAGAATAAATGCATCTGAAAATTATTTCTGCTGCTACACTTTAGCTTTGTATTAGTATTTTAGAGATTTTTTTCATACTAAGTAGAAGATAAGAAAATGGTTTTATAAGAGTAGATGCAACATATAATTTTCAAAAAATTTTTGAGATGTGTCTTTTTATTGTGGTTAATGCAAAGAAATTAAGAACAAAACTCATCTTTTGAAAGTCATTGGCTTCCTCTCCAAGTGAAATTAGATATAAATTACATGAGCACTTGGAATTTTTGGCACTTAATTTCTATTATTATGTCCTTTAAATGGTGTTCAGAACATGATTTTTTTTCTGCAGTTTCAGTATAATCATTACGTAGTGCTCTTTTTTAAAATGAGTTTTGTTTTTTTAAGAAGCTAAATTTTACCCAGTCAAATAAGGAAAATTTTATTTTTCTTTTCACCCTATTCAGGGATTAGGTTTTCTTTCATTTCAGCCTAAGATTTCACAGTATTACCTTATTGCCAGCGTTCATTTTGGATACTTGTTAAAATAGTGTATTTCGTGCAATAATGGTACTAATCCCATGCAGGATATTCTATGTATACCTTGTTCTAAACATTGAAATGTTTGTTGTTTGTTTTGAGTTTTTAGGTTGTTAAAGTCCATGGGTGTTTGCTCTGAGAAGTATTGAAATTGTGGATGCGTGAGCTTTACATACAAGTCAGTATGTAGTACATTACATGCAGTATCAGTTTTACATATGTACTGACTACAGAGCTCTGGGGGTGATTGTCAGGGACCTGGGGGGTGGCCTGGGTCCTGGTCTCCTTGTTCCTGCCAGTAAGGGGAAAGGGTGTGAGGAGCAGGGCACTGGCAATGCACACCAGCAGGTGGTTGTGGAGCTGGTGGTGTTTTGGGGTTCTACAACCATGGGACCCTGTTTGTGGGGTCTGCCTGGGAGAGACGGGATCCACCACACTGAGGCAGGACAAAGACATCTTTGCCAGCAGGATGGCTGATCTCCTAATGAGGGCTTCGAACTAGGAATGATGGGGGAGGGAGAGAGTGACCAGCAGCCCTGTTGAGGGAGTGAACTAACAGAGTGGATGAGCAGAGGGCCTGCAGTGATGTGACAGAAAGGCTTCACAAAAGCCTTCAGCAAAACAGGGCTTAAGTAGGGTCACATCTAGCATTTGCGTATAAGCAAGGAAGTGCCTACAAGGCACCATTATGGAGAAATCCCTAAAACCCTTTCTGGGAAATCAGCATGCCAGGGTACCTCTCTGAAGTGTGCGTACAGTAATATGTGCGGCACGGGGGACTAAACATGAGTCAGAGATCTGTGTGCATTTGCAGGGCAGTGATCTTGTTGGGATCACGGAGATGTGGTGGGATGACTTGCAGGACTGGAGTGTTGCAGTGGAGGGATACAGACTCTTTACAAAGAATGGGCCAGGAAAACAAGGGGGTAGAGAGTAGCTGGAGTGCCTGGAGCTCTGCCTGGGGATGGATGATGAACCAACTGAGAGCTTATGGATAAGGATTAAAGAGCAGATTGGTATGGGTGACATTGTAGTGTCTGCTATAGGTCACCTGACCAGGCATAACAAGTGGATGAGGCTCTCTACAGGCACATTGGAGCTCTGTCATTTTTGCAGGCCCTGGTCTTTATGGGGCACTTCAGCCAGCTCAGTATCTGCTGGAGGCACAACACAGCAGGGTGTAAGCAATTCAAGAGCTTCCTGAAGAGCATTGATGACAACTTACTCCTCTAAGTGATAGTGCAGCCAACGAGGAGAGGTGCTCTGCTAAACCTCATACTTACAAAGAAGGAGGGGTTTGTTGGGGATGTGAAGTTCAAAAGCAGCTGTGGCTGTAGGAACCACGACATAGGAACCACGACATAGTGGAGTTTAGCAAGTTCACAACCCTGAACTTCAGGAGACTGGACTTTGGCCTCTACAAAAATCTGCTTGGTGGAGTCCCTTGGGATAAGACCCTGGAGGGAAGAGGGGCCCAAGAAAGCTGGTTAATATGGAAGGATTGCTTCCACCAAGCTCAAGAGCGACCATCAGGAAGTCAGGCAAAAGTGTCAGGAGCCCTTTCAAAACTCAAACACAGAAAGGAAGCATGCAGAAGGTGGAAACAGGGACAGTGAACCTGGGAGGAATGCAGAGATACTGTCTGATCTTGCAGGGGTGGGATTAGGAAAACCAAAGCCCAACTACATGTGAATCTGGCAAAGCATGTCGAAGGCAACATGAAGGGCTTCTCTAAGTACATGGGTGACAAAAGGAAGATTAAAGAATATGCGGGCCTGCTGCTGGATGAGTCAGGGGACCTGGTGACAGAGGGCGTGGAAGAAGCTGAGGTTCTTTTTTTTGCCTCAGTCTGAACTGATAAGACTGGCCTTCAGGAATCCCAGGCCCTGGTAACCACTGAGAAAGTCTGGAGCAAGACAGACTTACCCTTAGTGGAGGAGAATCGGGTAAAGGAATGCTTAAGGAAACTGTACATACATAAGTCTATGCACCATGATAGGATGTACCCAGGACTGCTGAGGGAGCTGACTGATGTCATTGTGAGACCTCTTTGTAATCTTTGAATGGTCGTGGTGATTGGGAGAAGTGGCCAAAGACTGGAGGAAAGCAAATGTCATTCCCATCTTCAAGAAGAGCAAGAAGGAGGACCCAGGGAAGTACAGGCTGGTCAGCATTACGTCAATCCCTGGGAAGGTGATGGAGCAGCTAATCCTGGAAACTATTGTCAGGCCCATGAACAATAAGAGGGTGATCTGGAGTAGCCAGCATGGATTGAAAAAGGGGAAGCCATGGTTGACCTGCTTGATAAATTTGTACAATGAAATGACTGGCTTAGTAGATGAGGGGTGAGTAGTGGATATTGTCTACCTAGGCTTTTGGCACAGTCTCCTGTAAAATTCTCTCAGAGAAGCTGATGAAGCATGAGCTGGACAAGCGGACAGTGAGGCGGGTTGAAAACTGGCTGAATGGCTGGGCCCAGAGGGTGGTGATCAATTAGTTGCTAGATGTCTGTTTGGAGGCCAGTAACTAATGGTGTACCCCAGAGGTCAATACCTGGTCCGATTCTGTTCAACATCTTTATTATGTGGATGATGGAACAGAATAGACCCTCAGCTAGTTTGCTGACGACAAAACTGGGAGGAGTGGCTGATATGCTAGAGCATCAGGCTGCCACCCAGAGGGATGACAGGCTGGAGAAATGGGCTGACGGGAACTTCATGCAGTTCGATAAGGGTAAGTGCAAAGTTCTGCACCTGGGGAGGAACAACCCCATGGCACCAATATATGCTGGAGGTCAACCATCTGGAAAGCAGCTTTGCAGAAAAGGACTTGGGGGAGTCCTGGTGAACACCAGGTTGAACATGAGCCAGCAGTGTGCCCTTGCAGCAAAGAAGGCTAATTGCAACCTGGGCTGGATTAGACAAAGTATTGCCAGCAGATCGAGGGAGGTGATCCCTCGTCTACTAACCACTAGTGTGGCCACACCTGGAGTGCTGTATCCAGTTCTGGGCTCCCCAGTACAAGAGGGACATGGACATGCTGTAGAGTGTCCCACAAAGGGCCACAAAGATGGTTAAGGGGCTGGAGCATCTCTCATCCCAGGAAAGGTTGAGAGGACTGGGACTGTTTGTCCTGGACAAGAGAAGGCTCAGGGAATCTTACCAGTGTATATGAATACCTGAAGGAGACGGCAAAGAGGACAGAGCTAGGCTCTTCAGTGGTGCTTAGTGACAGGACAAGAGACAATGGGAACAAACTGAAACACAGGAGGCTCTGTCTGAACATCGGAAAACCATGTTTACTGTGAGGGTGACCAAGCACTGGAGCTGGTGGCCAGATAGGGTGTGGAGTCTCCCTACTAGGAGATATTCGTAAGATGACTGAGTGTGGTCCTGGGCAGCCTACTCCAGATTAACCTGCTTGACCAGGGAGGTTGGACCAGATGACCTCCAGAGGTCCCTTCCAACCTCACCCATTCTGCGATAGGATGATGTTTGTTGGCTAGTCCTTGTCAGCTGGAAAAAAAACTTCTCCAGAATCTTACATAAGTGCAGTAAAGTAAACTTATGAGTGAAATAGTTGTTATGTTCTAGGTTTTAAAGATAGCCTGGAAAGTCTGAGTTCTCTGGAGCTTTTGTTCTATGGCTTGTTCTGTATTTGCTGTGATACACAGTTATGTAATTAAGGAGTGCTAATTGTACATAGACTTTTTTAACTTGCTCCATCTGACACCTGCAGAACAAGTTGCTGTTTAGTTTGGATGCTTTGCGCAAGTGAGTAACAAGGTCTCAGTTGGGAAGCTGGGGACATTCTGACTTGAGTTCTTTTGCCAGTGGACTTACTGTGACCTTCAGCAAAAGTTCCAGTGTATCCGCTTTTAAAATGTGACTTCTAAGATGGGAGAGGTAACTTCTTAGAAGGGGAGGTAGGAAGATAATTTATTTAATATTAGTAGAGGCAATTTTGGAAATACATTTAGAAATGTGCCGAGAAGTGATTAAAATATATTTCATGGTCTCTGGATGATGCTCACGAGGCTGCTAATAATGTTGAAAAGTAAGAGGTTGTTTTATAAGCAGCAAAACTAATGAATTCCTATGGATTTTTGACCTAAATCCCCTTATACCACCCGCTGCTCCTCATGCACATGTTGCTGTGAACGCCCTCTTATCTTTCTTTTTGACTGCATGAGTTGCAATGTGTTCTGTGCCTGGTTTAGAGCTACCTGCATGTTAATGCTGCCCCTCTGAATGAATAAAAGGTTGGATTATATCTGCCTTCCTCTCAGTTGGGGTACTAGTTCGTGTCTGTCTCCCTTACCTAGCCACAGATAGACTTTTTTTTCTTTTTTCCCCCCACAAAAAGTAGAGGTCTCAAGTATCTGGTTCCTCCAACTCTGTAAAATCAGGTTTGAAACGAGACAATGGATTCAAAGGCAAATGTGCAGAAGAAAGAAATACTTAAACATGTAGAGGTCTCCTCATGCTGCATAACTCCTCTTTTCATGGTTACTATTCATACAACTTCCAATGCTAATCTCATTTGTTTTTTTGTCATTGCAGTGTTTCTGATCTAGCCAAGTAGTCTGCCTTCTGTGACTGTGGAGCTTTTTTTTCCATCATCTAAACCTGATTTAGAACAATTTCGTTATTGCTGACACTTTACACTCTCTTTGTTTTCTTGGTCAAACTTACTTGGACTTCTAGTTGGTTAGGACGTCAGTTTTTAATAATATGTGTCTGTTGTGTTAAGACTTTTGCACTGTATTTTGTAGCTCACTGCTCCTGGCTTTGATCCCAATAAAAATGAAGCACAATTAAGTATTTTGACCTATCTTTTTCAGTATTTAAGATAACACTCCCTGCAGTGTGTGTATAAAATATATATGCATACACATATTTTATATATACGTGTGTGTATATATAAAATGTTATTGTATCTATATATGTATACGCACATTGTTTATTAAGTGGGGTTTGTTTGCACACTGTATTCTGTGTTCTGGATCCTCAAATGTAATTCAGCATGTTGAGAACAGCTAAGTTGGCTTTAAATTAGTTTTACAGCACTTTTTTAATGCTTATCTCATTTTTACTGAATGAGTGAAATCTGTGTAAAGGAAGGATGGACTCCTTTTGATCAAGCCTGTTGGTAAACTAATTTTCAATGGATACATTAGAAGGAAAATTGTGCATTAGCACTTTTACCAGTACAGGCAAGTTAGGAATGGCCCTGCACAAAGTTGTGTCCCAGCATGTTGGGATGATTGTATAAAGAACTCATTTTACATTTGTAAATCTTTAATTTATGCACATGAGAAGCTTTGTAGCTTGGTCTATTTATTTTGCTCGGACAGAAGGACAAAAATAAAGCTCCTAGTGTGGATGGTGCAGTATTTCAGCTGCATGTCCTGGACAGATTGCTTTCATTGATAACTTAAAATGTGCTGCTAATGAGGAATGGAACTTTGTGTGTTTGAGGATATTTAAAAAATTAGTACATTTACTCAAGTTGTAGCAATTACAGAATTCTCTAGCACTCGTGCATTATTGGAAGCGTGTTAAAAATTCAAGAGGATCTTCATTATTAAAGATGTCTTTTTCCAGACCATTGTGAGAACAACTTGTCTTTCAAGAATGAACCAGCACATTTGCAGTATTTAAAATTCATAAATGCAAAATAACATCAAGCAAACAAAGAAATATTTCACTTCCCTGATATAATCAGCCATATTTCACTTCCCTGATATAATCAGCCAAACAAAAATGAGCAAAACACAAGGTAATTTACTTATCTTCAGAACTGGGTAAATGTAAAGGCTCCATGATATCTGATTGACTTTGCTACTGTACTTTTTAATTTTGTATTTGATGTGCCATTTATTCCTGCAGAAATTTGGGTAGCAAAAATTATTAATTATGGCTAGATGGAAGAGACTTCTGTATTAAACTATAAAAGATCTGTTGTACAAGTGATAATGTGTATTTTGCAGCTATGGAGACTTTGATTAGAAAACAAGAGCATCCTCTTAAATAGAGTAAAAATTTTGCTA
>NW_009646842.1:1671286-1679527 GCF_000708025.1 Charadrius vociferus
AGAGCAACTCTGTAGAATATATGCCAGTGTGTTATTTAACAGAGTTTTCTTGATTATATTAATGCTTGATGATGTTACATTTCAGAATTATTGGTATTAATTATGTCATTGATACACAACGTGAGCTACCTGGAGCTGATGAGTAACCTCTTATGGGTGTGTTCCATTAAGACCATAGACCAATACTGTAACACCTGAAACTTGCAACAGTTAACTCTTAATCTGCTCTGAGATTTGGATTCTTGATTTGCATTGCTGGCATCCATTCTTTTTTGCCGCTTTGTTACCAGAGGACTAGGTGGTTAACAAGACATAGTTTCTGAAAGATATTCAAGGGGAGATCAGAGAACAGCAGACCCCTATGCCTGATGAATGAACTGTGTAGGTTAACAAAAACTAGACAGGGAATAGAATTGTTGAGCACAGAGATACCTAAGATTTCGCAGTATATTTTTAACGATGTCATGATGCACAAAGCTATAGAAGATTCCTGAAGGAGTCAAGAAGCACATGAATGTGGGAGATACGATGGTTATATACACAACTTTTCAAAAAATACTTGGCAAGGTTCATCACTATCAGCTATTGAACTAAGCAGCCATGGGATGGAGGATTCTGTCTCTGTTTGCCTGGAGAAATTGGTTAGAAGGTAGGAAATGGAGATGACAAATAAATGGTGCTGGAGGCCACACAGGGTGTGTGCTGGGGATCCATGTTCTAAATTATACAAATAAATTATTTAGATTTGGAGAATGGATGAATGTTCAACTTTGCTGCGAACATAGTGATTTGGAGTAGAAAACTGAGATCAGACCGAAGAATTGCAGAAAAATCTTATGGAACTGAATAATTATCTCCCCTTTTATTTCTCAGCTAAATGTAAGATGATGCATATTGGGGCTGGAGGGGGAGAAATTCCAACTTCACACTTAATATGAAAAGCCATGAGGTGACTTATTTTTTCTTGAGAATGAGAGCTTGTGTTTATAATAGTTCCTTGGAAATGTCACTGTAGTGCTCAACAGCAGACAAAAAGCAAAGATGCAGTATTTTAGGAAAAGAGAACAAAACAGGCAAGGTTCTTGTGCTAGTGTGTGGAGCTAAGGTGACTCTGCATCTTGTACACTTCATGCAGTTCTAGTCTCTCTGCATCAAAAAGGATACAGTAAAACTAGCAGAAGTGCAGGGATAAGCTGATAAAGATGATTAGATTGATGCCTGAAAAGGCAATACTGGAAGAAGGCAAAACTGGAAGATAGGAACTGCTTTCTACTGTGCAGTCCTGGTTGTTTACAAACATGGTCTGGGACATTCTAGTTTTCTGAATGCCACAAGATCAGTCAAACCTGTGACTGACTATCAGTTTCTCTTGAAACCATCAGGACACACAAGGTCAAAAATATCGATTCCTCATCTTGGGGGGGGGGAAGTGTTTGGCTTGCTTGTACAAATTTGAGCAGTCAGTTCACTGCTGTAAGCTCTCCAGGTTTAGGCCCTTTACATTTACATCTACTGTTCCAGTTCTCACCAGTCTGAAATATTTTCCCCTTAGTTCCATCTGACATCTTAGACCTCAAGTATTTCATGCCAACAAAAAAGGACAAGCTTGTCATTTTGCATACATTTGATAAACATTTTAGTTTTGTTTTAGTAATGGGTTTGTTACCAGATTCATTAGTAACAGAAGAAAACCCAGCTTTCTGTGTGTGTTAGGAACATGTTCCAAACAGACTTTCTCAATGGCAGCGTTGAGAAATACATGACAGAGGCATAGGCTGGTATGTGAAATAATTTCCCTTTAGGTAGGGATTTGTAGCTCCCAGAAGAATAAAATAATCTGTATGGGTTTTCTAAGTTTCTTCGAAAATCTGAGTATCTATACAAGGAAAAGATCATTCTTTAATTTAACCTCCAAAAAGTATTCTCTGCAGGCAGTAGAAAAGTGGATATTAATTTTTAATCTGCCAATTGAGCAGTAATCTTGTCTAGCAAGTCCTTGGTTAATTTTAAAAGAGAATTTGAAGGTTGTTTGTATAAATCTCTTGAGATTGTACCCCTAACCAGAATAGGTTCCTTTGAAAGCAAAACCCACTGTCTGTTATGCACATTCCTGATGAATCGCAAGAAGGGGATACGTTTCTCATTTCTACACACACGCAGTAAATACTGCAATTTGCCAGTAATTTGTTTCTCTTGTTTATTTCTCAGGACTCTTATTTTCTGTTTGCTAGGTGTCTGCCCTTGTACCATTCTGTCTTTATAAAAACCTGATTTCCCAGTGACTACCGAGGATTAGATCCCATGAACATGTTCTAAAGTTAGTAAAAGCGTCTAGATAATGGTGTACCTACAAAAGCAATTTCATTTGAGACATGCCTTGCTTCTTGACATTCTGGTTGTTTTGCAGCAGAGTCCAAATTAATCTTTTTGTAGAATTATCAAGCTGTACATGCAACAGCATTTGCTGGCTGTTGTATATAGTGCATCCCATAATAAACATGCTTGAGACTGATATTCAATAGACCTATCCCCTATGAATGATTTTGCCTTCAAAAGCAAAATCTGGCATTAGCAGTGTCAATAAAAAGTCCATCACTAAAAACCATTTGTTCTCTGGTGGACAGATTGCAAGATCTTTATATGATATGCCATCAAGCTCCAAGCACTTACTTTGGCAAACTGCTCTCAGGTATGGAAATTTCAGCTATGGAAACCTACCCACCGCCTTTTTCATAATTATTGGTCCATGCCTGGACCAGCTTGTTACTTTCATTCTACCTGAGCTTAAGATGCCTCTGTTATGGGTTCTTTAAGGGTTGGGGATTATTTTTTTTTGCAAGTATTTTTGCTTGCTTTCTATTATCATTAGTGCTGATGTTCCAGTCAGTGTCTGAAACTTCCCTCTCCTCTCAAAGACAAGTTTAGGTTTTTTTTAATAAAAGCTTGTCTATACCTGCAACTATTCTTCAGCATTTCCAACTTTTACTATGCAAATGCTAGCTGGCATAACTGTAGAGATAATCTTGTTTTTCAGATCAGGACTTCACATTGCTTGTACTTCCTGAGCCAAAATGACATCCTCTGTTAAATTTTCAGCTGACAGAGGCATCTATCTTCTCCTGTCTCTCAAAAGCTTCTATGTGCACAACTGCTCCTAATAGCATCGCTGTTGTATCTATAGTATATCATGCTACCAGTTCTGGCAGTAACAGAAATCTCTGTGTAGTTATAAGATCTCTTGGCATATCGTCCTTACAAAACTTAATATTATATACAAGAGCTGTGGGATTTCTCACTTGCAGTTTCTCAATGTGCAGTTATCTGCTAACATGATATCATGAAGTCTGCTCACTTTGTGGTAAAGGAAAGTAATGAGCTGTGTGCGAGAGTAATGTTCAGTGTTCATCTGGAAATAATTAGTTGACCGGTTAGTGTAATCAAGTCAAAAGATTCTCCGGGAGTTATACAGCCATATTCTTTGTACACTGTTTGGGGGAGACAGAGGGGACAGACATGGTGTTTGTGTTTATGAAAGTAGCTTAGTCTCCTCAAAACACGATTTCCTATCTCAGAACCTTAGATGATGCAGTCAACTGTGTCTTAATCTCTTGTGTTTGACAGAGTTTCTGGTCTCAGTAGTGTTTTCTTAAGTTACTTCTGCATTAATTCATGAATCTGGTGAAACTGACTCATTTACAGTTTCTATTTTACTGAAATTTTATCTTAGAATGAATTTTATCTTATGATCTTGTGGATATAGGGACATATTATGTTGTGATGTATTCTGTTTTAGCCCTTTGTAATTTCCATAATTTTCCTGGGTTTCCTCAGAACTAAATAGTCTATAACAAAATCTGCACCTTCCCCCTAGAAGCGTAGCAAATTGGGACAGAGAAATATTCCGTAATTAACATTCTGCTGTGAGGAAACAAGTTGTTCTTTTGGGATTAGCTGGTTTTGATCTATAATGGTATTTGCCTCCACTTTGCGATTTTTACAAAGCTAAAATGTCAATGGTCATTTGATTCCCCTACATGAAATACTTAATTGATGCATCCACTTACGTGTAGAAGTGGTGCTTGGGGACATGGTTTAGTGGTGGACTTGGCAGTGCTAGGTTTACGGTTCAACTTGATAATCTTAAAGGTCTTTTCCAAACTAAATGATTCTATGATTTTACATATTTGAATTCAAGGGTCTCAAAGCCTAGTTTCTCTTACCAGGTTGGTTAGATCTACCATGTCATGGTCACCGTGTCGTTTAGACCTCCATTTGTTATCAAATTCACATAGAGCTCACTGGTCAGTAATTCTTTAGTTTCCTCCTCTAGTGCCTTCTAAAACTATAGGTCTGTGTTTTGCCAGGTGGAGTTTTTAAGATTTAAAGGTGGACTGGCAATCTGTGAGTTAGAGCAGGACGCTTCATGGAGGCCTTGTCTGCCCCTTTCTGATTGGAGAAAGCCTTAAGTCCACCCTGACCAGATGAAACCTTAAGTACCCTAGTCTGATCCCATAACTGATCCTGCTTGGAGCAGGATGTTGAACTAGAGGCATCCTGAGATCCCTTCCCGCCTGAACAATGCTGTGATTCTTGATTCTGTGGTCTGAAGTTAATGAACAATTTTATATAAAAATTTGTAGGTTGATTCTGGATAACATTAGTAAGAGGTCTCAGAGGAACTTCTATACTGCCTGTGATCAGGCTTTTATTGCATTTGTCGTGCTGTAGTTTTCTCAGCTGTCAAGAGAGGATCACTTTACCTGAGTCATCTTGAGGTTCTAATAGCTATTAATTGGTCAATTTGATGAGTGCTTTGTAAACACTAAGGAATGCTAATGAAATGGCTTTTCTCTCCTCTTTTAGTATAATATTTGCATCCTCTTTTTCTTATATTACAGGCTCACGACACTAAAAGAAACTATACAGTATTATTGCCTAATCAGGTGTCAGAATCTTTTCTTGCAAATGCCAAAAGCAACATGTGAGCTGTCTTTGAATGACGAGCAGTAGGAGTGGGACCTCTGGCATCTTGAGAGGGATGTGTGTGCCTCGGTTGATATCAGTTTAACACAGGAGTGCTTCCCAGCTTCTGGGCCTGTGCACGCACCTTTGCTGCCATCCAAATTTATTGTCTGGGCATGAGTTAACTGAGCTGTGGGAAATTTGGAGGGAGTTTACGTTCAAAGGAATTACAGCCCTCTAGGTTGGACAGGGATCTCTTGATGGTTGTAGGGAGACAGAGACTTTGTTTTGCATGTCTCAGCAGGCAGTTTAGATGCAGTTTGAAAGATTTGGGATTACGGGATGTGAGTTCCACTAAATCCTGAACTCTGTAAGAGAAGAGAGCTGCTTCTGTGTGAGGTAGTGCTGGTAAGGCAGCCGGCTGCACCTTAGCTTTTAGGCAGCATCTGCTTGTTTACTCCTGTTTTCTGAGTATGGTGACTCTCTGATTAAAATAAGAAAACTAGTCTTGTAAATCATAGTGAAAACCTTATTTGCCCTGGTATAATCAGTTTCTTAAAGAGCTAGCATTAGTCTGTTAGTTACACTAGCATAGTTTCTCCTGTTAGGCAGCATCTCAGAAACTTGTGGATATCATGATTTAAGCCCTAAACATTTTTGAGGACAGGGTTGTTTATGTTAACAGTATTTTAATACCACTTTCTATGACATAATAGAAAAATAAAATACATATAATGTTGGGGATATAGCTGCATGGCTGTTGTTTTAGAACAGATTTCTTCCTAACTGTTCTTGTGTCTTGGGCAATGTCTTTTGGAATCTGATTCCTTCCTCTTACTTGCTTTTATTTGATCTGTTTAAGTAACTAATAATTGATTTTAAACTGCATTTGCTTTGCAATTTGGTTGCTGTTGAATTTCTGCTGTATGCAAACAAGCAAGGATTTTAAGCAAATCCATAAAAGCAGTGCTTGGTGGCTGATGCCAACTAATACTTGTGGGTCAGCAAGGCCTTTTGTTTTTTTCAATGTAGTTTGCTACAGTACGTGGTGGAAACATATATTAAAAAGTTGAGAATGTTTTGTGGAGCAAATATTAATAATTTTATACTGCCTTGTTCTTTATGCTTTCTAAAGAGCAAAGCATTTGGGATTTCTTTTGGTGGATTCTGCATGACAGTATATCTTGGTCAAGTAGGTGTTGCTAATAAAAAATTTATTATCCCTTTTGCAAAATTGTTTAGTCATACTTGGATGCACCAGTGTAAATAAATCCCTTTTATGCTTCAGATACTGGTAGATTTTTTTTTCTTTAGGGTGGCATCTTAGATATTAGCCAGTATTTTTCACCAGTTCTTTATGATTAAATGCAGTTCTGCTTAAATTCGTAAATGTCTGAGCGTATATTTAAGGGGGAAAAAAAAGATAAAACAAGAAAACAACCTAATGCAGAGTATTAGGCTCTATAGCTCAGGTCAAATAGACTTGAAGTTGTTTCCAAATTTATTCATGCTATGTAATCTGATTTCTGTAACAGATAGAAATAGTGGTAAAGTAATTATCAGTATGCTGGGATTACTGTGAAAGATGAAGTCTCAAATAAGGAGTAAAATATTATATTCGTTCAAAGTAGTTTTATAATGTAATCAAATCCTATTTTTTCCATCTCTTAGATGATGAAGCATGCCTGGGACAATTATAGGCAATATGGATGGGGACATAATGAGCTCAAACCAATTGCCCGGAAAGGACATTCCACCAACATATTTGGTAGGCTATGTTTTCTGGTCTGTTTTCTTTTTTTTTTAAATATTTCTATCCCTGATATCCTCTTTGAAAGACTACCCAAAATTCCTAGCATATTCTGTTTTAATATAAATATTTTGAAGTGTGGATGACAGAAGTGTGTTGATTATTTCAATGGTATATCAATGAATTACTTTACTAAACTATCTTTTTGGGAGAGTAATGTGTTGTTATTGTTGCAAAAGCTAAGCTGTGTCTATGTGCACTGTTACTTTGTGTATGCATATATATAAAAAAATAAAATTTACAGTGCATTGATGATATTTTGGGATGCAATGAATATAAATTTGTTTTTAAAAGAAACAACCTCATCTTGTTTAGATCTTTGTGTTTAATTCCATAAGAATGCGATACAAGAAAAAACGCATGTGCAAGATGCCAAAAAACGCTAGTACCAAGATTAAATTTAAAGTAGCTTCTAAAAAAAGATCTGGATAAGGTGAAAGTGACATTGTTACTTGATGTGGAACTTGCATGTCCTGAACCTGTGGACTGAAATAAAGGAAAAAAAACAACATTCAAAATACAGCAGTTTGAGGGGAGGGGCAAGTTTTGAAAAAATTCAAGGGATGGAGTGAAAATATTTGAGCAGTGGAGCGTGAATGAGTGTTACAAATGGCATTTAGAATAGTATGAAAAGTAAGGAAGGTAAAGAACAAGAAATTGAATAGCCCTGTGTTGCGTACATGTGATCAGGCTAGATGGCTTTTCTTCCTTAAAATATCAATGATCTGCAGCAGTCCTGCTTTTTTGGTGTAAGTGCACTGGGATAGAATAAGTAGGATAGTGATCTGAAAGTGACAAGCATTTTATTGGTACACTGACCAGGAATGAATCCAGTTTTTGTCCCCAGTTCTGTAGGACTGATGGTTCAAAAAACCTGGTTGTAACCATTGAGGACTGAGCCCTGGAGGTTCTCTAGATTCATCCTCTGGCATAGCAGAACGATAACCTTGATGTTAGTGATTAAGGTTAAGCCTGGATTACAGCACCTAAGATGACTGAGCCACAAAGTTAATGCATTTACTTTGAAATGCGCACAGGAGAGCTGCTGTAAGGCTGGGTAGGGTTTTTTGAGTTCTGTTCAGGGTTTCATACTGTGTTCATCCACTCTCTGGTATCTGAGGAAGGTATAAATTTATATCATAACCACTTTTTACATAAAGAATGAGTGTGTATATACTGTGTATACCTCAAGTATGTTAGTATTAGTTATAATAGTTTGCTTGGAATCAAGATTTTGTTGGCTTTTATTGTAAGGCAGTTGACTAATGACTTTGTGTGAGGTTGGTTCTCATTGTAATTGATATTTGTTTTATTTTTCTTGATTTAAACCTTGAATTTATTTCTTATGGATGATAGAAGTACAGATTAGGATTGTGTAAGTGGTTTTCTGTGTTCAGTGCCTGAACTCAGAATAAATTATTTTGATTTAAATCTAACTGTTGTTAGCTTTTTGTTTTCATTTGTAGGGA
>NW_009646842.1:1679543-1707688 GCF_000708025.1 Charadrius vociferus
GTAGGGAAGAATTAAACTCCCAGAGGAAACTTATTCCAAAAGCAGAGTCAAAGGACTTGTTTCAAAAGTATTGTAATGCTTAAAGGGATTTTTCATGTTTTGGTCTGTCCCTTCCCCATCTCCTTAAATTTTATCTTGAAACCATTCTAATACCTCACCAAATACACGAGTGATTTCCTTATATCCAAACAGTTTTTCATCAAATTTATTTGCATGACGAACTTCAACCTTAAATAAGTGCTGGACGTGGAGAAGGGAGGACAAATTTAACGAGGCACACTGCTCCTTTCCCCTCCTCCCCGCAGGGGAAGGAGAGCCTCCGAGTTAAATTTTCTGCAGTCCTTAAAAACAAACAAGCAAAACCAAAAAAACGCCCACAAATAACCTCCCTCTCCCCAAGCCTGTAGCACGTAGAAGCCTATTTAAATCCACAGGAGAATGATTTCAGTTTCTGTACAAGCCCTGTCTGCAATAAGGACTGTTCACCTTTACTGCAAGCAAACCCCTTGGAGCCTGACATTGTTGGGTTTTGGTCATGCACTGGAACCTGGTTTCTTACACTTCAGTATGGCGTGAAGGCAGATATTTGTTTTACTTCTTTATATTGCTTTATGAAGAAAATAACTGGGTAAGGTGGAGTTGTCTGAGGAGTGGGGGAAGATGAGCAAGTTAGCATGTTCAGGAAAAAAAAGCATCTGGACTGGATGGGGAATTTGAAGAGTGAAATGGAAGAGTCTTAAGATGCAGCCAGCACTGAGCATAGTGCAAGGAAGAGAGTGTGAAGGTGAAGGGAAGACCAGAGCAACAAGCTTCTGTCGTGACTGACAGAAGGACACTTCTTAGGTTCCCAGAGAGTATTGTATAGTATTCTTAGATACTATTTCTCTTGCTACCTTGTACAATGGCACTGCTTTAATTTCTACTAGAAAAATCTCTTCTGAAGCTTTCTGACATTTAGTTGTATGTTATCTCTAATTCATGGCTTTCCTTTATATTTTTTCTAGCTGATGAAGTTGGGTCTGACAATGAAAATATTTGTGAAAATGTTCACCTGTATGATCCTGTAGTCTTTGCTGTTGAATTTACATGCAATTCTGTTGATTAATTTGCCAAGCATAATTTTAGACCAGCCTTCGTTTGTAACCCCGACTCTCTGTGAAGTGAGGTTTTTATCTTTATATGGCAGGAAAACGTTTTTCTAATGTTTGTTTTTAATGTGACTGACACAATATTTTGAAGCAATTTTGAATTATAGTTTTCTTTCCATTCCTCCTCTGCCTACTTCTAACATGTCTCCTAATGAGTCTGGAGGACTTCTACTTTTTTTTTCTTCTTGGAATGTGTATTCTTTGGAGTTTCAACATTGCTTTCTGAAAGAAATTGCAGGCTTCCTCCACATTCAAGTTTCTGATCCTCTTGTTCCAGCCACGTCTAGCAGCCAATTCCCTAAGTGTTTGTCATTTTAAAATCCAGATGCTATTTTGTGCCATTTAATTTTTAGCCATATCATGTTATGATTGCTCTGTTCAAAGCCTTTTCATATGAAAAACTTTCTGAAATGTATAGTCTTCAGCATATACCAAGTCTAAAATAGAATCAGCTATTGTTGGTTTGGTGGGTGGTTGATGGGAATGGGGAAAAAAATTGGTCCTTGTACTGAGGACTGTCTAGGCTGTATTGTTATTGCTAGTACTTTACCAATCTCTTTTACCCGTAATGACACCATTCCCAGTGGTATTTGCCTTTATAGAAGCATTACATAATTCTTTTTTGAAATCTGATGCTATTTTTAATAAAAAGCTGCTCAGCAAAACCTGTTCTTATTATTCATCTCAGATTATTTGACCCAAACTATTTGCTGCCATTACTGCGGTCTGTTGCACTTCCATTTCAATTCATAGCACGTCTGCGAGATTCACTGAGGAGATGGTATCACTGGTTGACACCGCAACCCTTTGCGTGAATCTCTGGGAAATCGGGTTTAGTGATAACTCTCAAGTGAGGTAAACGTGATTCAATTTAGAAGGCAAATAAGGCATTAATCTTCCCTGTTGGACTCCCCTTTCCCTCTGAAGCACTCTATAACTATGCCAAGAGAACATGAGTGTTTCCAGCATCGCAAGATCTAGCTGGGGTCAGAGAAGGGGAGAGGAAATGGCCTGCTCTGCTCTTATAAATCTTAGTTTTAAGTCATTAAAAAAATATAAGGAAAGGTGATAAACTTTTAAAGGAAGATGCTGTCTGCCTTACTGAAGCATGCCAGCAAAAACATTTGTGGGCTGCCCCAATTACTAGTTTGACTTTTATAACAAAACCTGCTGGGGTTGCTTTAGTTGACCCACAACTAGAAACTCTTGCCAGTCTTTTCGAGATGTCTGACCTGGTGACTGTAAATTGTAAAGCAGAACCTGCTTAAAAGTGTTGCCTATCAAACTGTGTAGTCAGTAGTTAAAATCTTGAATAGTACTTCTTCAACAGCTGGGGCACAGCACTGATAGTATGGTGCTAATTTGGGAAAGGATGGCTGGGTATTGGTGGGCTTTTAGATATTTACATTTAGATGACTTATGAAACAAACCATTAGAGGTTCTCTGTTGGCAAAACAAGGTGATGACTTGCTCCTATTTTTGTGAAAGTTGCCTGGTTTTGGAAGGGCTGGTAATCTCAAGATTTGTTATTTCTTCCTACCCCATAAGATAAAATAAAGTACAAAAGTCAAGGAGAAAGTATAGCAGTGAGGTGTAATTTCTCTTTCCAGTTTAAATTTTTATTTGCAGGTCTGCTGGTGGTTGTAGCAGCTAAGCTAAAGAAAGCTAACTTTTTTGTTGGGCTGCTTAAATTGCTGGGATAATTTGATGGCCGCCACAGGGTGTTATTGCAGAGGTGTGGTTGTATGGGATCTGGGTCAAGTTCTCATTAGAACACAAAGGGTGAAGAGAAAAGGCTGATGGAAAACAATGCATGGAGGATAATGAGCAAGTGTGACAAACACTGAGTCTCACTTCAGAAGGTTTTCTGGGTTTACCGAAAACCAGAGTAGTTGATGGTATTATTGGAGTCTCTTGCTGTAATGAAATCTGATTTGATTTGCTTTTGAGGATCAGAGTAACCATTTGAAACATGCTGTTTAAAGACGATCTATCTCTGCATTTGTTTGTTGACCCCTAGGTGAATGTCTTATGGAAACACCATTAGAATTACTCAGTCCAGATATGCTTTGGAGTTTTAAACTGTGTATTTGTGGCATCTTTTACTTCAATATCTTATGAACTAATTACTGTAGCACAAGCTTGGAAGATGCTTTGTTGTGAGTTAAATCGAGCAGTTTGTACTAGTGAGTTTGTATCAGTCTTCAATCTTTATTTTTCTAAAACAATGTTTATTTGGGAACTGCAATGACTTTAAGAAAAAAAATAAAGAAAAAAAAAAAGACCACAATCCTTGTGCAACTCGGAACATAGTCCTCAGCGAAACTGGAAATCATGGGCTGTCATCTTACCTGATGCTTTCTGAAATTTGTGGTATATTTGGGGTTTTTTTTGGTAATGTTAACTATCTAAGAATAAAGTGAAGATGTGTGGTTTGTCAGGTAATAAGTACATGACAAAATAATGATACAAACACTTGCAAAATGGTAAGCATCCCATACTACTAACAGCTTATTTCTAAACCTTGCATTTGGACATATTCTATGTAGAGATGAGCTGCATTATGTGAAGATGATCTCATAAGGTATCTAGACATATAGCTGTTTATGTACGTATATGTTTTCAAGGGTATGAAAAGATCTTTCCTAAGGCATAATGATGTGGAGTTTTTAAGTTGTAGATGCTTGCATACAGGCATGCCCATTCTTGTGCGCAAAGGTTCAATGAAACTATTACTTGGTCACACTAGAACTGTCTTGTGCATCTGTAGTGCTTTGATGCCTCTCCTGTTCTCTTATCTCCCATGCCATGCAAATGGTCAATTTAATCTGTAAAGTCTGCAGGCTCTGTCTTGGGATGTTGTATGCTGGGAGGAAGGGAAAACTGCCAATGAAGTCACATTGGGGTTGTGTTTATTACCTAGTAGAGCCTTAAGGCTGCAATGCAGTGCCATATCTCTTCCCTAACACATGACCAAATAGAGCTGTTGTCTCTTTTATGAGGGATTTTTGTCTGGCATGTTCAGTGTCATACAACATAATGTACTGCTGCTTCATACATATGGAAGAATGAAATTTTAATTTGGTTAACGAGCAAGGGGACAACTCAAGGATTCAGTTGGTGCACTTAGTGAGCTGAATTTTGTTTAACTTGCCAATGGACTACTTGGTTTCTACCACCTTGTTGAGCCCGTCCCGTTGACGGGCTTGCTGGACAGCCCGGCTCAGCCTTCTGCTACCGGCATCACTGATAAGCCCTCGTGGTCTGGGAGAAAGTTGCTGAGCCAGCTGCCAACTGCCCACTGCTGCGGCCGGCGTGGGAAGCTCTTGCTGCAGATCTCTGTGTTGCTAAGCAATGGAGATCTGACAGTGCGTTTCTCCGTTGTGCCGGAGAGCAGGAGCAGCGATGCTCCCGAGCCCTGCAGAGAAAATGCATTTGTCAAACTGCAAGGGCGTGAGGCTGTTGCGAGAAGGAGCTGAGTCAGGCACGGGAGTCTCGTTTTCCAGTGTCTTTGGCAAGTACAGTACAGCTTGGGAGAGTAACGCGATTTCTTTGTCCAGTTTGTGGTCTAGAAAACAAGAAGTGGAATATTTCTTACAAGCACTACAAGAAAATGCTTTAACAGATGTTTGTTGTTTTTTTTTTTTAAATTACTCTGATTACTAATCAGTAGTTTATTAGACATTTTTGTCATCTGTCATTGTAACAGTTATTGGGCTGCCTGAGCTGCTCTGACAGTATCATCTACTGTCATCTGGTTAATTGTCGTTTACTTTTGAAGTTCACATAATTGAGCGTCAGGGGTGTCAGGTTTCATGGGCCTTTTGTTTTTCTGGTTTTTTGTTTGTTTTTTTTTTTTTGTAGTTGCTAAATAACCTGTAAATTTATGAACATGACGGAGACAAACACTTTTACTGGGAAGAAACTAGATGATATACTTTAAAGACGGAGGGATGACCTTTTGAAAATACGGCTAAAAACTTCTGGTTTCCTCTCATTGTAAAATCCTAATGAAGAAACTGACAGGAGAAACAACTTTTGCTCTTTTTCTGTGCATGTTTTCAGCCTCTGAATCCATGTGGAGGAAAATGAAAACAAAAAAAGAATATGAGGTATATATCTAAACAAATATGTTCTTGACTTCTTGTTCTGATGAAAAAAAAATACTTGGTGAGCAGTTGTTTTCATCTGAACTGTATGTGCACAAGTAATGTACCCATCATTGCTTTTTTCTGTGGCAAAGGAAAGGGGAAAGAAAATCCATTCATGCTAACTCATAAAGAGAGGTAATTTCATGATGCAAATTTCAGGCCAATCTCTGTATTTCAGGTTCTATTAGATTTTAAAGTAAATGAAACTGGCCTTAGGACAGGCCTGTGCAGCTACGTCCTCTGCAAAATCAGTAATGAGTGATTATGGTGGGACAATGTTGAATATTATATGTATATTGAATGAAATTTTTTTTTGACAATAACGCAAATTTTGGAAAGATAAAATATTAAGACAGACCATAACTCTCAAGAGTTGCTGGCCAAATCTGGAATTAGAACAGTGTTCTGATAACACAAGTAAAGTTCCTTCAGGTCGGACACAAGATCAAACATGATCATTACTCATCCTCCAAAAATTGCTCACAGCAGGTACCTAGGGAAGAAATGTAAGAGCAGTAAAAGCCTGTAGTGAGTGTTCCTTGGAGTGCTCTCCAGGCTTATAAAAATTTGTGCAGAGTTAAAGCTTCTGCGGTCAGAGGTAGCAAGTTTTATTTAATAACTTCTTGTTCATTTTTCCATGATTTTGTCCAGTCTGGTTTTGGATCTGTGCAAACTTGAGAGCACCTGCTTATTATGAGTAAGCACTACTCACTATGAGTGGTTCCGTAGTTCGGTTCCATATTCCGTAGAAAACTGTGGTTTTGAAGTCTGCTCGCTGTCCTAGGTGACTATTTTTGGTATTGAAAGAAATCAACCCATTATTAATCTTTTCCTTGCTACTCATGAATTTGTAGAATTGTATATGCCCTCAGTGGTGTACCTGTCTTTCATGGAGAGCCTTAGTCTGTTAAGTAATTTCTCATACACATGTTTTTTCAAAACCTATACATTGTTATCTCCTTTCTTTGTATCTTTTAAAGTTTTTGTTGTTTTGGGTTTTTTTTGGGAGAGAGAGGAAGACTAAAGCTTTGTTCTGTTTTCCCTTTTGTTCACTTTTCCTTTCCTTATAAATGTATTTTGCATCTTTTTGGCTCCTTGTGCAGTCTAGGAACTCACTATAGGATGGCTTTTCTGCAGTAGCATTCTTTTTCAAAATCCTCATCCAGTATTTCTAAATGATGTCTGAATATGATGATTTATAAATATTTCCAAAATATTTTATAAATAAGCATGTGCCCAAGCATTCATCTCTGTAGGATCCCACTGATGGTTTCCCCTCACGGGGATAATTGGTTGTTTATGTTTATCCCATTTCCTATCTTTTAAACAATTATTCATCTGCGTGAGAACAATTTTCCCTTATCTTGTGGCAGGTTAGTTTAAGAAAATTTAAACATTTGTTAAGGGATGTTCTGGCATACCTTCTGTATATATTCTCCATCCATATGCAAGTTCACTTCTTAAAGACTGTGACATTGATGCTAAGATAAGACTTCCCCTTATGAAATCTCTGACTTTTCCTCGGTTTGTCAAATTAAAACTGTCCTCTGATGCTGCTAATTGGGCAAATAGTGTTTTGTAAACACTATTTTGCTTCACTGCAATAGGTGGTATTTATTCAGAATATGGTTGTTCTCTAAAACTTGCAAATGTATGCAGGCAGGAAGCAATCTGGCTGTACATTCCTTCTTAACTGTTTTACAGTACTGGTGCCATAGATAAAGACAACTGTGGTTAGCTAAGAATATTTTTTGAATGTTACTGCTATTTCATCTAACTGTCACAAGTGTGCCTATGCATCTTGGGAAGATTCACCGTGAGCAGCTGTTGTCTTCTGTTCTTCTTTTTAATAATACAGTATTCCCACTGAATTCTTCTCACCCAGTTTGTATTAGCTCATGTACAACACATTTAGGTCAGTTGATCTCAGTGGCGTTTTTACACGTTTCTGAATTGATAATGTTAAATCCTATGGCATTACTCAGACGATTGAAAATTCTGCTTTTAAAAAAAAAAGAGATGCAGAGATGCAAAGTGGAATTAGATATACACACTTCATTTCTGTAACCTGCCTTATAGAATAGTGAGGTAAATATCTACATCAAATGGTAATGAAGAGATTAAGTCATATTAGAGTTCAGGGCTCAGGCTCAAATTGAGAATTTGTATTCTCTCTAATAGCATCATATTCTGTTTTTCTCTTATAAACCAGGTGGTTTGCTCTGAGGAAAAAACCAAATATTTGTTTCCCATTGGGAATCTTTGGACTTGTTTGTTTTGATTTGGGAATGATTTATGTTGTGGGAATGCTATTCCTGAATTTAAACTTGTTTCCTATCATTTGGAGTTAGTAACAGAGGGTGTAGTAAGGAAATGAAATTAAGGCTATGCTTTTTTTGGACTGTGTTAAAATATTAAGTAAAAGGGTAAATAAAATATTAAGTAAATGGGCATGACAACTAAATAAAGATTAGCATACTGAGCTCTAAAACTAAATATGGTAAGGACAACAACATGGACATACAAAGTGGGAGGCGGATACAAGTACACTTTGCTGTCATCTGAAGCCAGCAGTCGTATGAGGCAGTGAGGCAGCTGTAGTTCAGAAGCAGTTCAGCCCTTTTCAAATTTAATTTTGAAGACATTCAGGCTTTGTACTAAAGGGACTGCATTCAACTCTTGTTTGTGTGAATTTTGAATTAAGCTGAAAGGCTGTGTAGGATTTAGTTGGAAAGCAAAGTGAAGCAATCAAGTGAAGAGCAGAGAAGAGGAAGGTTTACTGTAGTATAAATTCTTAGACAGAGTTTTAAAATTTGGGTCTTAAGGACATATCTATTCAAGCAGCAATCTGTTGATTAATCTACCTCCAGGTCCACTTTTTAATAGATTCAAAGACCAGCATACACTTCAATGCTTCACTCCTGTTACTTCCTCATTTATTAGATTAAGGAAAGCATTACAACTGATTATTTAATGTTATTTGTATGCTAAAATACTTTACTGTCTGTTACAAAAGATTAGGAACTCCTTTTCATGTTGTCTATTATCAGCAATTTAACAGAACTAGGCAATCAACATGCTTATTTTTTTGTTCTGCTTTTTTAATTAGTCTAAAATGTTAAAGGCAATTGGTTTCTTCATGGATACTTAAAGGCTTATTCATTGCATTTTTATGGCTGAGCTGAAATCATACGTTGCAGTTTTGTATGAAATGTATGGTTTCATTGACTAATTTTGAGGCACTTCTTTTCACAGTGGAATTAAACTGTGTTGTTCAAAAGTTTAATTCATTTTCTTAAACGTTATCTTGTTCCTTGTGAGTCATTAAGATGTTTTACAAGTGGTATGCTTCAGTAGTGGCAGCTTTATTGCCAGAGCCTCATTAGAGATATAGAAAACTGGGTTGATAATTGTTTGCTTTTAATTTTCATGTTACATATTTTTTCTACCACGTTTGTAATAGTCTGTTACATTAAGTAATCCTGTTGCTACAGTCTGAAAACTTGAATTCTTTGGGTTTTTGTTGGTTTGGGGTTTTTTTCGTAGAAATTGCTGTGCTTTCCCTAGATCAGTACAGTCTTGCCTAGTCTGCGTTTTTCAGCCACTCTGAAGCTGGGCAGGCAGGAATATCAATAACAAGAATATTTATTTTTTTAAGACCGTAATAACTCTGTGTTTAATGTCAGGCTGAGTTTATCAAGGAAGCATTTTCGCTCTGTTGCTAGGGATTAAAACACCTGCTTATGTGAAAAATAACTAATCTTTTAGATTCAAAGTGTGCCAGGGTATACTTCCTTGAGGAGGCTTTACATCTCTTTTGTTTCTGGAATTGCTGTGACGGAATAGGAAGGATCTGTTCTATGCTTGGGCACACCCTAGTTGTCAGATTACTCTGGCAGTAGTGCTGGACCGCTCTGAAGTTCAGGTCTTTTGCCAGAGCAGAAATTTAACTTAGGAATTAAGTAAAATTATCCCCTTAAGACTTTGGTCCTCTTAAATTCCTTTTGCAGGTTGATCATCCCCCCACCCCCCATGAACACACCACTAATCAATGGCATTCTGCACCAGTAGGAGTAGGTTCTGCTTGCAGCAGATGTTGTCTGTCCAGGGCCCTGAAAAAAACAAGAACTGGATATGGGTGGCTATAAGACCAATACTATTTTTGGCACATGAGGTTTGTTTGAATCTTAGGGTTTTGTCCATCAGTAGGATCATTGCACTGGCTATGCTGTTTTGAGAGTGAAAGCCATTTCATTACATCCAGGTCTTTAGCCTCTACACATAACTAACAATAGATTCCAGCTTTCTAATGCTTATGAAGAGAAGTTGGCTTTCTGGACTATAAAAACTTATTTCCATAGCAGGGATGTCTTCACACAGAGATACTTGCTATTTGTATGATACAGGGGCAGTTGTCTTCAATAACAGCCTGAATGCTTTTGCTCTATCCAACTGCTTGTTTTTCCTCAAGCAATCTTGCCAATTCCTTTAGCTTTCATCAAAGCATGGCTGGTTGTGGTATCTGCAGGCTGTCCTTGTAAACAACAATAAGGGTTTGTATTAGATTCCTCTGGGTTTTTTGGGTTTTTTCCTCTGGTTTAGGAAATATTAAAACCCTACCTTGATTGTAAAGGAACTGATGAGCATCCCGCTTCTGGGTCTTTGATCTGCTGTCTTTTCTCCTTGATAATAAAGTATTTCCTTTTCAGTCACTGCATAAAGTAGAAGGGTAAGAATGGTTACATGTGCCTGTTGTATATCACTTTCCCTGGAAGCAGAGTGGCCTCATGGTAATTTTTCCACTTAAGTGAGTTTCCTTGACTTTGTAGCTGCCCTGCTCTGACCTAGTGTGCATTTCGATGATCCATTTGAATAGACTGTATCTCCTTCAGGTTACTCCTGTAACTGGTCTCTGGATAGATGCCAAGTGAAAGACACTAACACTTATAACACAAGAGTGACGGAGCACACACAGGCAGAGGGTGAAAGGGAAAGAAGGAAAATTCTTCCCCCAGCAAGACGGGAGAGGATAGGAAGAGTAAAAGTGAGGAAAACCTATGGGTTGAGGTAGAGATAGTTTAATAAGTGAAGGAAACGGGTAGAAATAATGCAAAGACAGTCACAGAATTCACAGAATTCACAGAATTGTTAGGGTTGGAAGGGACCACTTGTTACTAACCTCCAACTAGACTCTGCGCCACTAACCACAACCCTCTGAGCTCTATCTGTAAGCCAGTTCTCAATCCACCTCACTGTCCATTCATCTAAGCCACACTTCCTAAGCTTTCCTGTGAGGATGATGTGGGAGACAGTGTCGAAAGCCTTGCCAAAGTCAAGGTAGACAACATCCACTGCCCTCCCCTCATCCACCCATCTAGTTACTTTGTCATAGAAGGCTATCAGATTAGTCAGACATGACTTCCCCTTGGTGAATCCATGTTGACTACTTCTGATAATCTTCTTTTCATCCAGGTGCTTTGAGATGACTCCCAGAACAAGCTGCTCCATCATCTTCCCAGGGATGGAGGTGAGGCTGACCGGCCTGTAGTTTCCCGGGTCATCCTTCCTGCCCTTTTTGAAGACTCACCACCTCCCATAGTCAGACTGAAGCCCAGCTGGTCCCCAAGGAGTGGCTACCTGTCAGACCAACACCCCCCCACACACACACTCAGCTTTTGTCGTTGAGTGTGACGTTATATGGTATGGAGTATCCCTTTGATCAGTTTGGGTCAGCTGTCATGGCTGTGTCCCCTCCTAGCCTCTTGCCCACCCCTGGCTTATTCACTGTGGAGGGACGGAGGGCAAAAAATAAGAGAGCGCCTTGATGCTGTGCAAGCACAGCTCTGGAATAGCCAAAACTCTGGTGCGTGATCAACACTGTTTTAGTCACAAATCCAAAACACAGCACCATAAAGGCTGCTGTGAAAAAAAATTAACTCCATCCCAGCCAGACCAAGTACACCTGCTCAGCCCTCAACTTGGGCTGATAAAAACCCCCATGGAAGTGTTTTTTGGAAGAAATGACATTTGTGTATGGTGTATACCTGTTGAAGAAAGGAGTAGGTATGGGTGACATGCGAATTAATCAAAGTTTTTGTGAAGCACCTATTTGATGATTACTTTTCAAGTTGGAGTGTGTGACTTAAGTTTGCTGGTGTAGAGTTTTAATTTGTCATCTTGTTCCTTATTTACATAATGTGGCTGTGTCTCAGATTTTCAGGGTCTTCTCTGATCATAATTGATCTATGCTAGTTTGCATATTTTCTCTAGTACATCACTGCATATAGTCTCTTCTGCTTCCACATAATAAATACACTAAGCAACCCTGAAGCTGGTATCAGACTCTCTAAATCTCTGTACTTATGGTATAATGAAAACGGGCTATTTATTTTCTTCATATTCCTTTTGTTATGGAACACATGACAACGATCTGTCTCCCTGTACTTTGATAGTCTCTTGCGAGACTTTAAAATTGTATAAATAAACCAGTTCTTCATCTAGCACTTCGGCATACTGAAAGAATTTTAGATACGAAGACCATTTTTCTTTTAATGGCCCTGCTGTTTACACTCAGTCATATGATTTGCTAGATATTTCAGGCTGTAGATTTATGTGCTATCAAGTGAAGGAATTATTTGTCTAATCTCAGGAAAGTGAAGTCTACCTAAATATAAATTTGATTTACTATTTTGCAGTCCTTCAGAATAATACTCTTGCTTAAGGAGAGTGTGTACGATTTTGTTAATAGCTCAGCTATTTCACTGCTAAATTTCTTCCATTAGCTCATGATGGATGTTCTGTTTTATTTAGAAGAATGAGCATTGCATTCATTAGGCAAACTTCATTAAATTTGGAGTTCAATCAACTAGAACTATAATTATATGGAAAAGAAACTTCCTAATCTGACATTTGTAAAACTGAGCCCTTTTGGAATCAGTTATTATCTTATGCAACATGACCAACCAAGCCTTTGTATTGAATAGAGGCAGACCCTGGGAGGAGTGCCTTCAGCTAGGAGAAGTGTTATTTTCTATTATAATTTAATTGTTTTATAGCCTTCTTCACCACAATGAGACATCTGCTCTCTCTGTACCCTAAGCAATAATAGATCAGGCTGGCTGAGGTGGTAGTAAGTAATCAGTATATACTCTAAACTATTATCTCATTGTTTAGAGTTACTTTATCACTTTTCAAATGACACCTTCTGCAGTTTAAGTCGGGGAAGACTATCCTCCTGTCCTTTAAGGCAGAATTTATTGATCTTAGCATGGCTATGAAATGAAAAAAACCATACCCTTATATGAATGGAAAATGATTTCTCTTTGTGACTTTAGACTGAATGGTTTGTATCAGCATTGAGAGAGGGAAGTACAACTGCCTATCCATTGTAGTCTGTTTTCCCTATAGCACCATGGGTGACTGTAATGCAAGCCGGTCATCTTTGAACGCTTGCTGCTTCTTCCTGCTTCGGATTTCAGCTGCTGCCTTGCTGGTAGTTCGGTGCATTTTAAGGTGGAGGAAGACAGCTATGACAGCGTCATTGCCTGTTCTGGTTAGGTTGTGGGCCTCAGCAGATACAGAAGAATTTCGTGGAAGCTGTTATTTAGGAACAAGTGAAGAATGACATACCTTCCACATAGTCCTCCAAGAAAGAAGCTGAGAGCGATTAACTTTAATCTCTAACCCAACCTAGTGTAGCCCACAAATGGTTTTAAGTTATACCTATCTTGCAGCATGGGGCAGCCTCAGTGTTATGTTACGTCTGTTGTCCTTTGTGTTGCCTTATGTCCGGCTCTGCCCTCCATTCTTGTAGGCACAAGACTTCTGGATATGAACTCTGCAGTTTGGACTCTTCCCCCTCTATGCCCAGGAGGAGGGAATTAGCTTGCTTTGTACTGCCTGATCGACACTAAAGGAAGAAGGCTGGGTAGACAATCTGTTGCAAAATATTGACTGTCATCTCCTGACCTTTTGGAAATGTGTTCAGCCAAAAAGGTTTGAAAAACAAAGATTGCTCTTCTGAGTCTTCCTCAAGAAAGAAGTGCTGGTGTGCAGTTAGGGTTAGTTACCATATGTTTAAGAAGAAAAAGGAAAAATAAACCAAATCTGGTTGAAATAGCCTACTTATTCATAAGAAAGAAGAAAAATGAATAAATTATTATGGGTTAGAGTGTAAATGCTATCCTTTGGAGACCGTGGTAAGAAGTAGTTGAGCTCTCACATGGAGTCTAGAAACTATAGCCATACTGATCTGCATCTCAGAAACGGGCATGTGTCACTGCTCAGGGAAGAGGAATGTGTGAGCTGAAGGGGCTTTGCTCAGTAATGTTTTGTTAGGTGCTCGTGAGTCTGTGAAAGATAGACATAAAAGATGAGAGAAAGGGGCAAAAAGGCAGCAGGAGGGAGAGCTTGTACAAACTATTGGAGTGTGGCCCAGACAAAAGCTTGGAATATGAACCTACACCTTTAATTGATTCAAAAAATGCTGAACAAGTCTGTTTTGCTCTATCCAACTGCATTTCTTTCTGTAGCTGCAAACAATGCTGGAGGATCTTGTGTGAAACAGGTTGTCAGTCAATCCTTATTGAAGACTACTGGTTTAGGCAAGAGTTCTATATATGGGGTTGAGGGCTCAGTTTTAACAAGGTGAGGATGAAAGCAAATTTCTTGTCTTTGCTTAGTGAATTTGTATTGTTCAATTGCTATGGATGCGTTAGGAAACTATGGACACTTTGGGTGAATTCTGCAGGGAGCTCTGTTCCAGCAGTGCTGGCCTTGCCACTCTGTCTCTGCTGTCTGGATGCATCTATCGGGTTGGTTAGATTGCAAAAATAATCATGGGCTTCTGCATTTCCATGGCCTTTCCTTCATGGATCTGTGCAGAAAACTCTATGGAAAAGGTTGTTTAAATTTGTATTTTTGAAGATATTTTCTGCAGGGCTGGAAAGTAGATTTTCTTGTGCTCAATGTATCTCTGTCCTTAGCCCGTGGACACTTGAATGTATTTTTGAGATCTAGAAAACTGGATGATGGTGCAGTGGTGTCTGAACTTTTTTCTGGGGTGGGGGACGACAATGACACACCAATGCATCCTCATGCAACGTATTCTTCTCACCCCATGCCATTTATAGAATATGAGAGCTTACTGATCTGGTTATCGCTGTGTTTAAGTCAGAAGGTTTTTATTTTTTAAAACTATTACAAGAGGAGCTTTCAGGATTTCCCAAAGCTATGTATCCCTATTTGTTCAAACACATTGTGTATTTTTAAATGTTATCAATATGGTTTAAATAAAGGAGCAGAAATTAATTTGAGTGCCATGGCAGTATAACACATTCCAACTTTACGTCAGAAATACTTTGTCAGCTAATACTGAAGTTAGTCCTTGTGTCATGGTCTGGTTTGCATAGTTTTGAAGTGATAAATTAGATAACTGTCACCTTATGCTTATTAAAAGGTGTGAAGTTAAGCACATGCTGTAGCTCTGCTCACAGGGACCTCTGCTTCAGCACAAGCAATGGAATTTGTCACTTGGCTGAAGGTGTTAAACCTTACAGTACTTACACACCATGATGAATTAATTTCTTGAGTCACAGGTGTGCCTGGTGGCCACGTTGTCAAAGGCTATGTCTTTTAATTAATCTTAAGAAAGGTAGTATGCCCCCATCTGTACTTGAATATTCTTAACAAATGCCACTGACTTAAGGCTTTCCATATTGAGTTTAAGTTAATTAAAACAGATGCACGGCTATTTTTGAAGAAATTAGTTGGTGATTACTTTTTCAGAGACTGTTGTGTTTAATTTTTATCACTTGGAGAAAGAAATCTCTGAAAATGGAATTAAGCTTGCATGTAAGTATCAGCCATTTAGGTGTGTAAAAGAAATACAAGGGTGGTGATGGCTTCATTCAGTTATTGTTATGCTTGAGAGAAAAAAATTCTCTAAACATGTAAAAATCAGAAATGAATGAAGAGAAACAGCAAAGCAGCAACACCGTACTGTAGAAATTCCATTAAGGATAAAAAACATGTTTAAAAAAAAAAAATTGCCTTAACTTGTTTGGAGACTACTGCCATTAAATTGCTTAATCACATAGTTATTGTACTGTTTTGTAGAATACTGGTATAAACAGTGAAATTCAGCCACTTTCTGAACGTGGAGGAAGTTTTACACACTCCATGAAAATAAATAAACCATGGTAATTCTTGCTTTCCTCTAGAAACAAAGACCTCTGCCTAATAAGCTTAGGTTGGGATGGCCTAAGGAGGTCAAGGCTAACATAGTTATCATGGTCAGTGGCTCACCACCTCTTCATTCTGTCTCCCTTGTACAAACCGATGAGTCACTCATCAATCAACTCTAAATTGCTGCTGTTTCAAGTGAATGGCATTTTAGGGTAAAGCACCATTGATTTTTATTTGGCTCTAAATGCTCTTTAAATGGTGACCATTCAGGTATCCATTAGCACTTCATGGTGTGGGTCCCTGCTGGCAGAGACCTGAACATCTTGGGGCTGTGGCTTTATTGCTCAAGCTGAGCCAGGGCATCCCTGCTCATCACTCTGTGCTTTCAGTGACTAGGTAGCTTCCATAATTGCAAAAATTTGAACGTTTCAGCAGTAAATGCTGGGAAATGCGAGGCATTACTGCAAGTACCGTTTGCTTTATCTTGCATATGCTTTTTTTAACATTTCTGTCCTAGAATTCCTAATAGCTTTTTGAAGCTGAACATCTTTCTGTCCTTTTTTGTCCAAGTACAGTTGCTTATGTTCAAGTTAGAAAAGCAGATGAGAAGGGGTTCTTTCTACCTTTAGTTTTCTTTTCTCCCCAGAAGCCAAACTGTGCCAGAGGACTGATGGTTTTGAAAGAGAAGTGTCATCCTTTTATGTGGCTGCTAATTCCTTGCTCATTTTGATGATTCTTTGTACTGTCATCTTTGTAGTAACTTTGCTTTGCTACTGCTTGGGTTATTTTCTCACGTTTGTGATGTTTAAGAAAAGTAATGAAATAATCCCTTGTAATAGAAATCCTTCTTTTTGCGTGTAGGAAACTCACAAATGGGTGCTACCATAGTAGATGCATTGGACACTCTTTATATCATGGGGCTTCACGATGAATTCAGAGAAGGACAAGAGTGGATTGACAAAAATCTTGATTTCAGTGTGGTGAGTAGATAATATTTCTCTAGGCCTTTTCACAGGGTTCCTCTTGGGGTGAGACAGAAGAGGTCTTTGAGCTGGAACTTAAAAAATCTTATGATTAAAAGTTTCAGAAGTTCAGGTGTAAGCTTTAGTGAACTTCTCTGTGTTTTTAACTTTATGTATTTTGAGAAAAAAACCACCCCAACGCTTTCACACTTTAATTATAAGTAAAGATACATGTATATATTGTGTTTTCAAAGTACAAATTATAATTGGATAATGAAAGAATGGGATAGTGGTCAGTGAGACCCAACAGGGCCTCAGAAATGAATGAATGCAGAAAAATGTGGCTTTACTATCTGATAGCAACTGGAAATAACTGAGCTGTGAAAGACCACTTCCCCAAAACCATAGTTTATAAACTACTTAACAATACAATCTCCTCTTCTCCCATGTCCTTAAGATGTTTTACATGAAGAACGCCATTTGAGTTGTCTTAGTTTGCCTACTGGTTCTAAATCTACCAGAATAATTTCCCAGCTAGTCATACAGCCTCTGACATCTAGGCATTCTTTTTGTGCGCAGAGTTTAGAATCATTAAATGGAAGAATGGCTCTATTTTATCCTTGTTGATTAGTGTTCTTATTACTAATTTTGGGACTGTGTCACAGTCTGGGACAGAATTTGTATTTCAATCCTTGGACTTCCCCTATGGTTCCAAAAATAACTTTTCAGTAGTGCCAAAATGAAATGTAGGTGTACAGTCAGAATTGAGTAGATGCTTATTGTTGTTCTTATATTATATATATTATTATAATGTCATATATTATACCTATGATATCCTACATTTCAGAAATTATTTGTTTGAGGTTTTTTCCTCGTTTTATACGTTGGCTATCTGGCAAACATTAAAGAAATTCTGCTCTGCTTTTTACAGTTAGTGCCAGAAAATTAGTCAGTCTAAAACTGAAGACCCTAAATATATCAGAGGTGGTATAGACATAATGGTACCATCATAAGGGTGAACTAAATTGCTCCCATAACTTTTGTCTGATCTGAGGCAATCTCAATATAAATTTGCAGAATTAGTCTTGGATTTGGGTGGAGGAAATTTTCATGACCCACTGAGGTTCAGTTACAGCTTCCTATGTATCAAAAAACATTGTTGGCTTAGATCTGCCAGACTTGAGTGATTTCCTTATATGGTTTGAAGTTTATAAATAAATAAATACTTAAATACTTTCCTCTTGGATTCTTTTACTGGGAAATAGAAGTCCTTGTTTTCACTGTACACTGTGCCACTGCTTGTGTGATTCATGACTTTAATAGTTATTGAGTGGAATTGTACACTGTGGTGTTGATATCTTTCTTATGTCACCTATATGTGAACAAAAATACATCTTTTACTAAAAACCTTTGTTTGGGAGTATTTCAAACCTTAGACTTCTAATCATCAGTGCTATTTGAGGAAATCTTTAAAGTATTCATATAATCTTTCTGAAATAATATGCGCAAAATGCGTTTCTTTTGGATACAAGCTAAATGTGTGACACACCGCGGGTGCCATAGAAATAGTATGAAAGGAAAGATATACCTATAAATATATTTTCAACTGTGTGCTAATTGGCAGGTCAACTTGTACAATGTACATTCTAATGACTTTTCTGGATAAAAGGAAAGACTGATGTATCTGAAAATCTTTTAATAGAACTACATTTCTGTCTCTAATGCTTTGAATGAATAGAAGTTTATGGGGGAGACAGATGGGGTGCATGCAGGCAAAGGAGTGAATGGGGTGCAGAAGGAGGCAGAAAGATGCTAAAACCAGCTAGTTCCTCTTAATTTTTCAGTGGGTTAAATGAGTCAAAATGTACTGGTGAATTTAGCCCAAGGATGTTAATGTACAGGAAGGCAGTAAAATGGTTTATTCTCTTGAGTTTCTCAGTGGTCTTGCAGTATTTGTTGTCATAACATTAAATGCATAAAGGCTGTTCCTAGACAGAGACTATGTTAAAACGGAGCTCTGAATTTGAGATTGCACATTGGAATTCAGGTTAAGAAAGCATATTACCGGAGTTCTCTAATTATTATTCTACTTTATCCTGTAAACCCAGAAGATTTGAAGTTATGCTTAAACGTAAGAGCAAAGATGCCGTATTATGGAAATGTACAGTCCTTAGCTTCTTTCCCAGCATCCCCAAACAACTTTAATTGCACTTTGTGGTGATAATATGATTAGACAGCAGGAGAAAAAATAATCTGATTTTTAAAAAGCAGTTGAAGCTGTTACTGGAATTTGTCACTTGGTGTCGTGAAGATGCACACAGGAATTTCAGCATGGATCTAGATGCTAAAACAGTACAAACTCTTGCATGCATATTGGTTTAGGATATGTACTTGCCTCTGCCTAGATTATTATTTTTCCTTCTTTGATTAGCGAGTTGGTTAATTATTTACTCTTTTCTTCCTGTTCTAGAATTCCGAAGTGTCTGTTTTTGAGGTCAATATTCGCTTCATTGGTGGTCTTCTAGCAGCATACTACCTTTCAGGACAAGAGGTAAGGAGATGGAAGATGTCTGTGAAATTTAATATATTCTAGCAAATGTTGCATATGAAGAATTTTCTAGAATCTTGGTTTCGCAGTAGTTTTCAAACTAATTTTACAGCAATAAGTTGTACAAAGTAACCAAATTCTTAGAGTATGCAATCTTTAAAGCTTGTTTCTGTGCAGGTCTCAGTCAATTTAGGACCCTTTGTTAGAGCTTTGAAGTGCTACTTTTATCAAGATTTTTTCAATAGATATCCACTCAGGTAAACATCAGCTTGAAATGTCAAGTCACTAGCTTCTCATGCCAACAATAACTTGTTTTGATATTCTGTAACTCCATAAGGGTAGAAATAATGGTTTTGTCACTTGTCCTACAAGGCTGTAGGCTTGCTTCACAAAAGCGCTACACAATTTTCTCAGTGACAAACTGAAAAATATCAAGCCAATTTTGTCCCAATTCTGAAACTTCTATTAAAAAAGATAGGAGACATGTATTTCTGAGCACTTATCCAAAGGCATAGTTAGCTTGAAAGGATGCATATACCCAAAGACTTGCAACCATGGACTTCTTTGGTCTAGCAGTAACATTGCTGTGACCTCTTATTTCACATATTTTAACAAGGCTGGAGCCTGACCCAACTACAGATTAAGTCATAGCTCTTTTTATATCTTATTAGCTAGCTGTCTTTTGATCTGTTGCCTATGTCTTTGATTTGTTTACTTTTATCCTTCTTTTTTTTTTTTTTTTTTAAATGGCCCTTCTGTAGTCCACTATCTAAAACGTTAGACTTACAGCCAGCCATATGTCATGGCTTAAGGTTCGTTACACCTTCAAGTGTTCGTATATATCTTCCTCCTTTGTTTAGGGGAGCACCACATATGTATCAATGATATCAATCAGGGATTTTAAGCCCAGAGCCCTAAAAATAACCAGGAGAACCCCCATATTTGGTGGCTCTTTAGGTCTTTGACATCATCCTGGGATCTGTGAATTTTCTCTTGTAGGAATGTCTTGTCTTTGGAAGAAGAGCTTAGTGGCAAAGCACAAATTCAGCGTATTTCTTGAAGGAAATTGCTAGTTTTATTTTTCATCAGGTACTACTGCTTCACCTTCTTTGCTGTCCATACTCTCCAAGCGCACCGTCTGCAGAGGGTTCAGCTGCAAGAAGCCCTTCCTGCTGCGCTGATTTATGTGGTCTGTTATAGGAGGCCCAAAGGAAAGGAGAAGCACAGAACTTTGCCCCTCTCTTTCGTTTGGAGCAACTGAAGAGCTGAGCTTGTGTTCGTGGCAGTGAGCCTTCGTCTGCCTCCAGAATCTGTCAGGCCTAGGCCTCCCCTCAGAGTTTCCTCACAGTTCAGTAAGGATTTTACCCTCAGTGAGTGATCCTATTCCCCTGTGTTCCAAGTCAGCTTTTTAAACTGATTGCTGTGGCACCTCTTCAGGAAAACAGCCTTTCTAGCAGCTCTCGCTTGTCTTAGAGTAGTGGTGAAATTCAAGACCTGTTAGTTTACAGTTTTGTCCTAACAAAAGATGGCATAAAAATCACTGAATGATCAGCCCAAATATTAACTTGAGGCAGCTTCTGAATTTCATCTAGGTCAGCATTATTAACATACCATTTTTCTTTTGAAGGCCCCCAGAAGAGAAGCTGCCTTCTGCTGCCAATCATAAGCAAGGAAAACTGCTTGTGTTTTTATTTCTGTAGCAAAGGAGTTTCATGGAGAGCAGTCTGAGCTGCATGTACTTTTTGACTTGTGCCAAGGAGCAGCTGAAGTAGCCAAGCTGGAACCACCAGGAGTAGTTATGGTAGTTCCTACTGTAGTACAAGTGACCTCAGCATCATATTGAAGGATGCTTCCTTTCCAGAAATCTGTAGTTCTGCTGCTTGGAGCTCAGATCATATAAGTACTATGTGATCACTGAAGCCTTCAAGCATTGAGTAGAACAGTCCCACATCATGTTTTCAGCTAGGAATGTTGATCCTGTCTCTGGATAACTTAGTCAAACTGGAGCATGCTCCTTGGAGTCATCTACTGTGAATATGGAAAACCTTAGAGAAAGAGCAAAGATCACTCGTCAGTAGCTGGATTGTTTGTATAGATCAATAGCACACCTGTGCACAAGTACCTTACAAGAACTTTTTTGCCCCAATATGCAGATGGGTGCAGCCAAACACTGCCAAAACACATGCTTTGCCTGCGTTGGTAAAGCTGAGTATTTATTTTCCTTTCAGTTGCTTCTAACAGTTTGGTAGAGTCAGAACAAGCTCCTTTGCTTAAAGAGTTTTCATCAACACATTTTATTTCTTTCCTCCTTAGAAGGCTTTTACAGTCTGTGTTTTCTAAATTTTGGCCACTGGGCTGACTCTTTTGTATTTAAAAGTATTTTTATGGCATTGGTCTCTCCAATGGATTAAAAATGCTTCGTAACTTGTGGTAGAAGATTGTTCCTGTCAAGTGTTCATATGTATTATCTTTGTTTTCCAAAAGAAGAACTCTGAAAAAAAGTGTTCAGACTGCATTTCTTTCAAAATAGTATGGCAGATAGGACTGCTGCTGCTACCTGAGAGACTACTTCATTTGCCAAGTTAGATGGTTTCTCTGCAATTTGTCAGCGAGGATAAGACAGGCAAGGGAACTTGAGGCTTTTCAGTTATTGAGCCCAGGAGAGAGACACCTACCTCTGATGAGAACTCCTTTGAGTTGGAAATAGGTTTTTCAGATGTGATTTCCAATCTGGTTGTCTCCCTTCTGTTCCCAAGAAGGGAAGGTATTACTTGGCTCAGTATTGGGGCATGCTTAATTTCTTTTTTTTACTGCATTCAGACATGTGAGGAGACACTTCTCAGCCACTGCTAAGACAGGCAAGCCCCATCCCAAGTGTTTGGATGTTTTGTTTGATCAGGTAGTGAATGTGCACATGGGCTTATGCCTCTAAGGGAGAGTCTTTGTCTACTGGTAGGCATCCTTCCTTTGTTCTTCAAGCTATCAATTACTTGCTCATATTGCCTTCCCACGCCTTCTTGATATTCCAGTCCCCATCTCCCTTCCTCCAAGCCTCTACTTCTGTAAGACTGTTGCTAGATACTGGTTTAGAAGGTTATCATACTAATTTTCATACTTTTGCATGTCTTGTTTGATGTGTTGAAAAATAGGTCCGATACATGGAACAGGGCTGTTTGGAATTAATTCTGTTTTTCCCCTTTTAAATAAATTCTGCTTAGGTCAGCAACAGCAAGTTAATGCTGTTTGGTGACAGTTACAAAAACTATTCTTGGTGTTTGGTGACAGTTTGGTGACAGTTTGGTGACAGTTACAAAAACTATTCTTATTTCATTTTGACTCCTATCACTTAGTGCTGTTAAAGATGCTTTAGTGACAACTGTAAAAGAAAGTGCCCAGGACTCAGCATCAGCTGTGAAAGTTCAGTCATTTTTAGGTGGCCACATTTGGAGTATTTGATAGCATGATTTCTCTCTATGCTTTTGCCCTTTCTATGGAGAGAGTAATTGTGCTTGAAAGGGTTTTATCTGATTATGAGTCGTAATGCTAGATATTGATCATAGTTTTTAAATAAGTATGGATGTTAATTTAGATAAAGTTGTCCTGTTTACTGCTTCTATTATAAACATGCTAATTTAAAATTATTTAGCATGACTAGTGGCATGACTGTGGTCTCCATTTTAGCTGTCATGTTACTGGCATTGCTTAGAAGGAACATCAGCTGTGGTCGTAGTTTTAACGATGCTGGTTATAGTTGATGGTAAAATTTTAAACCTTTCATATTAAGATTGTGTGCATTGCTGTCCCTTTTTTCAGTAAGAATTCCCTCTTGCTCACTGCAGTGGATGGGGGAGTGATGAAATATATCTCCTTTACAAAGAAGAAAAAGCTGCTGTTTTTAGCAACTGACAATTTGCCCTAAAATGCTGTAGGCTTTCCCTGTCCAGTGTTGAGTCACAAACCTTTCTTTGTGAAACATGACACTTGTGAATTTTTGAACAGCTCAACCTTTCTGCTGGGCTTCCTTGAGTGATAAGCATGTAAAGCTTGAGGAGGATGCGTTTTCATGTCCCTCTGGCTGAATGTTTTGGCTGTCTTGCCTCCCTGTACCTTTCTGTTGACGTAGAGAGGCAAAAATGTTTCTCTGTCTAACAGGCAGCTCTCCTGATTTGGGAAAAAATCACCATCTTCCTCCATTTTTCCATATCAGAATGCCTTTTAAATAGAAGAAAATAAAGATATACCTGTGAAACTTGACACAGTGGAAAGTCTGCCCATGCATTCTATTTCAGTCTTCTCAAGTTGAAACAACACTGAGGTTTTATCAGGTGGCAGGGGTAGTAGGTCTGCAATCTGGGAGGCCCTTGTTTAAATCCTCTGCACAATAAATTTTTCCTGGATGATAGTGGACAGGCCATCTGATGTCTGACTAGGTGTATATTATCAGATCTAAGACTGTACCTTCTTTGTCTCAACTCTTACTTAGGAATGAGGTCCCAATCTGTCATTGCTTTTAAGAATCTTGGGTTTGGTTTTTTTTTTTAAGTTTTGAGCCTGTGGCTTTTCTCCAAAGTACATTATTGAAATATATAATGAATATATGCTAAAATAATGGAATGTAGAGTCATAGAATGGTTTGGGTTGGAAGGGACCTTTAAAGATCAACCCCCGTTGCCATGGGCAGGGACATCTTTGAACAGGTTGCTCAAAACCCCATCCAACTTGACTTAGAACACTTCCAGGGATGGGGCATCCACAATATCTCTGGGCAACCTGTTCCAGTGTCTCACAACCCTCATTGTAAAAAATTTCATCCTTATATCCTGTCGAAACCTACACTCTTCCAGTTTTAAAATAGTTGCCCCTTCTCCTGTCACTACAGGCCATGGTAAAAGGTCACTCTCCATCTTTCTTATAAGCCCTCTGTATATATTGAAAGGCCACTATAAAGTTTCTCCAGAGCCTTTTCTTCTCCAGGCTGAACAACCCCAACTCTCTCGGCCTTTCCTCACTGGAGAGGTGTTCCAGCCCTCTGATCATTTTTGCAACCGTCCTCTGGTCCCGCTTGAACAGGTCCATGCCTTTCTTGTACTGGGGGCTCTAGAGCTATATATAGTACTGGGGTCCCCAGTACCAGTGGGGTATAATGCTTCCTGATTTTTTTAAAAAATTGTACTGTACTGTCAAATCAAAGAAAGAAAAAGACTTGAGAAAAAGCAGGGCGGGGAAGCATGAGATCTCCTGGGGGTGCTGTATGTCCAGGCAGGTGGTCTTCTGTTTTGCTGTATGCCAGAGGTTTCTTCCCAGTTTCCACTGAACAACCAATATAAAGTGTTTCTTCACTCGTTGATATTCTGTATTGAGCTATACATTTATAGGCATAATCTCTAAGTACCTAAATCTCTTAAATAGGAAGTGCAAAATGCATCGTGCCTGTTCTCAGGCAGCTACTAATTAAACTTTTTTGATGGTACAGGGTTTAGGGGAGTTGCGGTACAGGGTTTAGGGGAGTTGCTTAGTAGAAAGTGGCTGGGAGCCATACTGGAGAACTAGGCACTCTTTTTCTCCACCCAAGGTTATGATAGAATGGATGAAATTTTTACGTTTTGCATTTTGATTAAAAAGGAAGCATGATCTTGTAGTTAAGGTGTGTGAACTACAAGTTTTCCACTGTCTGAGTTCACAGGCACCACTATGCTTCCTCTTTTCCATCTGTCAAATGGAGTTATCAGGCCAAATTAACATACTGGCAGTAAAATATATGATGACTTCTTATCTAAATGGAGCCAGACTGTTTCTCAGTAATCCCTGCAACAATCCTTTAACATCTGTAGGAACTAGACATGGTCTTCATTATGCTTGGGGGTGACGTTATGATATAGTTGATAATATAACAGAACTAAGTAGAAAGGAAATGTTCCATATGCCTGCTTTGGAGTAAACATTGAGTATGGTAGCTCAGGATAAAAGTCAGCCTTACCTGAAAAAAAAAAAAAACAAACACAAAACAACAAAAAACCCCAAACAAGCCCCCCTCCAAACCCAAAACAAAACAAAAAAGCAACTTTTTATTTTTGTGGCTGTGTTGACATTTATTTTTTCTCACACATTAGCCTGGCAGAAATATATTTTTTGTCTTTAGTTATGAATCCATGCTTTTTATAGTTTTCAGTGATGCCTATCAAGGCATTATTTAGCATTTTCCTTAGAACAGTAGATTCCTTTATATTTATTCCCTAAGCTTACTGTATAAGAACATTTTGTGTTCTTTACTGTTATCTTTAACTTCTTATCCAACAATATAAAATAAAATATCTTTATATGACTCTATTGTATGTAATAGCATCAGGATAGAAATGCTTAATGAAAGAGTATCATGTATACACACAGATCAGAACAAGATAAAGCACTTGCATTTCACAAAAAAAGGATGCTGTTACAAGTTGTACTTTTATTATTAGATTGGAGCTGTCTGTTCATACAGTCTTTTAAAGTCTCTTTCCAGGGAGGTTCCTTTATTACCTGGAAATCGGAGATATTATATAGTTGGTTTCTCAGGATGTGGCTCTGGAATTCTTTCATCTCCCATGGTGTCTATCCAGTTCTCTGCTTGAAGATTTTGTTCAACATCAGTCATGTTTAGTGCTTGCTTTTTCTCTGGGTAACATGAGGTTTTCTCTTTGCTATGTATGTTGGTATTGGCAAATTCTTTTTGTCAACACAAATTATCTAATTGGTCTTTACTGGGTATATGTTCGATTATACGTTCTTTTCCTTCTTTCAGTCACATCTATGGATCTGGCTGGTTTTGGGTATGAAGGTAGCTGATACTGATTTCTGAGGGAGGACAGGAGGGCTGCTTTGTAAAATCACTGTCTGTCCAAAATGTTCTCAACTCCTGGCTCAAAAAAGCAACAACCAGGCAATCAGTAAGAATGAATGGCATCAAGCAGAAAAGAGCTGTCTGATCTTACTGCAGTAATGCTGAAACAACAAAGTTTGCCAACAGACCGCAGCTATAAGCTGCAGTAGAAGTTACAAAATAGATCAGTGATGACTGTGCCTTAATGTCAAATCTGTGAGAGTAGGTTACCAGGAGACCAGAAATTGAAATGTCCTCAAGGGCTAGCACAGTCAAAGGTCTGTCAGAATCTGATGTAGGGTACCACACTGGAATCTTCAGCATAAACAGGATTTTCTTTTGTGAATCAAATGGTTCAAGAGCTAAGATTTCTATTATGCTGTTCCCACACCTGGTTAGTGAAGGAGTGATAAATACGAGGAAGACATCGTAGACCAACAATGCCAGCAAAAACAAGCTGCAGTTCTTCATATTGGCTATGTGAACTTCTTTGAGCTCATAAAGGCAGATGAAGATTCCTAAAGCATTTTGCAGGATCCAGGCCCACTGTTCCTCATTTCTGAAGACCATCCAAAAGACAGCAGTGAAGATCCTGAACCCTGCTAGGAGCAGTTCCTTCACTTCCAAGCCTTTGTAAAGACACTGTAAATGAACTTTCTGCTCTCCAAATGGGAGTTTGTTCAAGGAAGGAGAGAGACAGCTGTAGAGTCCAACTGGTGTACAGGTACAGAATAATCCTGTAATTAAACACACTAAATGATTGTAGGAGCAATAAAGCATAAGCAAGATAAAGGACAATGTTGCTATATTTTTGCAAATAAAGAAGATACCAGAGATGATTGCTCAAAATCTTCTGGTTTTTAACAGTTGTATTTGATGAATTGCTGTTGTTTCTCCTCTGTGGCTCCTGCCCAGTAGCTTCCAGCAGTGACTGTACCTGCTGTTAGAATGAATGTGATACTCGTATTACAATGCCAAATGTCTGTCCAGCTCAGGGCAGTTGAGGACATATTTAATTGAAATTTTGATTTGAATGATTTTAAACATGATATCACTTGTTGTAGTTAATGTTTGGCATAATGTTAATTGTGTCTTTATGTATGGGTGAGGGCTTTATTTACGTGTTTTTGTATTTTTTCTTCTTTAATGCTTGTTTCAGTGGGTAAGCCTGTTTTTCTTCTGATCCTCAAGAAGTCAGTGCTTGTTTAGATATGTTTGCTTTATGTAAAGCATGGGCTTTAGAATGTGTCTTCTAAGGTGGTTGTTTTGAGTATGGGTCTCCCCCGTAGAAGTGTGTGCACTGACTGTAGTACAGTGCTACAGTCACTCCTCTGTTCCAGGTCTGAGATGGTTGTTAGGTCACAGAGTGCTTGGGAAGTATTGTTCTGTCCTGCAAATGCATGAAATGCAAGCCCAACCAGAGGGTAGATCTCAGGGGAAGAGCTAGTCATCACTCGTACCTTCAGTGCAGGGTCCTTGGCAGGTGTGTCTAATACTGATCTTTATACACACCCAGGATGAACCTTCTATTATTAATCTTTTCTGTAAAATGATACTGGGCATGTGCTCCATAAATGTTCATTCATGAAAGTTTACAGTATTCTTGTATGCTATGCTAATTTCAGACATCAGCAATTGAGTAGTGGATAGACTTATGGATAAAGTGCTGGAGATATTCATGGGATTTGGGGTGCTTCAGTGAACAAATGTATGACTGTACCTTTTCTCAGGAATTAGCGCTCTGAAAGCTTATGGCCCTCATTTACAGATTAGAGTTCTTAAAGCTTCTGAAAATTCAGCACGCTTTCTGAAGCAAGATGAACTAGAAAAAGGAATGCTGTAGCTAGCAGTGGTTTGTAAAAACTCAGATTTAACTCTCTTGACTAGCATCTTATAGGAAGTCTGTGTAAAACCAAACATTGAGCCCATGGCTTCTGGGTTCCTCCCCACAAAAGTTCAGCTGTAGTTGTTTGCAGCAGGATTTGGGGGTTGTTTCCAGTTCTTGAGTATGTGCTGGGTTGTAAGGAAAGCCAAGCGACTGAGGACTAGGATTAGTAAGTGATACTTACATGCTTTGCATAGAGCTCATTTGCTAGCAGTCCGTAAAGAGATTTGTAAGGTGTGCAGGAGTAACTCCATCTTGCCTTTAGAGTAACTAAGCATCTTATCTGGTGTGAAGAGCATTTGTCTGTGGAGAGAGCGCAGGTACCTGTTGACTGCTTGCTTTTTTTCATGAAGTACAGCTTCACAAATTGTTGAAACTCCTGGTGTGACTGGTAGTGGCAAATAAAA
>NW_009646842.1:1707713-1744244 GCF_000708025.1 Charadrius vociferus
GTCCAGAGATGGATAGAGGGTAAGTTGTTGAGTGGAGTACATGGCTGTGCTTGAGAAACAGCACCAAGTAAGGAAAACAAAGTGAATATTATTCACTGTTCTGTGATAGTGGCAGGAGGACACTTACACCATTATGACAAAGTGTTCTTGTCTGCTGCTGATTTATTAATACAATAAAAAGGATAGCTTATTGTTCTATTTTTGTTGAACAAAGTTATTTATGGTATTTGCAATATAAAAAAAGACTAATGATTCACTGTGTTTACCTTTGCCAGCCTTAGGTATAAAGCAGTTCCTTTACATGATTGTCTTTCTCATCTTTATAAACACCATCAAAATGACATGTCTTTCTGGGCAAGATAATAATATAATTCGCATGGATAAATCCAGCCTGAAATCTGTCATTTAAAATAGAGAGCGAGGGCTGTTAAGTACTTGATACTTTATTAGCAGATAATCAAACTAATCCTTTCCAGGAAACTGACAGGCAGCATTTCTTCTGTTCAGGAAAACTCCTTAGTAAAATTATGGAGCCTATGGATATCCCCAGTAACTCACCTAAATATATAAAGTATAAGTCTTCATTAAGCAAGACAACGTATTTTGTGAACTGGTTTCACAGAAGTCTTGACTGTATCTATGAAAGTGCTTATCTAAATTAAGTTTTCAGGGGTTTAAAATCTTGGAAGAGAACAGCATTGTGAATGTCCTATCCAGTAAAGATGAGATTTCAGTTTGTTGCCAGGAGATGTGCTGCTTATTCATAAGTAGTCGTGACAGCTCACTGGTCTCTAACAGGACACAGCCTGAAAAAAATATTTTTTTTCCTTGAGTTTTAAAGCATTGTCACTGCTCGCGGTGGTGCAGATTGTAATCCTTGTGCAGTTTCTGTTTACCAGGCTTGTACTAAATGTTTTCCTGACTGGCAAATGACGTTTAGCCCAATTTATTGCTGCATCTTGGTACTGCATGGCACCCAAAGAGGAAGAAAGGGGGGGAAACTGACTTCATGGTAGTTTTGTTTCCTCTAAGCCTCATTGGAAATAGGTTTGCCTATTGGTATAACACGCTTTAAACTGGTGGAAATAAAGTACAAGCTGTTTTAGCAATAGAAAGTATAACTGTGCAGTAATGACCAAAGAGTGAGTTGTAAGAGTGGTTATGTTCGTGTAGAGGGCTATAAAAGCTAAGAAAGAATAGATCCTTTTAACTACTTGCATGCCATGTATCTTCAGATGACCATGTCTATTAGTTTTTGGCTCCCTCTTCAGTAGTGTAACAGTCATACTGATGCTGATGGGCAGCAATGACAGCAAGCACAGTATCTTACTTGTTATTTTTCTAGACATTCATTTATTGGCTCTACTGTTGACACAGTAACACTAATTTCTACCCACTGAGTTTTCCTATGTTCTTTCCTCCTACGTTAGCATCAGCACTGAAGGTTTTCATGCTTGATCTGATCCAGAGGAGGTATGGCATTCTTTTTCGTCAACTGAAAACACAGTTCCTCCAGTAGGATTATTTTTTTTTTTAATTTTAAAACAAAGCAAAAATGCAACTCCAGACATTATAGCATCTTTGGCTGGTTTTGCCTTTTGGAACTTGTTTTCATTCAGTGCTAACTATTATGTTTCCCTCTGAAAAAGGAGTTTGAATATTAAAAACTGTTTAGACAAGAACAGGTACTGGGAGAGAAAAATGAAATAAATGCCACAAATGCTACAAAAAAACTGCTATGCAAACCCACTAAAAAATAGCAAAAACACTAGTAAAAGTCATGTTGCCTCTAATGATGTGTTCACTTATTACATGATAAAGATGGTGAACTCTTCCAGTCTATTAGGAACCAAGAAGACGCTAAGCTGTCTGCAAGAGTACTGTCTTAATATTTATGAATTGGATAATCAGCTGAAAAATCTTTAAAGAAATGACCAAGAAGCTCTCTAACCTATTAACATTATTTTTTTTTTTTCCATTCAAAATATAAAATTGCAGGTAAGTGCCTAAACCAAAAGAAGACAACTACGTCCATGTTCAGAAAAGGTCATTTAAGGTGACCTAGGTACCTGTGAGCCAGTTAGTCTTGACTTCACTCCTCCTCCCTATCCCAGAAATTAATGCAATTAATGGAAAATAAGAGATCATCAATATAGTAGGGATTGACAATAAAAGTATTCTTCTAAGAATTTATAGCTGACTGCAGATTTGCTGATGTTGAGATCGCAAGTAAATATGAAACTCTGGGGAAATTCAATCAATTGGTCAACGTGGCGTGCATAAATGAAGTCCATTTTAATGTTGCCAAAGGTACAGGTGTAAGTTGTAAGAAAAAGCCAGGAATCCACGTAGGCCAGACCAGCATGGGAACAGAACAAGGCAATATGTTTTGAGTAGCTGTGGCTTCAAGAGTATGTGGAACAAAAGGCAAGCAGCTCAGTTTGAACTCTTGGTATGAAATCCTGTGGCAAAAGACCCATAAACATTTGGATTTATTAACAGAAGTTTTGAATACAGGGAGGAATTTATTTCTGTTTAAGTCGTTAATAAAGGGTCACTGTTGGTATACTGGAAACGTCTTGGTAGTCATGTTCTTAAAAGTATGTGTAAAAACAGCAGAAGTGTAGAAAAATTACAAAAAGATAGAGGACTGATGGTTATGATTCCTGGACATATGAATACTCAGTATGTTGTATATGACTCAGTCCAGACATGTCTCTGGAAGAAACGTTTCTCTTAAATGCTACTTACTGACAGAGACACAAAAGGTGGCTTGGTGATTATGCTTTATTTTATACAGAAGGTCAACTTGTTGCTCTGTGGAGCCTTTTTGATTTTTGTTTCTGTGGCATAAAAGAAGCAAATTTTTGTCTTATTTCTGGCCCTAGGCTCTATAAATTATGCTGCAGGAATTTAGGGTGTTTATCTTAGCATTTTTCAAAATAAATGTCTTTTTTCAAGTGCCTTGCAGAATTTATGCAACTATGAAGATTCAGTGCTTACTAATTCATTGCTCATAGCTTTTGTTTGCCAACTAATTTTCTGTCAGAACTTGGTCCTAATATATGTATTAACTGTAGATAAGCTAAATATGTCTGTAAATCTGTGAAAACAAGCCAGTTCATCCATTTAAAAAAAAACCCCAAACACAAAGCGCTATTGACTCACTTTCATCAGGTACAATGTAATGAAATGTAATTTGCATCTGACATTGTGTAAAGGATATGTGTTTGAAGATGTAAAAGCTATGTGGTTTTTTAAATTATTTTTTCTAGACTGTCTGATTATTGCATTGTAATCTGTTGCATCATACCAATGGGAGGAGGGAGGCTGTGTGTGTAATTAGTGCACATAGTGTGAAACAATATGTAATTTCATCTCTGTTTAACTTTTTGGTAAAGGCAAATACAGTCTAAAGGAGACTGAGTAATCTCTGGCAAAGTCTAAAGGGGAAATCAAGATTAATTTAAAATGGAAAGCTTGGCAGTACATTCAACAGAAACACGAGACAGAGGAATAACTGAGAAAGAAAGTGGAAATTGATACAATGTAAGCACAGAGCTGAAGGACAAAAAAGATGACATGGCAGGGAAAAATACATGGGAAATGAAGGAGATATTTGACATGAGTGGAGAATGCGTTAGGAGCAGGTGTTACCAAAAAAAGCCAGTGTCGAGAGTGATTAATAATCAGAGAAGGTAGGTAATTTTTATTGCATGAAAGGGATTCTCGCAAGACTTGTAAGTATAGCGCACACAGCTTAATTACTTGACTTTAGAACCATTTCTTAGGGTTCCTAATACACATTTTCCTTCTTAAAAACCACAGAGACACTAGATCGTTAGTTGGGTTGGGACCTTGAGGAACATAATGCAGTCTGTTACTCAACTCAGTAGAACAATTAGTAGTAGCAAAATGCCAAGGATCACTGATTAATAAAAAATAAATTAAAAAAAGAAAACACAAAAAATCACCAACACAAGATTCATTTTTTATTTGCTTTGCCTGAGTGTGTTTGGCTACAAAGGCACATTAGAGTCAGTTCTACGACTGAAGAATATGGAGATGGGAAAGCATTCTTCCCCTGTCAGAGTCCCCAAGATGTACCTCATACTCCTGTTCCTTACAGCTACACTCTTGGCTCTCCTTCCGTGGTCCCTTGTTATGTCTTGTCTTCTTTAGCCCTCCATTCATTCACTGCCCTTCCTCCTCCTGATGCCTTTTGTTTCTTCCCTTCAGCTCCGATTCGTGCTCTCTTCTTTTAACAACTTCTCCCTGGCACTTCACCTTGTATGAGGAGGGGGGACTGGAAGCCCTATCTTGTACCAGTTTTGCTTCCTTGCTGGCAAAGCTCCATACTGATCTTCTGTCCCTGGATGGCTCTTTTGTCTGGTTTCCTGATGGCCATTCAGATTAATCTTTCTCCATTCCCTTTTTCCACGTTCTTTAAATCAGTCTTTCTTGCTGCCAGCAACTAGTGGGAGAACATTTAAGCCAGATGCCAGACATTGTCCGTGCTCTCACATCTGGTTCCCTGTGCTGCAGTCGTTCCCGCAGCAAGAAGAAATCACATGAAAGCAGGGTCTTTTAAAAGCCCACTTAGAACCTTGGAGCGTGCTTAGGCATGAGCGATCATGATTAGTATGTTGTGCAAATTCGAGATTATTGCTTCTAGTCCTGCAACAATTTGTTTACAGACGTAACTAATCTGGCAGGTTAATACTGCTTATGCAGGGAAACTTACAGTCAAGAATCAGAGAGACGAAAAGAAGGAAAGATAAAGCACAAAAATTGCCTGGGCTGAAAGCAACTTTCTAATAATAATAAAAGAAGAGAAAATTAACTCAAAACTGTCATGGGTTTTGGCTCAGTTAGGCAGGATGAGAAACAGTGCATTGTATCTTCCTGGAATGATCAGATCAAGGAGGCATTTATATGCCAGATATTCATCACATCATCACATTTCTTCTGAATTGTAAGTGATCTGTGATGTTGGCTGACTGGTGTAAAGTGCCTCAGATTTGAAGGCCCTTTAAAAATGGAGAATGTGTAACTTTTCTACTCAGATATGCATGAAACCCATGCCAAGGAAGCTGATACGACTATTGAAATGAACGGAAATTGTGCAGTTTAATTGACATATTATTAGCCAGTGCCAGGTAGTTTAAATGTGATTAGCTGGGTTGTCCACTGCATGCCAATTTTTTATGTTTAGCTCTTCTACAGCAAAAGATTCAAATATTTCTAATAAGCTAATACATGCACAAACTTTCTCATGTGGATTTTTCAAAAATATCAACAGTGTGAAACCAATGAATATTTCATTAGATCCTAAGATGCCTCAGTCAACAGTAACTAGATTCCTCATGTCTGTTGTCCAGGAAAGCAGCTTTGGAAAACTTTAGTAACAGATAAAGATAGTATCACTTAAGAATTCTGCTTGCAAATCTTTCTCTGCTGATGGTAGAAAACCACCATGGTATTTATTATCTTGTATCTAAGAATCAGCATTTGAACATAAAATTGCTAATTTGTAAATAGGGAAATTTGTATTCAACCAGATAATATCTGCTTTATCTGTATTTAACTGATGCAGTTCAAGTATTTTTCTGTGTTTATTTTTCTGCTCATTTGTAGACTGGAGTTTGTAGTTTAACAATATAATCAGATAGGGATTTTAATGCTTTTCAGTAAAACTCTAACTTGGGAACTACCAATAGGATAGTTTTCTTGGGTTGTCTAGTCCATGCAGATCAGTTGATGTGATGGGGTAATTTCTTGCCATCTATTTTGCCAGTGCTTTAGCTGTCTTTGTATTCCATATTCTAAAAAACCCTGACCTTTATTTTTAACTCAGAACAGTCCAGAACCTCATGGAAAGAGGAGATCTGGAGACTTGGGTGTATGAATGGACATGTGCAGCCATGTGAGCTGTACTGAGCTTTTTGTTTCAGAAGTAGAATGCAGTTTTTTTCCTTGAAGTCAGGATAATTCTGATACACTTCATTAGAAGTTTTTTACAAGCTGAATCTCCGAATCTCTAGACAGAGATAATAAGTATAGCTAGGCTTGTGTAGCCATGATATTTAGATCAGAGGCGACTGTTACATCACCTAATTTCATGCATCATCTGAAACTGGACAGCCTTTCTTCCCTTCCTGCCATTCTTTCAAATTGTCAGCAGTAGCATATCTTTCAGGGAGGTATCCAGTGTTACTTTCTTTTGTAAAAGTATTTGTAGAACTCTCATGTGTGGTGTTACTGGCTAAAGAAAATGTCAGCCTAGTCTGCATGTTTTGAAAACTAAGGGAGTTTCAGAAAATCTCTTTACAGAGGCATTTTTCTTTTAGTGCAAAAAACCTGGTTTGACTTTAGAAATCTTTAAAGGGAAGAGATTCCTGGATCAGAATGGATGCAGGAGGAGGCAGTCATAAATTCTCATAAATGTTGACTCTGAGTTTCCTGAATTGGTAATGTTTTGGGTTTTTTTTGTTTTGGTATGGGTGTTTTGGTTTGGTTTTTTATTTGAAAGAAGGAACATTTCATGAAGCATTTGTTGGCTTGTGAAATGAGTAAATCAGTGAGTTATGCAATATTTATGGATGAAGTACTATCTGCTTTATCCTGTTGTTCTTGAGAGACGAGAATTCTCATAGCACAGGAGGGCTCTGCAGCAACAGTTGCATGAACAGAAGTAACCGGTCCTGGACTTCCATCAGGGTGAATTTGGCAGTGTTTAACATTTTGGAGACTTTCAGAATTAAAGAATTAAGCCAAATTTCTTTCTCTCTGCCTATGTAAATCTGTGGGTACCAGCTGCACGCCTTCCAGAAGTGTAGTAGCCTAAAAGGCTAAGGTTTACATGAGTATCATTGGACACCAAAGCTAATGCACAAGATGCATGGGTCACCCTTAGGTGGCTTCAAAAAGAGCAAGAAGGAGGACCCAGGGAACTACCGGCTGGTCAGCATTACCTGAATCCCTGGGAAGGTGATGGAGCAGCTAATTCTGGAAACTATTCCCCGGCCCAGGAACAGCAAGGTGACTGGGAAGTCATCAACCCTGATAACCTATGATGAAATGACTGGCTTGGGAGATGAAGAGATGTCACTGGATGTTGTCTACCTAGACGTTGGTAAGGCTTTTAGCACTGTCTCCCGTAAGATCCTCACAAAGAAGCTGGTGAAATATTGTCCAGATGAGCAGATAGTGAGGTGGATTGAAAAGTGGCTGAACAGCTGGGCCCAGACAGTGGTGATGGTCAGTGGGGCAAGATGTAGTTGGAGGCTAGTAACTAGGGGTGTACCCCAGGTGTCAATCCTGTTCAACATCTTCATTAATGATATGGATGGTGGAACAGAATTCAGCAAATTTGCTAATTACACAAAACTGGGAGGAGTGGTTGATATGCCAGAGAATCATGCTGCCACCCCGAGGGACCTCAGCAGACTGGAAAAATGGGCTGACAGGAACCTCATGCGGTTCAACGAGGGCAAGTGCAAAGTCCTGCATCTGGGGAGGAACAACCACATACACCAATACATGCTGGAGGTCAACCATCTGGAAAGCAGCTTTGCAGGAAAGTGGTGGACACCAATTTCACTATGAGCCAGTAGTGTGCTCCTGCTACAGGGGAAGCGAATGATACCCTGGGCTGCTTTAGGAGAAGTGTTGTCAGCAGATCAAGGGTGGCGATCCTTCCCTTTTATTCAGCAGTGGTGCATCCATGCATGGAGTGCTGTGTCCAGTTCTGGGCTTCCCAGTACAAGAGATATGGACATACTGGAGGGAGTCCCGCAAATGGCCACAAGGATGGTTAAGGGAGCGGAGCATCTCTCATCTGAGGAAAGGCTGAAAGAGCTGGGACTGTTTAGCCTGGACAAGAGAAGTCTCGGGAGGGAGCTCATCAACGTGTACACGTATCTGAAGGGAGGAAGTAAAGAAAGCACAGTCAATTGACACCATAACCATTTTAAGTTGACACCATAGTTCACCTTCAGGTTGTTTCCTGCTTTTTTGAGTCTGGTCTTAGACTGCTGAGATGGGTTTAGATTTTTCACTTCCATTTTATATTTTTTTCTGTCATGGAGAAGGTAATATAAATTCACAGAGCATTCCTTTGCAGGTTAAGTCTTCTCTTGTTTAAAGACTTCAGTCTTTTAGAAATGCTAAATATTGTTCATCGAGTACTTTGGTAATCATTAAAGCTCACCAAAGACAGCAACAGTACCTTAGCTATGGCACTGTCTTTAGAGTATCTGCAAACGTTCCTTCCTTGAACATCTGCTATAACTCGAGAGGCCCACGGTGCTGAAGAGATGCTGTTGTATTTATGTAATTCTACATCATTCTACCACTATAGGTGGTGTGGTTTGTAGCTGCCTTGCTAAATCTCACATGAACGTGGATTTACATTCTCCAGGACCAATTCTAGATTTGACATACCTCTTCAGTCATCACTCAGAAACATCTTTAGAATATAGCTGAAGTGTTCTTCCATTCTCAGTTCATGCTATGATAGGTGAAATGTTACCAGAATCTTATTGCATTTCCCTCAACTCACAAGGTGCCTTTGTAATTAAATCCCTGGAATCTATTAGAAGTAAATATGTAAAGAGGGAGTAATTTCTTCACTTCTTGGTAGCAGGATGGCCCCCACTTGCAGTGGGGAATGCCCTAGGAACACTGTAAAACCCAGGAGTTCCCAGTCTTGAAGAAAATGTGTTGAACCTAGAGGTGTTCATCTGGCATGCAGACATTTTCTTCCTATGCATAAGTTATATATATACACACATAGGCAACAAAACAGCAATGCTTATTAAGCTAGTTTTTTGGTGTGGTTGTTTTTTGTGGGTTTTTTTTTTTGTGACAGTACTGCTTATCTTGATTTTCAGCAGTAAATCACACAACTAGCCCCTATCTCTGCTCAGGCAGAAAGTCCGATCTGACAAGTTGAGCTTTAAATTGGTGGTTAACCACAAAAGGGCAGCGAAGAGCTCACTGCTGCACATTGAACTCTGAAGGTAGAAAGACAACTATTCTAGATTGGGCCAAGAAATACTGAATATTTTCCTCAAGGGTCTGACTCTAGTACTGCTGTCAGGTGCTCTGTTTTTTTTGAGTCTGCATTCAGTAATTAGATATGTCTGCCTCGTCATCTTTGTGCTTAGTATTCAAAGGAAACGTGTGCAGAATTTGGTAGTAATAGTAGTACTGACAGTGAGAGTACTACATTTTCGTGAACTTGTGCAGTGTATCTTTTTTGTCTGATGTTTTTTTGAGGATCAAAGGTTATCAAACCTACAGAACCAGCCACATTGCATGACCATGGACACTCACTAGTTAATAACTCTCAGATTAAGCAGAAATCTGGTGTTTACTGTTTAAGAAGAATGACTCAAAGACTGATCTATGCACATAAATGAAAGAGATTCTTTATTTGTATAAAATATCTATAATCCCCCTCATAGTGAGGTACAGGGGCCGTTCGAGGCTGTTTGCCATTCGGAGTGCTGGAAGGGAACACCTAACAACAGTATTAGCATAATATAGTCTTCTAAGAGTTGCAGGCATGCATCTCGGCAGTCACTGGATACTTCAATAAGGCTTCTGAAGAATCGTCTTAATCTTTAAGGCCTTCTCCGCTGAATGTGTTGGCCTTACTTGGATTAATAGGCTTAGGAGCAAGCTTTCATATTGTGTGGTGGGTGGCAGGTTCGATATGTTAACCATCAATTCAATGGATGAAAATGATTCAGGCCCAGCTGGTCTCCTCTGCACACTAGTTTGTAGATACTGATTGATTTCCTTGTAACGAGGGATCCACTTACCCAATTTGGGCCTTAGGTTTTGCTTTTTCTGCTAATTTTCACTCTCTCCCCTTCTAGCTGTTAACAGCTTGATTTGTGTTTGATATAGGGAAAAAAAATCCTTTCATTGCTTTACAGCATTTGCAGAAGAAGCATTAGCCTACCAAAGGCGCTGTAAATTGATGGATTTAGTGTATTAGATTTTGCCGTGTTAGGTGGAAATACTTCTCCAAGTCCACGGTGGCTTCTGAAACTTTTCTGAAAAAATGTCTGTATTTTGAGAATGGACAGATCAGCTACCCTGGGATTAATACACATGTTTACCTAGAACAGTATTTTTGCATCTTCAAAATAGGATGTCTTGCTAGAGCTGTTATGGGGTCTTTACTTTAAGAAGACTGTGATCAGTTACCTCCACATCTTAAGGCCACTATATGCTAAATTCTGTAATTAATGCAAAATGTGAATGCACATTTGAAAAAGATTGAGTTATTGTCATGGTTTCAGCTGGGATGGAGTTAACTTCTTTTACTAGCAGCTGGTATGGTGCTATCTTTTGGATTTGGGAGGAGAAATAGGGTTGATAGCGCATTCGTGGTGTTGGTGGGTGCTAAGCAGTCAGGGCCTTTTCTGCTCCTCACACCGCCCCGCCAGCGGGGGCTGGGAGTGCACAAAAAGTTGGGAGGAGACACAGCTGGGACAGCTGACCCCAACTGACCAAAGGGATATTCCATGCCATATGATGTCATGCTCAGTATATAACGCTGGGGGAAGAAGAAGGAAGGGGGGGATGTTTGGAGTGATGGCATTTGTCTTCCTGTTACACGTGAGCTCTGCTTTCCTGGGGGTAGCTGGACACCTGCCTGCCCATGGGAAGCAGCGAATGAATACTTCGTTTTACTTTGCTTGCATACGCAGCTTTTGCTTTACCTATTAAATTGTCTTTACCTCAGCCCATGAGTTTTTCCTCACTTTTGCTCTTCTGATTCTCTTCCACATCCCACCATGGAGGAGTGAGAGCGTGGCTGACGTGGTCCTAGCTGCTGGCTGGGGTTAAACCATGACAGTTATCCTGCAGGAACAGCGCTGCTTTGACAGCTGCTGTCTTTGTGGTTTCTGTGACTCCCTCTCTGTTATAGGGTACTATACTTTAGAGCTTGTGCTAGCAAAGAAACTTGAGGGCGGATAGTCTTTATGCACCAGTTACAAAGATGCTGTGTTGGGTCTACAGAGTAGGTACAAGGCCCTGAGAGAGGCAAAAAACTTTCTTCTTATGTGTGTGGAATGTGCACAAGCTGTTTGATTAATTGGCAATATGGCTAGAAGGAGCAGTAAGGAAGCTGCATAGTTCTCAGTTATTCTTCTGTTCCCTGGCAGAGTCAAACCATATCACTCTTCATAGTTGCAGATGTTGTACAGTGCAATTTTAAAAGCTGTAGTGATGACTCTGCAGCAATCACAGTCGTGTTTCATTATTAATTATCACCAGCTTTTTCTTAATAACTAACTTTCCCTTGCTCCATTTTGGTGTTACTTTGAATTCTCTGTGTCCATGGAAAAATTATTATTCCCTTTTCCTTTTACGTACCTAAAAGTCATTATCTTGTCCTCTCTTGAATATCTTTTCTCTGCACTAAATAACCCTAACTCTTTCACTGTTTCCTAATGAGCTTTATTTTCAAGGCATCCGTTCATTTTTTGTTTTTCTCTGTTCTTCTTGCTTGTATGTTTCTTGAAATGAATTGTCTGTCAACAGGGAACTGCCAAGGCTGAAATAGAATCTATCAGTTCAACCTGTTTTTAAAAAATAAAGATACTTACTATATGATAAGTAACCATGTTGTCTGATGCCAGCACGTTATTTAAAAGCCAGACACTGATGCATTTACTGTTGCTTTTAAGGTAAATCTGAAACTTACTAAAAGAAGTCACTTCAGTGAGCTCAGCAGAGCACTCTGGTCACATCTGCAGCCTGCCATAAAAGGCATCTCATTCACCACTGGTTGCTACATTTCTTTCTCTTCCCTACATCTCTCCAAATATGCTCCTCTGGTCACTTTTCTCTGATAAAAACCTATGCAGCTGTCTCTCAGTTCTCACTCCAGTCTGCGTAAGTAAACACTGTACCAAGCACTAAGTGGTTTTGTTATCCAGAAGCAGCAGTGAGATGGGACTGAGATGGCATTAATAGCAAGTAAAGGCATGTCTTCAGCTGATTTTTTTAAGTGTTTCCTTGGAGTCAGTCTTGGATGAGAAGGTTATAGAGGTAAAGTTTTACCTTCTGGTGCTGAATCAGTGGTATGTAGGGTCCTCAACCCAGCAGAGGTGACAAGAGGGCACCTCTAATCACAGCAAGTTTTTGCAGCTACTGCAAACACGGTGGTCTGAACTCATGCTGAACTGGCTGGCACAGTGGCTGCCTTGCTTTAACTCTACTTGTTTAGATTTTTGTACGTTTATATCAGCTTAACCTTTCCTTTATGCACTCTTACTAAAAACTGCATCCAATATTATAGTTTGTTCCCCAGATCATCACAGTACATTTCAAATTCATTAAAAGCTGGATAGTGGTACATAAATACTTAGCCATTAAGAATATTCTTCTAGTGAGAGTGTTTCTAGGGATGTTGTCCCATTAAATATTCTTATACTAATGTTTCAGTACCTTTTATTAATGAATAAGACAATAGCACTTTTAGACATAAGTCATAGCGCTTTCAGAGGATCCAAAAGCTGAAGCTAAACAAATTCATGCCATAAATGTCTATCCAAACTATGTACCATTTAACTGAGTGTCATCATTCTTTTCTGGATTAGGTATTGAAGCTTGTCTGCACTGTAGAGGAACTCCCTTTAGATGACTCCCTACAGATAGTTCTGTCTGGTCTTGACCCATCTACTATTTCAAAATCTAAAAGTTCAGCATGAATTTTTGACACCTATTTATAGATGCAAATCAGGTACTTTATATGTAACTGGGCCAAGGTAGAGCTTTTATTTCTCTTCAGAGTTTCTCTTTCCCCAGTTACCATAGACTCCACCTGTATTATACCTCTTACTTATACTATGCCTTCCTATTTTGACTTGGTCCTTTATTCTAGGTCAGAGTGTTATCTGAATTTTACTGCTAAATTTCTGCATGTTTTCTCAAAGACTGTCTCTTGTCTGTAGCTTTGTTAAAAATCCTTCAAGCCATATTGCCTCTGTTACTTCACAATTCTATCAAATCATATTCTGAGATATCCTCTTTTTCAGTTTAGACATATCCCATCTTAGAATTCATTTAGAGTACTTCTGTAAAAGTTCTTTTTCCTGGCTCATTGCTTTCAGATCCACCTCCATCTCTCCATGCTCCACTGCATCAAATACAATTAGATGTCATCTTTAATATTCTTTTCTGGTTTATTTTATGTCTCACTAGTCTTCTTCTCAAATATTAAGATATTGATCTTTTCCCACCTTCACGTGAAAAATGAGGATGCTCTTGATTGCATATTTTTCAGCTACTTTTCAGCTTGCTTCTCCAGTGAGCATCTCTTCTGTTTTCCTCCTGTAGACTTTACAAAAGGGATAAACCCTTTTTGTAAAGGCAACAGAGTTGTCTTGTAGTCCTTCTTAAAACCCTTATTCTTCTCGATTACAGACTATTGGTCAGGTAGTTGATAATGTTTCTATTGTATGTCCATGTTGTGTATGTTGTTTTGGGGCATGGTAGCTCTTTTTGCTACATGTTTGTGCAGTGCTTCAAACTGATGAATAATGTTATCTCCAAACTAAGAAGATACCTTTGCAGAAATGTAGTGAATACTGACAACGAGTTGATTAAAATGCATTCTAGCAACTAGCTGATAATAACAGTTTTACATCATGGGGATCTACCAAATATGCCTTTCTGGAAAAGATGGTTCCTACAGGCTTAGAAGGAACTTTCTCCCAGTTGCTCATTTAACTAACAAACATTAGGCTCTGAACATATTTATGTTCCAAAATTAAGTAGGAACAACACTAGAAATGAAAGAGATTTCCTTCTGTTAGTAATTTCTGTGAGTAATCAGACTTGAGAGGGAAGATTAAGCCTATAATTATTTTTCTTATGCATTATCAATGAAGGAAAAGCTCCAGGAAACTGAATATATATGGTTTTGCATAGAAAGTGTTCATAAAAGAACAGGAACTCTGTCTGCACTATAAATATATATCGTTAAAAAGATATTGGAAGTTTGTAAAAGTTAAAATAGTTATGTGGGGGAGTTGTCTCTTGATTTTTAGCAACAAAGTATAAAGTATGGTTTAAAGACTGCTTTAGAAAGCACTTGAAATTCCTAATATTGGTGGAGGGAGGTGGGAGGAGAATTGATATTCTTCTTTAATAGGAACCTAAGCACTATTGCTGGAGTGCATGGAAGGAAAGAAATGAAAATTACAAGTTTTCTTTTCGTGTTCAAATCTTAATGAAATTTATAAAGTGAACAAGTGAAAAATAAATGATAAGTTAATGTATTTTTACAATGTAAAGCTTTTCTAATACAAAGAGGTGGGTGAGGCAAGGAAATTTCAGTCTTTATAGTTCTTGGAGATAAATCAGACTTTGTAACTATTTGCAATTGATCCTACTATCTTAGGTTTTCAAGATCAAAGCCGTGCAATTGGCAGGAAAACTTCTTCCAGCCTTCAACACACCTACGGGTATACCATGGGCAATGGTGAATCTGAAAAGGTAATGAATTTTCTTTTGTGGGGAAGCATGTTCCTCCCCCTCCCTCCAACTTAAAATTAGTAATGGCATATGTCAGGTTTTTTAGTTAGTGGAACTGTAGAAGACGCTGACCAGTTGGCATTACTGGTACTTCAGAATAATTTCCGTTGAAAAAATTCTGCCTCATTAACTGCAGTACATTCTGACCATGGCTTTTATCTCCTGATTCAACATGACATTGGAACATACTCAGTGTATTATGCCATGTATTGCCCTAGAGCTTAATTATTGGTTCTTTAGTCATTAAAGAACCTATTAAAAACCAAAATTGTTTGCAGGCCGTGTTTGAACATACTGGGGTTTATGTACTGTGTGAGCTGTGTGTTACCTTTAGAAGACTCAAAATTTTTGAGAAGATGATGGGACTCTGAAGATATTAATTCATTTTATAGTTCAGCTTAGGTATAAAGGCTAGTGTGCTGAAGTCCACTATGGTCCATGGAGATGAAGAGGCTCCTTTAGATGGCTGTTCAGGTCAGACACTGAATTAGATGGCCTGCATTGCCCTGCGGAAGAGAATCGCTTTGTCTAATTTATCTTGTAGTGCTTGTTCAATGGTGGGATTTCCCTCTGAGTTTGAGAGAACATTTTTGATGCAAGCCACTTTATAAATTTTTGTTATGTTCTTAAACAGCAGCTGAATTGGGATGCACGTCTAGATTGTGTGTACACTTAAGAATTCAGGATAGTAAATATCAGAGTTTTTGAATTGTTTTAAACTGTTTCCCTTTAGGATAGATATTTGTTGTGCTTTGTTAGACTGCAAAGAGGTTTAGGACTACTTTGAGAGCATTAGCCTACATGCCTTTTTTTGATCAGAACATGATCCTCATTTTGCTGTCACTCCTTGGGTGAAGACCATGGAGCTGTGGTTTGCCCTTCTGTTGGCCCAGGGTCTCACCACCCTTGCCTGGTTTTGTCTGCTTTGCCTGTGCTGCACTTGCCGCATACTTTGGGCCTCTGTACAATTAATATGATTGAGTTAAACTTCCTTATGCACTTTCTGCACAGCATTATGGTTTACTCAGTCTTGTGTTCTTCCTGCGGTTTCATACAGCTTGAAATTCCTCTGTGCATGGGTTTGTTTGGTTTTGCTTTGTTTAGCCCAGGCCTGCCCTTTGATTCCAGTATGTTTGAGTGGCCCGGGTGGCGCTACTCCTCGGGCAGCACGGGCATCTCGTTCACTGGCTTGAGCAACATAGACGGCGAGGATTAAGGAACTGCAAGCAGTAGACACGTGGATATTTACCAGTAAAACATGTAGGTCGGGCATCAGAGCACAGTCAGGAAGGCAGGCCCAGGGAGGAGGATTTGCAGTAGGCGGAGGGGAAAGGATTGGAGTGCCAGAAATTTCCTGGGTGCTGGTATTGTTTATGCATTTACTGTGTCAGTGTCTTGGTAATGTACAGAACCAGCTGGCATTACAGCAGTGACAGAAAATAGTGGCTGGCATGCCAGGGGGCAGTGACGGTAGCAGGTGTGTATGACAATACTTACGGTGAGGCTGACATGCAGTAAAAGCCAAGACCTGAGAGAAATATTTGGAACGTTGTCGACTTGTGTTTTATTAGCTTTTGTATTCACAATTAAACACTTAATTTTCTCTTTTTATGACAGCTGTACCAAAAAAAACCCTGAGACAAGCTATGATTCTGTCTCTCTACACTCTGTAATAAACAGTGGTTACTGTACTTTAAAAGGTGGTGTTCTATCTAAGGTCAGAGCTACAAATGCTGCCCCATTACCAATATTTTTCCTTTATATTTCCTCTTTCTAATTTATAATTTAAAAATAATTAGGAAGACATTCCAATTGATTGTAGTCTTACTGATAACGGAAATCTTTTCTGAGAGGAAGTTGAAGTAATCTGCAGGAAAACATAGTTATCTTCGAAATTAAAAGACTCGATCCTGAAAGGTGGTGAAAACTCCCAAATTAGATTAAACCAGAGGTAATTTAGGAGTTATGACTTAACAAGTTGGTATCTCTTAGAGTACAAAAGATACGAGGTATATGGCATTTCCTGTTGATTCTTTGTGAGCCTGAGGAACTCATAATATTCTGTCTATGCTAAACACGCTGTTTTGCTATGTAGATACAGATAGGGCCCAATCCCGTCCTGCTGGAGTGTCTAATACTGGCTTGAAGCACATCCCACACAAGTAAAGGGAACACAGCAGATGTTTGGCAGAACAAGGAAGTGAATGCTGCCACCTTCAGAAGTATACTCATCTCATCTGATAATTACTTTTGATTCCTGTTCTTGGGAATGTACAATGAATAAACAACAATTGAGATTGGGCCAGTGCCAAGTTGTCATATTTCTGTGACATCAAGATATTATATCTTTTAATCACAGGAGTTTTTGTTGATGAGGTTATGGCATCTTTTTTCCAAAAAGATGCAACCAGTGAACTAACCAATCAATCAAACCACGACTCCTGTAATCTTAAGCATGGGTTAATATTTTGCTGTTCCTTGTTTAATTGATATGGTGGTTATTAGTGCTGTGCACAGTAATTTTGATTTTTTTTGTTGTTGTTTTCTCCCTTTTTCATGCATACTTGTTGGAATTCAGTGGTGTGGGTCGAAACTGGGGCTGGGCTTCTGCCGGCAGCAGCATCCTCGCTGAGTTTGGTACTCTGCACATGGAATTTGTCCACCTCAGCTATTTGACAGGGGACCCTGTATACTACAACAAGGTGGGTCTCAAATTCAGTTTTTTTATCATACAACTGTCTTTTATACCATTTCATCATAAATTGCATTGAAGCGGAAGTACTTTCTATATTGCATTCTATTTGCATTCTTGGTAGCAGGTAAATTTTTTCATACTTGTGTTTCTGTTACCAAATAGGTGACTACTTCAAGTTTTCTTACTTGTTTCAGCATACATTTAAAAATCATAATTTTTAAACATGTTTATGTGAGCAGTCCTTTAAAAGCAAAAATATACTAATCTGCAGGAAGCCCTCAAGAAAGCTTAAGATTAAGAAAACTTATTACTTAAAAAAAAAAAAAAGAGTAGATGAACATTGTTAGTGGTGATCCTGATTCTTGATTTAATTTAGGTCATGCACATTCGGAAGTTACTTCAAAAAATGGATCGTCCTAATGGACTTTATCCAAATTATTTGAATCCAAGAACAGGCCGGTGGGGTCAGCGTAAGTATTCTTATTTTATTCATTCCTAATTAAAGCTCTACTTCTTGTTTTGTTGCCGAGTTGAAGATCAGAAAAGTTATTCTGTAGAACCTGAACAGCATTGCTTGAAAACATCCGATGTGGAGGGATTGCTTAGACTTGAGATCTCCTGAAATCAATTTTTTGCCTGTCGCTCTCTGCAGTCATGCAGCTCAATTTTTATGGTACTTACTGAAAGCAGCTGCCTACTAAATCTGATTCCTATCTGTACTTTTATCAGTCAACAAAATCTTCAGTAATAAAGAATGAGGCTGAAAATAGTTTCCTCATTTTGATTTTGTTCCTGGTTTTGTTCTGCAAACCATCTGGTTAGTGGATTACTGTAAGGTAACGTATAAGTAATGCGTGTTTGTGGTGGTTAAATTTGAGCTGGTATTAGGGATTGACATTTCCAAACATCATTCTTCTACTTAGTGGCATTTGAAATGGCATGGTGAACCTCCCAATTGATCCTGCTGTTATCAATGCATCTCATTGAAAAATAATAAAAATAAAGGCTTTGGAATGAAAAGAAAAAAAAATGGTTTTGTTCCTGATAATGTAAATGGGGAGATAAAACGTGACGATAGAGACACAAACATGATTCCTTTTCTTCAAGTCGTTCTTCCAAGAAAAGTTGAGGGGTTTAGTGCTTTCATAGTGGGTGTAATAAAGGCGAATTCTTTTTCTTCAAGGTTTCTGTTCCTATTTCTTTTATGAATGCAAGTTTACTTAGGAAAAACAAGCAAGATTATCTATTTCAGTCCTGTTTGTCATCATTGACAGGTTTTGGGGATTTCTATAGTTGGCTGTAAATATCCAGCAGAACATGTTCTGGCTTGCAAACTGAGAATTTGCTTCTGACTTTGAGTCTGGTATATGAGGGAAATGAATGCAGCTGTCATTGTAGTGACTGTGAAAAGAGTTATCTAATCTGATCATTAAGGCCAAAGTTCTCTCCAAAGAGTCTAATGTCTTTGAGTGAATAGTGACACCTTCTGAGACGGACACATGGATTGACGAGTAGAGACAAATTTAGGTTTAACAATAAATTCAGAAAAAAGAAAGGGAACAAATACAAATATTCACTTATTATTTATTCAAAAGACAGTTTTATATAGTTGTTCTGAAATGTTTTTTTCTACTCCTTTTTTCTATTCCTAACCAATTGTTCCTGCTACTTTTATCAAAAGTAGTCTAATGTGGCATATCGCCACGATTCTGTAGGAGCTTTTTGTTACTTGTAATAATAATGATTAGAATTAGCAGCTCTTGGGAAGAATCCTGGTCACTGAGCATACAGTGAAAATTTTAACTTTGCAGAAGTTTGATGGAGCTCAAATGTACCATTTAAATGAATTTTGAAAGATAATACATTTGGGATTAAAGTTTGGGATTACAGGCTGAGACTTAATTTCTTAGGATAAAAAGAAGTACAATTTTATAGAGCCTTTAATTTTTCTGTGCTGCTCGTTAGCCACAAACTTATTTCCTGGAATTTGGTGATTGGGTTTTTTTATTTGTTTGTTTTGAGCAAATAAGTTTCCAAGTGCAAATACAGATATTTTGGTGGTGTTTCTGAGACGTCTTCAATGCACCAAGCATTTGTAAGCATATCTTGAAAAGTTTTGTGGGGACAAGAGAGCAAGAATCCCTAACTCTGTTTTTCCTGCCACAAAACAGGATGGAATGTTGAGAAACTGTCGTTGTTGTATCCCTGATAGATCACTCTTCAGTGAATCTATTTGCAGAAATTTAGGAAGTTACAGTGAAGTTACACATGCACTGAAACTCTGGATGTATGAGCTGGAACAGCTGGGGCTTAGACAGGAATTTTGCTTCTGATTCTCCTGCAGAGATTGTATCCTGCATCACAGAAGTCAGTTAAGTAAGGGTGATGCCTTCGCACACTACATCTCAGTTCACTAGAGGACTCATGTCAGAGTCCACAATACTGTTACTGACTTGAGTCACATTGTTGGTATTGAGGACAGGCAAAGCTTTTATGTCCTCCTTGGAAGGTAATTTCAAAGAGCATCGTGTTTGGCTTGTTATATGCTTTAGCACTGGAAAGACTGAGACAATGGAAAGAGTACTAAAGCATAACTTTTCTTCCTGCAGCTTCTGGGAAAGCTGCCCTTTTTGTCTTTGCTGTGACCTTTAGTTTGATGCATCTTATCTGGTACAAAGTACTTTCTCCAGATTGTTTCTGAGAATTATTTCAGAACTCTTTATTTGCCTACATACCTGTAACTCTTGAATCTGACCTTTCTGGGCTTTTTTTTTTTTTTCTTCCTTTTAACATTTTTTTTTCCTCCTCAGACTTTTTTGGCTCAGTTCTAGTTAGGTTTTCTGTTAATCTGTACAGTGTTCCAACTAAATCATGAAAGGTAGGAAATAGGTAAAATAAATCTACATAAATCATACATAAATAATACACTGTTGAAGAAAAAAAGAGATTTAGCTGCAATATAGCATCATTCTAGTGGTGGATTTATTTTCTCTTTCTATACCTGTCATTCCAGTGGTGAGCATTTTCTAGTGCTGGGTAACTTTATTCAAAGTAATAAAAATATCAATGATGTGCACATAGCAGTCAGACTAATTAATGTTATTACTACCAGTTGATTATCCAGAGAGTATCGAACAAAATAGATAATGGGAGAATCCATTCAGGTCAAGTTTTCTCGGTAGTTATGGTTTTTTTTACCTTTTATTTTATTTTTTTTAAGAAAAAAAAATATTATTTGAATAGAATAAAAAAAATACACTTCTGTGTTGGTTTTATATTTAATTTTGTTCTAACAGGCTGAGAACTTGAATACTTAAAGGCAATCCTGTTGCAAGACAGATTTGTGGAAGAAAAGAGAAGTCTCAAACATTTTCTGTGGGTTTGGTGTGGCCTCATAGGACTGTAAGCTGGATGTATCTACTTGCAACAAGAATTTTTGTGGAAAATTCTTGATACCTTCTACTTTGATACTTGATACAGTATTTTGATACTACTTAGAGGTATTTACACAAGGAGCCTAGGCACATCCTCATTTTGTGCTTCTAATAAAAAAAAAAAATCCACAAGGATTGCATCAACTTTGACTTACAATCCGAAGTATTAAATGTGCCTTTGAAATACCCCATTTAGAAATCTTTCCTTCCTTTTTCCTTTTTGCTCCAGAGATCTGTTCAGTAATTTATGCTGCTGTATAAGTAACTTCTTAGCACATGTAAGGTCTCACAACATACTGCCTTTCTGTCTTTTGAATCTTGGATTTCGCACACTCTAAATGCGATGTTGTCTGTCAGAACCTTGTATGAACTGGATATAACTCACAAATACGAAGTTTATGTCTCAGCTGCTGGTACTGGGAAATTAGAGTAATAAAATTCAGTGCTAGGTCTTAAGGGGAAGGTGATGTGTATTTGTTTGAGTCATTAAGCCAGTTGATTTTTACCTACTCTCATATCCTCATAATTCATTCATACTCACAGGTACAAAGACACATCCAAGTTGTCAGGACTCAAAGGAAAAGGGGACACTGGCTGTCCAGTCCTCTTCACGTATCTAGGGTTCTTGAATGACGATGATGAGCTAGTTTTTGGGTAGATCTCTTGAATGACGATGATGAGCTAGTTTTTGGGTAGATCTCTTAGCCTCATCCCAGATCAGCAATTGTTACAGGGTTTTTCTATCCCTCAGAATATTTCTGTCTTTAGCCTCCATAGATCTTGGGCCATGTTGCTGTGTCTTGTCTATTTTTCCTCATTTAAATATATGTTTAAAATACATGCCCATCGTCTGTTTTCTTCTTGGGTTGGAGGAAGGAGAATGGTGTATGTGATATGCTGCAACCTTCTTCTGATGTTAGGATGCACGGTCTTCTGCTGATGAGTCATTTCTGCTGTGGTTTGATTTGTCAGAGTGGAGGCCTGTAGGTCTTGATATCAACAGCATGTTCTGCAATTTCACTGCTGGGGAATGATGTTCTGGGGACAGTGCCCTGTGACATACGGACCGTCCTTTTGTTGTTGTGCTGATTCTGCTGGTGCTTACCAAGAATGTTTTCATTCAAACAAGACAATATTTCAGTTAAAAAATATCTGAAAAGCTATGATCAGGAAAGTAACTTACCAGGCAATTAGTAACTATGGTTTCGTCAAGGATGTGACCATTACTTGCAGGTTCTTCACAAGTTTGAGAGATGAGTAGTCACATAGTGTCACGTAAATCTAATCTATAGCCAAGTCTTTGTATTGTTTACACTTCCATGGATATAAATTTCCATGTGTTTGACATGGCACTTGAAGAAGGGTTTTGGTGGCAGATTATCTTTTCTTGTTCTTCCTGCCTGGTGAAGCAGCAGCAACTAGGGTCAGGAGCCACAGCAGGCAGGGCTGCACAGGGACTACCGTTCCATCTCATCTTTTTTTTTTCTTTTTTTTTTTTTTCCATTTGAATACCATAAAACCCTAAAGTCCTAAAAACTGCCAGGTGAATGGCTTACTGGTCACTGCTAAATCTCCATGCTTTCCAGTGGAAATGCTTCATAATGCAGCTGTACATGACTGGGCCCTTACTGCTGTGTAGCAGGAATTGAGTGCATTATACCCAGGAGGAGGAAAATTATGTCATCTGTAGGCTAAATATTTGTGTTTAAGCTTGTAATGTGCAGGTATTACTACAGCACGAGTGGTATGACAGACAGCTTTTTAATGGGTTCAGCTCAGGATTTGGCAGCTCACTGGGGCTTTTGCTAGAAGGCAGAGCTGCAATGCCTACAAGAACGTTGACAGATTCAATTTTTACTTAAGGACTAAGGTGATGGTCCAGTAGGAACAAGTGATTTACAATACTTCTGCCCTGGGGATTCAGTTTCTGTAAGACTGAAGTGAAAATAGCTGACAAGAAGCATATTCTAACCTCTCACATGAACCTCTAGTTGACTTTGTTAGCTTTTCCTTTCTCTTGGTGAGTAGTTGGTTTGGTGTAAGCGTTAGAACTTTCAATTTAGATTATTTTAAAAAAACAGTGACAGTGCTTTCTAGAGAAGCCTGCTAAGAGATGTAACGACTAAAATTTGATTAAGAGCAAGAGATTTCAGAATTATGGAAATTAATTTGTAATGAAAAAACCCATATTTTTTAAAAAATGAAAATATGGTGAGAAAACTTAATTCTAATTCACATTTGCAAACAGGTTAGGTGAGAATACCAACTAGAAAGCAGTAACAACAAAAAAAAAGCCAATCTGCATGTTATTGCCAAGTCAGGACATGCTGCTCATGTTTGCATATTTCTGTAAATTGCGCATTCTTCCTTTCTACTTTTTAATATTGAGAACAAATCATTGCATTTCATCTGGTTCCAACATCTCTTGCAAGTAATAATGTTACTGAAGAGGAACTCAAATCGCTCTGGCTTTACATCTTACTTCCTGCAATTGGGCTACCTGTGGAGTTACCTGCGTTGGTTACGAAGAAAGTTGTGTCGGTTTAGCTAAAATTGCATTTTAGTCTGTATCTGCCTTCTATATGCAAGAAAATAAGCAGAGATGTCTATTCTATGTGTTTATTACACCTTAGTGATATGTGAGCACATTAACAAGTTACTGTGAAGTAAGCTAGGATGTGAATTTACGGTGCATGGACTGCGCATTACTATTGGGAATGTAATAGCAGATACTGAAATTACCATCACTTAACGCTGATGTGATGACCATTCAGACTGCAGTCAATTCTACAGTGCTTGGTTTGTGACTCCTTACCGAAAACAAGCCCCTTTAGTCAGACTTGCAAGTGAACTAAGTTAAAAACCCGATGAGGGAGACTGTCAGCAACTTTACAAGGACTCGCCAACAATGTGACATACGTGCACATATGTGTATTTAATGCACTAAATTTAAATGCTGGCTTTCATGTACAAAAAGCGATGACTAGCCTGTGTACAAAGTGATGATTATCCTCTAAAGACCAATAAGAGAATTCACACAGGTATTTAGCCTGCCTTGTCACACACACTGCCTTAGCACCTTAAGGTGGTGTTCTCGCTGTCTTGCAGTTCCCCGCATCTGTTACTACAGAGTAAGTAGAGGTGCAACCAAGGTGGCTGAATGGGAGAAATTGATATCTTCTGTTTCCCAGTTGTTTGTGCTGTAGACCAGCCTTTAAATAAACGAAAGCAAATTTCTTTGTGCATGTGCATATTTCAAGTTTCTTCAGGTGGTCTTCCATGGTTAACACTAAATGCTTAAATTAAACCAAACTAAGCACTTTTAATTTTCAAATACTATTTAGAGAAGGCTTCTGTGGATTTAATTTGATTGGATTAGATTTACACTTCCGTTAAAATGGTGCAATTTTGACATGTAGGAAAAGCAATAAAAACAATTTTAAATTACTGTCATTAAATCAGTGCAAATATTGGGTGAATATTCCTAAATTTTTATGCCTGACTGTACAGCTGGTTTTAGTCCAATGCTCTTGGGCTGAGCTAGGTAATTAACTGAACTGCTTCATTTAAACTCTTGCAGGTAATAGACAAACCATGAGTAATACACCCTATCTGTTTTCATTTTTGATATGACATTTTAGCAAATACATAGCACCATCTGTCTATATTTATTTGTCAGTATTTAAAGGAAAATTGAAAATTAATTTGATCTAACTGTTTGCAATGCACTTTGTTAAAGTCCGCTGCATCCAGCGGATTCTGAGACCTGGGAATTCCTCCTTCCCAGCTATTGAAGCCCAGCCAGGTACAGGTGTCTCCATCCCAGTCCAATGGATGTGGCTGCTGCTGTTCCCATTTGCAGGTTTGGCCAGTAGTGAGGCTGAGGACATGTCCTAGAGAGGTGCATGCATACACTAAAACGACATTAATGCGGCTGCCCACACAGACTGCCACCGACAGCTTTTGCTGGCACAACTCACATAAAACATACGTACAGGTAGCCAGGTCTTGCTGCTCCTCCTGATATTCACTGTCAAATAGATGGATGCACTCACACACTCTTCACAAGCACCCTCACGCTCACGGCTCCTTCAAATGTTAGCAAACACTCCCAGTCTGCCTAATACCCGTGCTTGAACCCTGGACCATGCAGCCGTCGACTCAGAGCTTGGGTCTTTTCAGATGCAGGTCTCCCCCTACCCACCAGCTCATCCAGCTTGAAGTTTGGTATTGAATTCTGTGTACACACATGCACTCTGCATTAAATTCACCGGGAAAAACAAACACACGCAGGTCTTCCCAGTTGGCAGACGTACCCATTATTTTCCTCCAGCTGCTGGCACCCAGACCTACAGGCCCCTGTGACCTGTAGCCTCCCTCTCCAGCTGCTGGCACTCCGACCTTGCAACGCACATCCCAGTCCCTCCAGTTACTGGCACCCAGAGCTCTCCTGCATGCCAGTCTCCCCAGGTGCTGGCATCTAGACCTGCAGGCTCTGCTGCAGCTGCTGGTGTTTACACCTTGTTTACACACATAGGATAGCAACACGGGATTACAGGCAAAAAATACTGGATTTAATAAGAAGATAAGGCAGACTGTGCTGTTAGGGTGTGGGGCTCAGACAAGCGTGTTGATCAACAGCCTGTTTACATGCAGCCAGGCCCTTTTAACCCGCCTCTCCATTTTACCCTTGCTCGTTCCTCCCCAATCCACCCTGATCCTTCCCTTTCCCTCCCTTTGGCCCTTCCCTTAAATAACCTGAAGTGAGTTTGATCTAAAGCCACAGGCGCTTTCTGCTGTTCCTTAAATGATTTGCACAGTCCTGCAAGTCCCCTCAAATACCTCACAATGCTCACGACAACCATGTTTCCCCCTTCTTATCAGTGACAAAGTTCAGGTTGGCTCTCTCAGGCTATGCCCGAGTAGTTCCTTTAATGGCGAATCAGTAGCTGAAGAGTTCTGGTCCGTGTTACTGTCTGTTACCACCTGCTTGTTAATGCCTGTGTGTTTAATTTACCAATTTCCTTGTCATTTGTTACTTCTTTTATACTGAATAGTCCTTAACCAGATAACTTGATGAAGAAGGTGCTCTCACATTCTGCATATCCCCATGCGTCAGAGTCCTAATACTGAGAATAATGCCACCTGAAGGATACTGTCCTGGCAGTGTGAGCTCTATCTAATATATAGGAAGAGTGGCTCTCTTGAATGTAAACTTTGAAAGATGCTGAAGAGATTGATAATTCACTATTTGGATTTCTATTACTGGGGTTTTCAGTGTTCAAAATAAGCAAGAAACCCTTTCTCTCAGTCTTTACATCTACCTCTAGGAGATTAAAACCCTTGCAGACTGCAAGGTAAAGTGAATAATACTGAAGAGTGGAGTGGTCTTTCAAAAGATTAAAGAAATATTGCAGATAAAGTATTTCAGGTAAAAATATAAATGTAGCATAAATTAACATGTTGATAGTCTGGTTATGGGTAGTGAGAAAGATGCTAGTGTTGGAAAATTCCTCTTTGCCAGCTGAAGCTGCTAGTATTCTCCTTTAACTATGAAGGTACTTTGCATTCCCCCCCTTACATCATTTGTTTATTCGCCAGATGCCTTGATTAGCAGAAGTAATCTCTTAAACGATACCTGTTAATACCCCTACATGCTCTAAACAACACTAAAAACCAGCAACGCCAAGTGTCATGAAAAATCAAATTGTGAAATGTAATGTCAAGTTCTAGCAAAACATCCATAACCTAAAAGAAAGTAAAGGGAATTGAGTCAAGTAAGCTTGTATTTTCCAAAAAGTATTTTACAAAACTTCTCAGATAATGACCTTCAATTTGGACTTGTGAATAATAGTTTCTAATGCTTTAATTCTTGAGTGATTTTTTTTTTTCCCCCTTTTGGCATAAGGAAAAGATTTTCTCTCTCTTAAATAGAAATGATGCAGGATTAAAATAATTAATTTTATCTATTATAGAAGTACTTGTAGAAGCCGTTCCCAGCCTGACTTCATCTTTGCACATTTATTTGATTTAGCAAGTAAATTTCTTTTTTGATTTGTGGTTGGAACGTCAGTTATAGAACTGGAGATATGTGATCTATGTGATGGTTAGCTTGGAGATTAATGCAGGCATTTATTGTGGTTGAGTTTTTTATTTCAAATCTGCTTTCAGTTGAGTACATTATGAACAAATAAAAATACAACATGATTTCTAGACTTCAGCAGTAGGCATGCGTGTATCAGTTGCAGATGAGGAGGTGGGGGTGGTTCTCTGCTGTTTAATTTTCTTTGCTATCTTGGCAGATGCCCTTAATTTTTCTCTCCAAAATATTCTGTCTTGTTCTGTATTTAGGAGCATGCATGTGTTTTGAATATAAAATAATCTATGTAATCTCTGATGGGGAATTCCCCTTGCCCCTTTGCTTTATAACCATGTACAAATGTAATTATCTTTGTTCCAAGAAAAGGCTGCATTCAAATTTGGTTATTCATTAGAAACGAAGAGCAAGTTAATCTGTTAAAACTTTGTTTTCATGAAATATAGCAGAGTTGTGTGTTACAGGGAATATACTTTTATAAGTCTACAAGGTTAAGATGTTTTGCTGGTCTGTTGAGCAAGATGCTGAAAAAGCTAGGCAAATAAAAGCTTTGTTTAGCATGTCAAAGATTCTAGTGTTATTGGAAGGTTAAACATGTATATGAATTATGCATTTGAAAAGGGGTGTCTATAAATAATTCCTAAAGATAGGATTTGGATATGGTGTAACTGGGTTTTGAAAGTGCTTGCATGCATTACTGTGGAAAGAGATGAAAATTTTATTTTGCTGTACCACCGAACTGTACTTTTAGAACATGATCTTGGTGGGGAGTGCATCAATATCTAGAATTTGAAATCTGTCCCGTGACAGCGTTATAATTTATTTTTCTGACTGTAAATTCAGTAAATTAATCTGTATTAACAGTCTGACATGTCTTAGGGTACCTCCTGATACTCTTGAGAGTTTAAATTGTTGGCTTTGAAAACAGCTAACTTAAAATGATTGGGAACTAAAGAGGTATCCTTTGATACATGCTTGGTGAGTTTTTCAAGTTTGAGCTCCATGGAATCTAGTTATTTCTTTAATAATTGATTTTTGTACTGGGGTCTCTATATACTTAAACTGTATTTTTGAACTGCTCTTGATTTACTCATTTCCTATCAAAGGGGAGCCTATCAAAGTCCAATTACAAACTTGTTACAGCCTTATTACAGTTACTTGTTTTTATTTTATTCCTTCTATATCACTTATTTGTTGGAGGCTATGCACCAAACTGCTTATATCAATGCTCTTTAGACCGCTAGTAGATTTCAGGTGCCATATAGTAGTTAATTTCTTTTCATTCTGTCTTTGGTATGTGAGACTTCATATTCTGAGTTATGTGTGGAGATGTACCTTCTGGTCACCATGTGAGAAACATTTCCAGTTTGGTGACACTGAGAGGAGAGGGTCTATAGTTTTGTTCGGTGGACGTTGAATGTATTTTCCTGATGGGTTCATTTAATTGTGCAGTTCCCCTGGGAGCTAGACTGTCCTGTAGCAACAAGGTAAAATACCATCTCCTTTTGGACATCTGTGTGAAGACAGAGCTGATCTTTGATTGCAGATCACTCTGTAGCACTTTTTGGCCTGTATGGTCAAAAATGAGAGAGGGATAGTGATGAATGCAGCCCAAATTTAGGGTGTGGTAACTTGGCCTCAGTCACAGAGCATAGACGGAGTAAGTCTTCGAATAAGCACAATTTCCTAGCGCCTACAGAGTCACCAAAACTTCAGTTAGCTGTGTGCGCAATTTCAGGCATATGTCATAAGAAGAAAAATAAGAGATGTATAGATACAAGTCTAGGAGAAAGAAAGACGCAGAGCAGCCTGGATTTATATTGTGTGTGGTATAATCCATAAGTGCATCAAAAAAAGGGAGTGTCTTTCATTGCTGCTTTGAATCTCTTTTGACTGTCAGCATTCATATGTTATATATATATACATACACACGTACATATATATGTATGTAAACTGCTATGGTCTTGATACAACTTGAAGGGAGAGGGCGAAGTTGTTGACAGTGGTTTTGCCAGCTAATTTTGCATAGATAGATGTTGGGCTAGATTTTATCTAATAAAGGCTTTCTCTCTCCCATTTTCCTGTTTTTAATCTGTAAGAAGAGAGTTGAGATCTTATAGGAAGACTAAGGTGAATAAACTAAAGGTGGTCATGACATTGAGAGCTTGTCAGTCCCCCTATATAGAAACTATTACTCAAAAGGGACTCTGGGTTGTGGGCACATACCTACAGCAGCGCTGGTTGTAACAGAAGGTGTTACCACCCCTTGACTGCTTTTTCACAGCCACCTGTCAGTTTAAAAAAGTCATCAGAGGTAAACGTGTACCTGACTTCCCATCAATCCACTGCAAATTCCAGCAGCTTACTTAAAGCTACCAATGCGGGTGGGATCTACGCTGACTTCAAACTTGGCAGAGGCAGGTGCGCTTCTTTCGTGTGACTGTTGGAGAGTGTAATAATCTGGAAAATACAACTTCAGGTGATAAAGCGCAACTTCACGTTTCAGTAAAAGCACCAATGTAATGGTCTAATGCGTTTCTAATTTTTGCATGTGGACTTGATGTATTTCGTTGATCGGTCTTTAATTCTTGAACATGTCTTCTGAAGGATAACATAAATCTTTCCAGAATTATAAATAATAGCTGGAATGTTTTGAAGTTTCAGGGAAGTTTGAATACAAAAAGGAAAATATTTATTCCAGCTGTGAATTCCTGAGCGTGAAAAGAGAGCCTATTGTAAGATACCAAATTAGGATACTCCTTTGATATTACAGAATCATAAACAACATTCAATTTGAAGATGCCTTTTTGTTCTAACAACATGAGTTACCTGAATACATGTATTAATTGAGCTACTTGTATTTGCTGGTCTGTTTCAAATTATTTCTGTTGTCCTTGCACACACTTGAATTGTGCAGGTTTGAGAATTTTAATCTTTAGTTTGATAATCAGTACAGTTCTAGGAAGTCATTTTGCTTAATTTTATTATACAAGAAAGTGGTAGCACTTAGAGTTAAGATTGCTCAACGCTTTTCATTAAGTGATTGTGTTCTCAGTTTCTTGTAGCTGCCAAACTTCAACTCTTCCAACTGGAATTTTCTGTCTGCCTCAAGCTGTTTTGTTGGGTTTTTTTAAACAGCTTTGACAAAAACGCTTCAGCCATTTCTAAATGAAGTTAGAGGTGGAATGTGATTCTACCCAGATTAAAGTTTGTTTTTTCTAAGTGTAGAGTTAAGAAACCCAAGAACCATCATGTTTTGGATATGAACTACCGTGGGAATTATTTGTTTCAGGACTGCTTGAGGAGAAAACCATCCACATTTTTTCAAGCCGTTGAAAAATATTCACGTCTACTTTCTCCATATGGAGTATTTAGCTGCTACATTCTCTAGAGTTGTGTGTGCTGAGCAGGCTGATCACGCATCCCCAGGTTGGGAGGAGCTGAGCTAGGTTTTTCTTGTTGCTTGAATCTGTTGTGACACTAGACCATAGAACAGGAAGCAATGTCTGTTCAGCTATCTCCTAACTTATAAATGCTTGGCTTTGCAACCTTAACTGTTCTTTGAATGTAGTTCTGTTGTGTGACAACCTGCGCGTTTTCAGAAAAATTCTCATGCTGGTAACGTGTTCCTTAGTGATAAATGATTCATAGCTGACTAAAAATTGCACCTCCACCTCCTTTTATCAGGGCTGCCTCTGCTGCAGTTAATTTACAAGTGTTTGCACTTTTAAGCTATCCACTATGGCTTATGACATCCTTAGGTTGAATTTCCACTGTGAATTGCAGCAGCTGCAATTTCCAGGGCCTCAGCTTTCTGGATTAAAGGATTAGAAAGGGAGCTTGCACCTATTTAGAGCAGCTGAGGGGCACTAAGCCCAACTACATGAGGTAAAGATTGAACTGAAATTTAATCAGAGCCACTCTGAAGACAAACAGAAAAGCAATTCTTTAGAAGTTTCCTACATGGGCTTCTGCAGTGTAAGGCCAGTTGGTAACCAGAACAACTAATGGTGATGGGGTGTGTGGATTTCTTAATGAAATTTAATATTAGCTTAATCACTTCACTACTGCCTCCCAGTCACTTCTCTTTTCCACTCTTGAACTCCTTTCCTGACAAGTTACAGTAGCACTTTCTCAAAGATACAATGTTTGTGGTCCTTAAGGGAAATCAGCCTCCCCTTTTACTATATTGTTCTTTTGTTGTAGAGTAGTTCTGTACTAGTCTTCTTTTGGTTTAAATGAATCAGTGGTTTGTTCATCTTGCTGTTTCCAGTCTATTGGGTATAGCACCGTAGGCAGGTTTAAGTTCGTTTTCTTTTACTTTAGAGTCATAACTAGCAATTCCAGTTCTAAGACTTGTGTTTCTTTTACATATTGCCAGATTTCCAATTCTTTGCTTGGTTCTCTAGCTGTCTGTACTTTAAAATATTAAATCAGTGTTAGAGTTGCAAATTCATGAATTCAAAATACTATCGGTATAGTTGATCCTCATCTCTTGCTTGTGCTTATGTACTGCCAAAATGCTCTCTCACCATACAGCTTTTCAACACGGCAGCCTGTGCGTGCTAAACGTACTTCTGCTCAGCATTTTATTTCATCTTTTTAATTCCGTGTGCAGTAAGTGACGGGTAAGCTTTATGGATGCAAAAGAAGGCTGGGAGGACGTGTCCTGGGGTCAGGAAGGGGCAGTGGCTCACTACCCATCTGCTCACCCTCAGGTGTTGTTACTGCTGCATCGGTTCTGGCGTAATCTGCTGCTTTTAAAACAATGCCTGGCTTCTTTCTTTATTCCTGCTCACTGCCAAGAGATGACAATTGAACAATTAAGGCACAAAGCAGAGAGGGTTTAGCAAATCATGAACTGTTTTTAATTTGCCTCATTAAGCTGCTGTTAACTACTTAAAGCCATCTGCTTAAAAATAATTTGCGCATCTTAAGTTTGCTCTAGAGAGCAGGTAGACCTTCATTAGAGCAGGTTCTGTTATTAATGTTATCTTTAGGGGGCTTTCAGTTGTTGTGGAAAATATGTTATTGTTCACTGAACCAAACTGTCCCTGTAAACAAAAGGAGGTGGCACATGTTTGTAACTTGCAGTCTGCTGCCATAACCGTATTCTTGGGAACCACTGCCATTCATTTAGAAACTGTCTTGCTGTGGAGAAAGTTATTTACAGCCATGAGGTAGATCTGGGCACGAGAAAGGAGAATGAGCTATGTGAATGCCTAGTATCTGTATTATCTACTACTATCCCCCCAGAAATTAGTCGTGGAGAGGAAGAACAGTCAGATCCGTCACAGTGCCTCAGCTGTAATTGAGATGGGGGAACCCCACTGCCTACGCCCTGAGCTGAGAAAAAACAAGTTTATTTGTCTCGCCCCAGATTTGTAAAGAAACAAACCAGAGAGCCACAGACTCTCCCTCCTATCTCAAGCTGAGATTCATTGTCGTTTCAGTTAGAGATAGCATGTATGCTCCTTTCTGACCTCATATGTGTTCCTGCGGTTTGCTGTGAAATAATTGCTCTCATTCTCGTCAGAGGAGGCTGTTTCAGCAGTAAGCTAATGGATCGCTGATACAAATACATTCATTTCGAGTGAAACTAGCTTTAGAAATTTTAGGTAATGAGGGTGTGAGAATTAAAAAGAAGGTCCTCCACTCAGTCTGTGGGAAAGCAGTGGATGGGACTTTTGTAATATTAGCGGAGACATAATATTTGACTAAATATAGATCTCCTTTTATCAGTAAATTAAAACCTCATTAAAATATTGCTATGAAATGGATTGGTTGTTTTTTTTTTTTTTAATTGCATGCTGTTTATTAAGAAGAAAAATGCCAATATTTACCAGGATGTAAATCTCTTGAAGTATCTGAGCAAAAATGTTGCTATAAACTGTAAATATCTTTTAAATATCTTTGTCTTTCTATTAAGATTTTGTCTCTTTCTGTGAAGGAGGAAGCCTACAAACAGACTGACTGCACAGGTTTGCACACAATATGCAACTGTGTGACAAACCAGAAAAAATACAGTGCTTGTTGTAATTGCTTTTGGTTTTAATAATTGAAGGTACTATTTGCAACTGCAGCTACTGTGTCTATTAATTTAAAATAAGACTTCCAAGAAATCCTTGACTGTAATCCTTTCATGTTTGCCCAGTCATCTGGGCCTACATTTGAAAAAATGGGGAATAAAAAAATATCTTATTTTGTCTCGATTGGAAGAAATGAATGTTCTAAAAATGTATACATGTCAATGAACAGAATATGTGGCTTCTGCCATATTTGATATGCCCTCATACTTCTGTTCTCTTTGCTATATTTGTCTTTATCTGGAAAGAATTTTACTTCAGGATTTCACTGTGAAATACCTCTACGCAGTAAAAACCTTTAAATGACATAGAGTGAATTAAAAAGTTCCTGTAGATCAAATATGTGAAAAATTAAACCAATTTTTAAATTTGCAAAACACTTACAAACATTTTAAACACAGTACTTAAATTCACAGCTGTCTACAGAAGGGTACCCAGTGCCAAGACACTATTGTAAACTCGGTTATTCAAATCGTGAGTTGTTCTTTTTAGTACGCTCAATTGACATGCAAGGTTAGGGCTGATTGAAAAATATTTTATGTGCAAAACATTTTTATGAGCAAAACATTTTGAGTTGAGCTGAATTAAATCTCTGAATCCATCTGAGCTGTAGCTCAAATAGCAGGAGAGAGTGATAACCGCCATGGATCTTCTGATGATAAGTTTGTGTCGGAAGCTTTGTTTATCGGAGAGAATGGTGTACGATGACCCAAATCTACAGTTTACACCAGCTTAGGAGTCTTGAAAAATATTTCTTTTGCATTTCCACTCTGGGTGAGAGCAAGTTGTCAAAGTCCTGCAATCATCACAAGAAGTGTTTTAATTTTCAATCATTTCTAGTTATAATCCATACACAAAATGCAGCAAATTCTGCTTTAGCAACACCTTCTGTCGCTAGAAGACCTGAAGAAGATCTTGCCCGGGGTGCAGCTAATGCAGCTGTAGAAGCTGGAAAACTTGCTGTGCTTAAACCTCAGCTCAGCTGCTGTGGTGGCCTTCTTTTCACACCCACCCTTTTTTGGGTATTTTTTGCAGATGGGGAGGGGTCAGGAAAATAAAGACAGCTGTATCTCAGTGCAGTCAGCTCCTTTGAAGTACCGCTTCCCTCCTGTGCGTAACATCTCTGTCCATCATGTCTTATCATATGTGACCAGCAAAAATATTTCATTTCTCCCTTTCCTGCTGCTGAAAAGAAGGAACAGAATCAGTTTGCCCTTTCTGACAGGTCTACCCTCTGGTCCATCTGTGAAGGGCATCGGCTGGGGAGTGGTGGAGCCTAGTGTTTAATGAGAGAGGAGCCTTGAAAACTCCTAGTAGTTCAGAGTTGGAATGAGGTATGTGAAAGGGGAATAAAGAAAATACTGCTGCTAAGAGCTGTGAGGCCCTCAGAAGCCCTGAGCTGTACCATGTTTACTTCTCAGTCGCTGAGTGGGAGGAGGATCTGTATCTTGCGCAGCTCTGTTCTCTGAACGTATGAAGAAGGTACAAAAAAGGCTGTCTAGGGGATGGTGCTGTGCTGTGTGACCCGACGGTTCCTGCATTCCCTGCACTTCCACCTAAGACAAGAAGCAATGTGGAGAAGATTGCTGCTGACAGGAGAGAATGACAGTTCTCCAATGAGTGCCTGAAGAAGTAGATGTGAAATGGGGTGTGTTTCTGATAATTGACTTTGGAACCTCACCTGGAAGGTGGATTCCTCTGTTTAGGAAATAAACCTTTCCCCACTCATCTTCCTGCTCCTTCCTGCCCTGAGCCTAGCTGGAGCTGGTATGAGACGAACGCTGCTGAGGGATCCTCAGCAACCCTGTCCTGTTTGGGGACTGAGTGCACCTGTGAAAGAAATCTGGCAGAGGAGCAGTGCTGACTCAGGTGACAGCTCAGCAGGGGAGGAGGCAGCGGCTTAACAGAAGTAGTTTTAAACTGTATTGTTTGTGAAGACAGTCCTTGAGTAATACTCACATGAATCATAATTTTGGAGTCTTGGGATGGTTTGTTTATTTTTTTCTGGAAAAAACAGACCCTTAGTGCTTGTGTCTACTTGAGAATGTAATTCTGCATTGAAGGAGTAATATCTAGCATTTGTGGAAGAAAGTGACTCGTGACCTGAATGCCCTCTTACAACTCAGAGCTAGAAAACGTAGGAAAACTCGTTTGTAGTTAAATCACTGAGTTAGATGGGTGTGAAAAGGCTGTCTAGGAGATACTGAGAGAAGGGCATGAAGTTATTTCCTCCAAATTCACAACCTGAAACCAAATGGGAAAGCTACAGGCTTTCCACTTGCTCCTTCCTTTGTTTAGAAATCCATTGGTAAGTAGCAGAGGAGTCAAGAGACAGCTAAAGGAGTTAGGATAGAAGCGTCTACCAGCTCTAACCTCCTATTCGCATCTTCAGAGACAAGCAGACATGCTGGGGCAGGGCAGCACTTGGAGGAAAAAGGAATAGAGAAGAGCTCCAACCTCTCTCTTGCACCTTTATCCCAGAAAGACTGTGAATAATACCACTTTTTGGAGGTACTTCGTAAAAGGAAGTATCATATCTTCTCTTTATTTCACCTGGTAAAAGGGAACTTGCATGACTATAACAGCTGTGCTTCGGGCAGTGAATTTCTGGCATTGTGACAAAGTTGGTCTTAAACATTTCCTTCACCTAGCTTCGGCAGACTAAGATTGTTTTTGTGCCAACGTTTTGGGGGCTGTAACATTGGGAAAGAAAAGGTTATGTGCTGCAGTGGTTGGGGTCACTTATTAAAATAAATCTCATGACTGTACTGTTTTTTGAATGAAGGGTGTACTGAGGGAGTGCTTACTGTGGTTGGAATAGGAGCTCCAAGACTGAGTCAGATCAGTAGGCTTTTTGTGGGCATGTATGATAGTTCACCCGAAAACAAATGTAGGTAGTTCTCATGTGGTCTGTCAGCACAGAATAGCAACGACGATACTTATGAAAGACAACCTCTGCAAGGAAAAAAGGTGAGAAAAAAGAAATCTGTGTGTTAGGAGGTCCAGTTTATGTGGTGGATTCTAATAGCAAAGCAGCCTTACCCTGTAGCGCGTGGCGTAGCTGTGCATGGCTGCTCAGGCAGGGAGGAACAGAGCGGGGCTTGTGTTGTAACATGGCAAAGGCAATTTGCCTCCCTTTTGACTGAAAGAATTGAAGCGAGAACATTTACTTTGCGAAATTCATTAGTCTGTTAAGTAACTACCCTGTTGGAAATTAAAATCTCCTGAAAAGATTGGCTTCTCTGTAGTTCATGGCAGTTTAGAGCCAGACACATGACCTGGTTGCATCCTGGATACTGAGATCTTATTTTTTTTTTTATACATACTTTTTTTATAGATAGTAAAAAAAAAAAAAATTAAAAAAATCCCAAACCCTAGCAGCAAAACAGTTAGGTTCTGTGGAATGAAGTAAAACCAAATTAAATTACATTTTGATATAAGGGATAGTCTGTGCAGAATGACAAATAGTGAATACCTACAGCAGGTTCCACACCTATGAAGTTAATTTTGGAGAAGATAGGGGATACAGTGCGGCTTTGTCCTGCTAAAGAGGCTTAAAATATTGATAATTCTACAACAGTAGACCTTAAAAACATCAGAAGTTTATATTTTGAATAAATTTAAGGTGCTATTATGTAACAACCTCAACTTTTT
>NW_009646842.1:1744282-1770063 GCF_000708025.1 Charadrius vociferus
CAGTTTTTATGAATATTTATTGAAAGCCTGGCTTATGTCAGACAAGATGGACACGGAGGCAAGGAAAATGTACGACGATGCAATTGAGGTGATTATAATTCATTGAGTTTTCCAATACAGTGGAACTTAAAAACCATCTTTAATAATTAAAAAACCCTCAAACCACAGGACTTCTTTTGATTATGTAAGCTATAAGAAATCAAGCAATGAATACAACAAATACTAGCTTTCACTCTGAGTAGTTTAAAAAGTATTATTGTGGAATACATCTGATGCAGATTATTGTGCTAAAAATAATCAGCTTGTCCAAAATGGTACAATATAAAAGCCCCAGCTATAGTTTATTAGAAAGAGATCTAACAAGCCTAAGATGCATGCAGATTGACCAAGTCGTTTTTATCCAGCGCTCAGAATCATTCTAGGAATTGAAGTCCTGAACGGTTTTATTCTTAAAATTATTTCCTAAAACATTTAAACGTTATATTCCATATTTATCTTGTAAAATGTAGCTCATGTCTGTTCGTTGTTCTATAGTTCTTTTGTGATAGGGTCTTGCTTCCTTTCACAGATCAAGTAGTGCTTGCCCAAACAGAGCAGTACTGCAGGGTGGTTCAGTGCGATTTGGGGTGGGGGCCTTTTTGTGGTGGCTCTGAGCTTCATGCTGCCAAGCAATTAACTTTTTAAGTTTCCCCTTACACAGGCATCTCTTTTCATCAGGCTCACTTGTGCCCATATGTGCCAATACACTTGCGCTACAGTTAAGACATAGGGAGTAGTAACCAAGCTAGTTTTAGCCAAGTCAGCTGTGGTACCAACAGCAGCAGGGACCGCATAGTCTTGTCCAAGTGCAGATATGTTCTTGGTGCCTAACTTGCTCCATGCTCTGTGTGTGCCGTGTTTCTTTCAATATTAAGTGTTTAAAGCTTAGTTTCGGTGCAGTCAGACTCCTAAAGCAAAACACCTGTTCTTGGAGTTCTCAAAATTCACATTTTAAAAGATATATAATGAAAGTTCTAGTCTGAAATTTCTTTGAAGCTGTAATATGTCTTATTCCTGACCTGAATTTGATTATATTTGGCTTTCAGCTTCTTGGACATGTTTCTTCCCTGCGTTGTTTTAAAGCACCATGTAGCTGGTTACTAACAAAAGTATGATAGGCATTCTCTCTTGAAGGAGAAATGCATGATTTTCTTTAGTCTCACAATATACAACAGACTTTGAATTCTTTCTTAAGCTTTTTTCTAAGGATTTTCCAGGGGTCTTCGGTATAGAGACAAGGATGTAATGGTTCTTCTTACGTGTCATTGCCTGATTTCTTATCGGTATTCTCCTCTTCATCTAGCTAAGAGCTGTGTTTGCACTCTTAACTTTTGCCTCGCATTGTCATCCACTTTCCAGTTGGTTTTACTCTGAAGTTGGTTATAGTCCTTTTGATTTACTGCTTTCCTACTACTGTGATTTACATTCAGGATTCCTGGATGTGTGACCTTATACTTAACTCTATTAATACACATTTTGTCACCTGTTCTGAATGATTTTACAGGACTGACTTTTCCTTTATCACTATCTATAGCTCCATCAATTTTTGTGTCATCTGAAAATTCTTTTTAGATTTGTTTCTTGAAGATCATTGGTAGGGATGCTGCCTAGCATTGAATAAAAGTATCTTTGCGGAATCTTCATGGGATGAGGATTTTTCACAATTTTTTGTTTCAGTATGAACTGTTCTAGCAAGCCAGCTTTTAACCGATTCACATGTGCTGCCTTGAATTTGTTTAGGACTAGTACCAAGGAAATTCCTGAAATTCCTAATATTTGTAATATCAGTATGCACTTGTCAATCAAACATTTATTTTTGAAGCCCCATAATTAATTTTACATGATTGTTCTTTTAACCTTTTAAAATACTGTTAATGCATCAGCTATTGCCCAGTCCTTTTGAACTTCCTTAGCTTTCCAGGGTTTGTTACAGTCAACATTAGTAGTTCAAAATGTTAGTTGAGTACTTTTAATTGCCTAAAATACAGTTTATTGGGTCTTGTGTATTTAAAAATGTTTGGCAGTTGATGTTTAACATCCATTGTGGTTACTGTTGAAATATTTTATTCTGATTCCTAAACTGAACACTTTAAAATTAGAGAAAATAAACTTTCCCTTTCATTCTCTTCACTGTAAGCCCAGTCTTGCAAATATTTTCTATGGGCAAATCTCTGTCTCTGAATGGAGACACAGCAAAGCACATTTGGGACCACATGAAAACACACTGTGGATAAGGAGAAAGAGCTGACCTGCTCCCGCTTCATGTGTGATATGACCTGCAGTGCAAGCATGGTTTCCTCTTCAGCTTTCTCTCAGCTAAACCCACCCATGTACATTTGAATCTGCATGAACCATACTGATTTATGCCTTCTGGTTCAGGGTTTGTGTTTATCCAAAGTCTGACTTGAGATTGAAAGACATGGGCAAGGAGTCAATGAGTAGGATTTGTTTTACGTAATTACGTTTTGCATTTTTATTTAAAATCTCACAATATTTTGAAGAGCCCAATCATAGAATCATAGAATGGCTTAGGTTGGAAGGGACCTTAAAGATCATCTAGTTCCAACCCCCCTGCCATGGGCAGAGACACCTTCCACTAGACCAGGTTGCTCAAAGCCCCATCCAGCCTGGCCTTGAACACCTCCAGGGATGGAGCATCCAAAACTTCCCTGGGCAATTTGTTCCAGTGCCTCACCGGCCTCAGAGTGATAAATCTCTTCCTAGTATCTATTCTAAATCTACTCTATTGCAGTTTGAATCCATTCCCCCTCATCCTATTGCTACATGCCCTTGTAAAAAGTCCCTCTCCAGCTTTCTTGTAGGCACCCCACAGATACTAGAAAGCTGCTATAAAGTCTCCCCAGAGCCTTCTCTTCTCCGGACTGAACAACCCCAACTCTCTTGGCCTGTCGTCATAGAATAGGTGCTCCATCCCTCTGATCATCTTCGTGGTCCTCCTCTGGACCCGCTCCGACAGGTCCATGTCCTTCTTATGTTGAGGGCTCCAGAGCTGGACGCAGTACTTCTGGTGGGGTCTCACAAGAGCGGAGTAGAGGTGCAGAATCACCTCCCTTGACCTGCTGGTCACGCTTCTTTTGATGCAGCCCAGGATACAGTTGGCCTTCGGGGCTGTGACTGCATATTGCCAGGTCATGTTGAGCTTCTCATCACCCAGCACCCCCAAGTCCTTCTCAGGGCTGCTCTCAATCTATTCCCTTAATATTCTTTTGTTGTTGCCCATAACATAGGTCTTCCTCCATAGCTGATACTTCTTACTCTTTGTTTTTCAAAACTTCGAGCAAAAGCTCTGTGTCATTTATGCAGGCAGAAGGGGAAGGGTGTAAAATACATTCTTCCCACTCGTAGCACGGAGTTGGCAATATTCTCCGCACCCACCAGTCTAAAAGAAGGTATCTGTCCAGCCACACTTCACTGCCTTAGCTTGCTACAGGGGGGGAGAGTAGACAATAGACAACCATACTCTCTCTCTCAGGTCTTGCAGTAGGCAGTGATATCCCATTTCTTGGAGGTATTAAGAGGAAGAAAGATGATAGCATCTGTTCTTCAGATGTCATGATTTCCAGTCCATGGCATATGAAGCCTTACCCAGGTTACCACATACTTCATGACAAGAGTACGAACAAATTCTGTATCCGTGACCTCTACGTGCTATATAACATTAGTGCAGTAATCCACTGTAAAGGACACTTCACTTCAATGTCCTAGTATACAGATTCACAGCTGTGATAAGAGCTGAAATTGTAAAACTTTTTGAGAATTTTTTTTGGTGATAAGTACTGAGGGTGGGCCCTCTTAATTTTGCTTTCAATGTCGTCTTGTGGACCTCCCAGCTAGTCTAGTTTAAAGTGTCTTTTCTCCGTCTCACATCAGCCAGAGGATAGGGAAGCTTCCTTTTGATCTGTTGCCTTGAGTAGTCTAATTTATTAGGCTCTCTAATTTGATCCTTGCTCTTTCTTATTGCTCAGCATTAGATAGCTAAAAGGATTCAGCAGTGTGTTTGATTATTACAACATAGCAAGTACTGCTGCAAGACAGCTCAGAAAATGCTTTTTTTTTTTGTAGTCATAAAACTCACAGAAAGCATGAACATCAGATAGAGAACATTCTGTTTCCACATCTCACTCTGTTTTGGGCATTTCACAGACTAAGGAAGCTTCTTCATCAGTTAATCTCTCAGCTGATGCGAACAGTCTTTTCTTTGGGACCTTAAGTATACATGTTCCCTCTAGTTCATGTATACTCCTCATGTTCAGACTGGATGTCATTGCTTTACAGTTCTTACTGGAGTGCTCTGTGGCCCCAGGCATCCAGCCCAGGATACAAATGTCAGATCTGTCCTGACCTGCTCAAGCTTTTCTCATCCACTAGGCAGTGCTCCCAGCAATGCCCGGTTATTCCTTGTTAATTAGTGTAAATATTAATTGTCTGTGTTATACAGTTAGCAAGCAGTAGGTTGTTGAATGATAAAGTATTTTGAGAGGGTTGCATTTATTTTCTTTTTGGAGATGCTTCCTTTGCAGCTCTTAAGTTGGAACTTAACTTGCTGACAGAACTTGATTTTCAGATTTCAAAAACTGCCCTTCATACAGGAGTGTGATGTTCAAGTTCAGAAGATGTATTCTCTGTTCAAAAGAGGGCCACATTGCATCTAGGTGATATTCTTCAGTCAAACCCTGAAAGCAAGTCTTGAGTGAAGGAGTAACTCATGGAGAGTGTATAAATTTGGCCTTTGCTGGCTCTCCTGGTGCCAACCACAGTGATTTTTTATCCCCCTGGAAATGCTCCTGAAACCATTTACTCATCAACAGTTATGAAATTACAAAAAGATACAATTCAAAAGGGAATTCCACACAACATTTGGAAAAAAAAAAGTTTTCCTCCACGTGAAATAAATAATGTAAACACTTTTCAGCCTTCTTGCTCCTTATAGTAAAAGTGGCTTTCCTTTAAAAAGGACTGCTCAACTTTTATGTGCTATTTGGTAAAAAAAATCCTATAATCATCATAATGTCAGTTTTGTCACAGTTTAAGAATTGAATAAGCAGAGCTAGTGCTACAGATCTTAGTATCATCTTCAGCTGCAGAATTTTCAGCAGATCCAACCTTTCCTGTACAGATGCTTTCAGAACGAATGAGGCTTGTACGGTTAACCCCATCAGGCTCCCCAGCAGCAGAAGCCACAGTATCATACCAATGCCAATTTGCGTGATGGTTAGACAACCGCTCTAGCAGCTGTCAGAGACTTAGTGGTTTCTGCTCTGTCAGTTATTTTAGCGCTCTTCTTGCTGGATCCTGCCATAAACACAAACTTCAGATCTGTTAGTGGTGTTGGTGAAGAAGGTAACCTAACAGGAATGCAGACCAGCACGTCTCTCTCATCACATTCAGAACGCACAAGCTCAACAGAGGACAGCGGAGAAATTGCACCATCCAAATGATGGCTCAATCCACAGTACAAGTAAATAGTAGGGCCCTACTGATGCAGTCTTCTCCCTGTAAGCCACTGCGTTGGCTTTTAGCTACGACATTCACCTTGGCCATATGGGGGCTGCCAGATCTTCCCTGGCTACGTGGCTGAGGTGTAGATTTACATCACTATAACCATCCAGAAAAGTTGCTGCAAGCACTGCAGCATTTCAAGTCAAGAACATATTCAGAAAACCATACAGAAACACTTACATACTCAGAAACACGACTATTTCAGACTACTGTTTATATTATCATCTGCCTCAGATGGGGCTCCTAATCCTACAAATTCTGCTTTGTCTAACTGTAATTTCAATACTTTTGATTGTAGAAAAGTTTTTTTGTTGAAGAAAACTTTGGAAGGCTGCCAGATGTTATTTCAGTACCTGGATGGAGGACTTCTGTGTTATCAAATATTGCTGGGTTAAATACAGCTGCTTTAACAGTTCTGTATCACTTAAGCATCAGCTTAAAAAGAAATACCTACTACAGTCACAGAAGAGCTTGAAGCTTTTTATTCCTCCATTTGTTGAAAACAAAAGGCAGTCTCACTTTTTATTTAGAGGGAAAAGCTATTTCATTGTCCACTTCTAAACCTGAATTACAAGTTGCAAGCTGATTAATCTATGTATTTATTGCTTGAATCCGTATTGTAGTGAACGGCATAGTTTGCCCTGTGTAGATAGCAAGGAGACTTGTAGATCTGCAGCAGACATGACCTCCACGTCCATGATAACAGCTTTTCTTATGTGCAGGATCCTCTGCTTGTATGTTCTCAGTATTTCTAGTTGTAGTGCAAAATACAGTTGTGGACATTAATCCCTGAACTCCAGTCAGCCTTGGAGTACTCTGACTAGTCACAGGTCACACACTTTGTAGGAAGTTATAAACCCATCAGAGGGTTATGTGCGTAAATACAAAAGAGAATTCTGGAAAGAAGATGGGCTTAATGTCTCCATGGTAAAGAAGGTAATTGCCTTTATAATTATAGGACTCAAACTGTAACAAGATTGTAGTTACAAGAAAAACTGTCTAACACTAAAGATAGTAAGTACTGCAGTAGATTGGTTGGGATTGTGAACCTCTCTGAAGGAGGCTTAAGTAAATGTGTTGTTCCGTGTAGTTTGCAAACTTTGGAAAGTTAGGTCAGCTATTCTCCTTCCTACTACCAGAATACCATTTATAAATCACAAGCAACAACATATATTGGTACAAACGTGCAAAGAAAAAGCATAAGTTACCTCACCTGTACAATAATGTTTTTTGCGAACAGCTACTCTAACCCTCACCCATCCTTTGACCATATACAATCAGAACGCTGCTATGGAGAAGCACCTAGAAGGTGGCTGGAGCATTCCGCTCACTTCCTATTAAAGGTTGACAGAGAGGTCAACCTTTAAAGGTGCTGCCTTTGCATATGTTGCTGACCAAAGTATCCGATGTGCATCTATGCTGAAAACACACAGACTGTACAGCAGAACAAATAGATCCTTCTCAGAGTTAACAGGTAGATTAACATTGTTTGAGCCATAAACTATGTACTGAATTCTCAGCTAAAAGTGCCATGTTGTGGTTTTCCTATGATTGATCTCATTCGCATCATTTAGCAGTGAGGGTATTTTTTTGTGTGCATTGAAATTATATTTTTATAACAGTTTGTTCCTGTAGTGCTCAGAAGTGAATTTGGCAAAAGAAGAAAATTCTTTTTGTTTTGAAAATGGTATCTTATACTTTGAAGAAGAGGTAGTATGTAAAACTTGCATATGAAACAGTATTTGAAAGCTCTCTCCTTATCTTCTTGTAGGCCATAGAAAAACATCTCATCAGAAAGTCCAATGGAGGACTGACCTTCATCGGGGAGTGGAAGAATGGGCACCTTGAAAGAAAGATGGGCCATTTGACCTGTTTTGCAGGGGGAATGTTTGCCCTTGGAGCAGATGGTTCCAGAGATGATAAAGCTGGACATTATTTGCAGCTTGGAGCTGAAATTGCACATACGTGTCATGAGTCATATGACAGGACAAGTAAGATTCATTGCTAATCTAGTTATTTCAGTAGTTGAACTACAGAAATTGTCGTTTATTTTTAAGATTTGTTATGGACCTGTGCCTTGTCTATCATGCACTGGTTTTATACCAGTATAATTTTTTTAACATCCGTGTATTTACTTCTGACCTACCAGACTTTATATGGTTCCTTACTGCACATTTATCCCTATTTTTGGATCAGTCAGCTAAGATAGGTTATATGGGTGCAGGGAGGAAGGAGTGAGTGTGAACTCTTGTCCTCCCATATACATAGGGCAATTTTTCATTTCATATATACTATTCTTACAGTTATGTAGAGTGAAAAATTTGTAAATACACCTTTCACTATTTTTAGTAATAGTATATTCTAGGTAAGTATAATTAAACTAGAGAGAAGATGAACATTAGTATGCAAACTGTGAGATGGCCAAAGACGTGACGAGTGAGAAGGCAATATCAGACTTCACTGTTGGGATGGAAGTTTCTCAAGTTCAGCCTTAGGGATCAGGTTTATTGTACATCTTTAATAGTGGCATTGATGCATAAAGTCGGAGTGTGCTGATTACACTTACAGTGGCCAAAAAGTCATAAGACACAGTCAAAACAGAAGAGTCTCAGAATAGTAAACAGGAAGATCTTGAGGACTGCACTGTCAGAAGTAAAAAGTTCACCAGAAAAAAGGCAGGAGCTCTGTCTTCTAAATGGGGAGTTGAAAAATACCAGTGCAGCCCTAGTCTGTATCAGGTGAAAAATTTTCAGCAGAGATTAGAGAATATTAACACTGCCTTAGAAGACACGTATAATTTGTCATCCAGAATATGCTGTACAAATCTGAATTTCAAGCAGAATAAATGCAGAGGAAGACCAACAGAACGATTAGAGCAACAGAGCTTTTATCTTGCAGTGGGAAAATAAGAGAGGTTGGCCTGCTCTGACAAGAAAAATAATGCCAAAGAAGGGAATTAATTTTGTTGTCATCTCAAGGGGTAAACACTGAAAAGAAATAGAGTTATTTTAAGATATAAACAACACAGTTGTACCCAGAGCAAAATTTGTAAGCTCGCCGTGAATAAATGTAGGTTGGAAATTGGAAATGGCTTTGTGTAGCCATCAGAGAAGTGAGCTTCTGAAATAACTTCGTAATAGAAGTAATAGTAACTAAAACTCAAAAGCACTTTTAAGATGAGAATTCATGTAGTTATTCACAGGATTACATAGTATTGTATAGTTACCTGTAATTTTAAATAATTCAATTTGATGGTCATGAGCAATACTTTTACCTGGGTAGCAATAGCATTTAAAAAAAAAAGGCGGCAAAAAAGAGGATGGCTAAGGAAAAAGGTAGGGCATAATAACTATTATTGCACTTTGAAAAATTGAACATTGAAATTAAACATTTGAATGTTTGACACTTGAAAATAAGCCATACTGAATTTACAGTTGTTTGTGCAGCAGTCCTAATTTTATTCCTTCAGATGTTTATTCTGTACCCTAAATAAGTCAAAAGACAGGGGGATAAAAGTTTTGGTTACATATTTAATGACTGTATAAGAACACACACATGAAGGAAACAAACTGAAAGTTGTACAGACAGCTATAAATTTGCAGTGTCCTAGTTTTCTTTTGTTCAGTCCTGCAATTGAAATAATGTGGATTTTTTTTGTTTGTTTTTTTTTCCCCTGGACTGATTTTTCAAAGAAAATAAAGCTCCGTTATGTGCAAAATGTCAACTTTTTAATTATGCTTTAACAGCAATATTTGAGACATAATTGTGCACTTCAATGGCAAGACTAGCTGGCTGCAGAAAAAGACTGTCTTTAAGAGGGCAGACAGACATCCTGGTTCAGCTGGTTGGTTTGTGTTTCAGTCAACAAGGGGGAGAGCCTGATCTCTGTCTCCTGTAGAGTTGGGAGAACTCTTGCCCCATTTGGTGTGCCCAGAGGAGACAGCGAGGTGCTGAGGATAGAGAGCCCTTTTCTTCAGATAAACCATCTACAGCTGTCCTTTCCTGTGTTTTCCTAGGGTTGCTCATAATAAACTGCAGTATATGCCTGGGTTTATAATATATTAGTGTAAAATACTGCTTTATGAAGCAACCTACATTTCCATAAGGGCTGAGCACAAGGGAAAAAAAAAATCGTTATTTTCAAGGTCCAGTCTCAGCAAAATCAAAACAGAATTTCACAGAACAAACGCACTTCTTGCACCCTTTTAGTGAAGAAATTTTTCATAATATCTGATCTAAACCTGCCCTTGTGCAACTTGAGGATGTTTCCTCGCATGCCATCGCTTCTTACTTGGGAGAAGAGACTGACCCCACCTCTCTACAACCTCCTTTCAGGTAGTTGTAGAGAGTGATAAGGTCTCCCGTCAGCCTCCTTTTCTCCAGGCTAAAGAAGAACCCCAGTTCCCTCAGTCGTTCCTCATAAGACTTGTGCTCCAGACTCCTCACCAACTTTGTTGCCCTTCTCTGGACGCACTCCAGCACCTCAACGTCTTTCTTGTACTGAGGGACCCAAAACTGAACACAGCATTCGAGGTGGGGCCTCACCAGTGCCGAGTACAGGGGGACAATGGCTTCCCTAGTCCTGCTCACCACACTATTTCTGATATAGATTAGCAGCATGTGCTGATTTACAGCACATGCTATTTTTTGTAAAATATTATTCCGTATAAATACGAATTTTCCCAGCCATTAGCCGATAATATGTAAAGTATTGACTGACTATGGGCAGATTATTTTAGGATAAAGGGTTTTTTATGTCTTTAAAGTTTCTGACAAGAACTGTCCTCAGAATCTGGGTACAGCATTTGCTGTTTTTCACGTGTGACAATTCCAATGTAGAATAAGCCAGTTGACTAGGATTTCAACTGAGACATTGTCAGGGTATGAGTAGATGCCGTCTCTGTCCCAAGACTCTCAGTAAGAAGCTACACGGGCGAAGATGATAAGAATACTTACTTGTTTTTGTGAGAAGAATAAAATAACAATATACGTTGATGGAATGGTTTGGGGAGTCTCAAACAAAAGTATCTTGGAGGGTCTCTTCCTCAAATTTTATGAGAGAACCTATTGTTAAAACTATGAATCCTTTCTTACCTTCAGGAAATGTGTTGCTAGATTGACTGTAGACTTAAAGGAACACACAAAAAAATTAAGCAGTGTTTTCAAAATTATTTATAAGATCATATATATAGATATTTATTTAGAAGTCTGAGGATTTGCCCTTATTTTCAGCAGTGCTAAATACAGCTCTTATTGAAGTAAACTTTAAATCAGTTAAAGTCTCTTTTTTAAATGGTACTGGTTTAGCTTTGCAATTTTGCACTATGGTATGAAATTGTTTCTCATCTGCTCTCCCTGCTAGAAATATAGCCTATCAGCCCCATTAATACTAAAATAACTGGATTAAAGTGTGACCTAGCATTGTAAAATGGCCTTAGATGGTTCTTTGCTTAGAAGAATGTTCCCCCAAAAGGTACTGTGTTCATAGTAGCTTCTTTATGTTAATCAGCTACTAGTAGAAGTGCTGTGATTAATTTTGCATCCTTGGTCTCAGATAAAAATTCAGTGAGGTTGTCACAATCTGCAGGGATCACCGATCCTCTGAGTGGTATAATTTCTTGGAGTATGCAATAATGTTAGAAGTAGATATCAGTAAATTATTAAAGGCTAAATGCACCAGCAGGCTACAAAGAAAGAGAAGTTGTCACAGTTTCTGTAGGTGATGCATCACCAGAACTGCCTGAAATTTAACTTCTTTGGTGGATAAGGCTAATAGAGCTGACATGGTTTACCTGATTTCCAAAAGGATTTTTCAAAAGTTTTCTACTAAGGCCTTTTAAGGATATTAAGCAGCTGCAACATAAGTAGCAAGTACCTGCATGGAGAAAAAATAGTTAAAGTATGACAAATAGGGTAGAGATAAATAGTCAGCTCTTGAAGTGGACTAATGCTAGTTAACCAATGGTGCACTGATATATTTGATATATATTTATGCACATATGTGTATATATATGTATAAATGTATATTATAGAATAACCTAAACCATTCTATGATTGCTGGCTCATGTTGAGCTTCTCATCAACCAACACCCCCATGTCCTTCTCCTCAGGGCTGTTCTTAGTCCATTCTCCTCTCAGCCTGTATTTGAGCATTGTATTGCCACGAACCATGTGCAGGACCTTGCACTTGGCCTTGTTGACCTTCATGAGGTTGGCATTGGTCCACCTCTCCAGCCTGTCCAGGTCCCTCTAGATGGCATCCCTTCCCTCCAGTGTGTTGACTGTGCCACACAGCTTGGTGTCCTCAGCAAACTTGCTGAGGGTGCACTCAACCCCACTGTCCATGTCAGTGACAAAGATGTTAAACAGCACTGGTCCCAGTACTGACCCCTGAGGAACACCACTCGTCACTGGTTTCCACTTGGACATTGAGCCGTTGACCACAACCCTTTGAGTGCAGCCATCCAGCCAGTTCCTTATCTTCTGAGTGGCCCATCCATCAAACATCCATTTTTATATTTTAATGTGTATATATTTATATATAAATAAAATATATATACCTTATGTTTATCTATACGTATATACACATATATGAGGAAAAGGGCAGGAACAGTAAAGCAAGCATGCTGATAATAACATTTTTTTTAAAAAGCTACTCAGCAAAGACGAAAGCTGAAAAATTGCACAAGGACCTTATGAGGTTGAGTAATTGCATAATAAATTACTAAATTAAATTCAGTGTAGTTAAATGTAAAGTGAGGCACCTATGAAAAAATTATTCCTAACCTCACATATAAAATTATGAGCTCTTAACTGACCATTACAACTCAGGAAATTGCTCTTGAGATTATGAAAATGTCAGCTCAGTAGCAGTTAGGAAAAACAAAGTGAGAAGGAACAAAATAGAAAATGTCATTATGTTACTGTATTAATCTTGTCCACGCTTTTAGGGCTGTATTCAGGCTGGTCCTTGCATTTCACAAAGGATATAGTAGAACTGAATGAGTTGCAGAGAAAGGCTAGAAGGAAAAATAAAGGTATGAAACAGTATCCATTCAAGGAACAACTGGATCGGATGGCATTCCTCGGTGTGTAAAAGGGATGGTTTAGGTAGGATACAACAGATGCAAAATCAGCAGGGGGCTGGAGAGAGTAGATAGGAATCAGTTGTTCACTCTCTTCTCCAAGGGAAGACCTAGGGGCTATTGAATGAGTCTAGTAGGAACCAAGGTGAAAATGGAAAAGAACAAAAAAACGTAGTTCTACACTGAAGAGATAGGAGAGATGTGGAACTTTTCACCAGAGGTTGTTTTGGATGCTTAAGGCATACATAGGTTTAAGGAAACACCAGATAAGTACTTGGGAAATAAATCTATTAAGAATTACTGACCACATAAAAAAGTATGTCTAGTTTGGGAGAAGTCTTGAGCTCAAAAAAAATTGGAGACTGGTAGAGAAGCTGGAAAAAGGTATCATATAAACTTGGCCCGTTCTTCCTCTTCTCCATCCTTGTCTGATTTTCACCACTGTTGCAGACATGATACTGGAGCAGATGAACTTTCATCTGGTGCAGTATGGCCATTCTTATCTTCTTAATTTTGTATAGGTAGACCTCTGTATCTGATCTCATTGATATTGCAGTAAAAATTCTAAACTTTTTTTAGTGAAACAGGTAAAATGGCCCATTTTGGAAGAGCTATCATAAGCATTTCTTGATGGAGTTTTCCTTATCACCTCTGTGGCTGAAGCAGAGTGGTACTTTTTTCTGTTTGCATCCATAGCTATTGTCCCTTGAAACAAAAAGAATAAGGAATGTTTTTGGGAGGTTTCCTGTTGGGGCACACAGTGGGAGGCGTTCATATTTTTCATTGTAGTATTCTAAGGTTCCCCTTTCAGGCTCATGAGACCATGGTTAATTTCAGCCTCTAGCCCGTAGGAATTACATGATTAATCTCTTTGCTAATTTTTAAAGCTTGAGTGCAGCTTCAAAGTTCAGCGCCTTAAAAATTCTCTGCCACGGCAAAGGGTGGGGTGCAGCTGTAGGTAAGAGTGCATTATTTGTGTCAAATTTGAGGAATAATGTGTAGCTGTATAATAAAAAAAAATATATGTAATTGCATCTTCATATTATAGATAGTTTTTCTACAGGTACTTCCTTTTTATATGAATAGTCTTATAGATGCTGGCACAGGGCCATTACAGCTTCCTTTAAGGGCTGAAACAGTGAATCTCTTACTTCAGAGATTTATTTTCAGGTGTGGCTGGGTTTTCATTGCCTAGTTGTAATACTCGAGGATCACATTATGAAGCACATCAGGTACGGTGGCCTGACAGCACTTCTCTAAACCAAGTGAGTTTGGATAAAGATGCAGGTTGTTTGAGATGGTGATACCTGGTTTTGTTCCAAGATCTCTTGCCGCTGTGCTTGGTGGGATCAAAGGGCATCAAAACCTCTGTTGACCGTATTTTTTTTCTTTGGCTTGTAAAGAACTGATGTCGATCACTTTAATTTTATCCTATAATTGAATGTGTTAATGTGTTTATATTCTTAGCGTTTCATTAGTTTTCAAGAGGATGACTGTACTTCTGTCAAGACAGGTAGTTTTCTCACAGGAATTGGATAAATTATTTGTAAGAAAAATTATAGGCCTCAACAATAGGAAATATTTATGAAACTGCTTAAAGACAAGCTAGTTTCTGCTTTTCTCACATGCTTGGGATATGGCAGTCTCCTAGCCACCCTTCCTGCAAAAATTGGTAAGGAATAATTTTTTTCTTTTTTTTTCCCCCCCTTTCCTCTGCAGCATTAAAGCTGGGTCCAGAAGCATTCAAATTTGATGGTGGTGTAGAGGCGGTGGCAGTGCGGCAGAATGAGAAGTATTACATCCTAAGACCAGAGGTGATTGAGACTTACTGGTATATGTGGAGATTCACCCACGATCCCAAGTACAGGCAGTGGGGCTGGGAGGCAACGCAGGTAAATCTATTGATTATCTGTCAGTAAGCTAATTCTACGTATTTCCTTTTGTAGCCACTTTCATCCAGTGGTGCTGAAACACTTCAAATGGTAACTGATTTTCACGAGTCCCTGTAAAATGCGGTATATACAGGGGTGCGTGTAGTTATTCCTGGTTTGCAACTGCTGAAACAGATGCACAGATGAGAGACGTGTTCAGCATTATACAGCTGATGGGTTTTAGGGATGGAAATAGAATGCGCTGGTCAGGACTCCTACTGTTATCAGTAGTTCACAGCCCCCGAGAGAAGTAATTTATCCTGCGAAATGAAAGTGTATTATAAATAACTTTGTTAAGCATGTGTTAGCACTCAGATTAGATTAAAAGACAAAGCTATTCCTACAGTTTCTTCTTGGCTGTTAAAACACAAGTGGTAGGACAACTGTTCTCAGAGTGTTTGTAGACTAGAGAGTACGTACATACGTATATGTGGGTTGGTATCACGGCTCTTTCTTTTCTTAATTGTCTAGTTGGAAGGAAGGAAATTTGCCAGTCAGTTTAGATTTAGATTTGCTCGGTTATAACAAAAAATTACATCACTAGAAGTAGACCAGAAGGGGAAGTGGATAAGTAATGGCACATAAGGCAGAACTTAAAAATTGTTGTTAAGATATCTGAGATTGTTGCTTTTTTATATATAGCTGCTTTCCTGGGTTTAAATCTAGTTGTCGTATGTTTTAATCAAATTCCAAAATGTGAAAATGCTTCTGACTCTTTCTCATTGGAAATGCTTGCAATGGTCTACAAAAACCCAGATTCATTGTAAGACTCTTAACACAGATCTGTTGCTCGTGGCCTTCCTTCATTCATCATTCGTACATAGATGGTAACTCCTTTGTCTGGTAGTCATAGATTATGGGCTATATGAATAACTAGGCTTCATTTTCAAATGACAATATAATATTCTAATTGTAAAAGTTATTTGTAATCCCCAAAAGACTTCTTTTAAATGCTTCCTAGGGCTGAACTTGTGAGCCTTTTTTGGTCTCATGTTTCTCGCTGCTTCCATCTGATGGTCCGTACTGAGGCTGTGCAAAACTGATTTGCTGGCCAAGCAATTTTCTGGTCGTCTTCGAGATCTGTGGATTACTACATCTCCTCCACTTCCCTGCTACAGCTCCATCAGTCTTTGGAGACACAGCTCAAAGCCAGTTTCAGACATGTGAATAAACATTAAAGATAACAAGACACTAATGAAATGTTTTGAGTACAGCCAACAGAGATCAGAGAAGAGCAAAGGAAGAGATGAATCAAGAGCCTGGAGAAACTATTCTACAGGTCAAAACCAGTTTCAGTGCAGAGGCAAGAGACCCAGAAAAAGTACTTGGAGCAAGAGATCTGTTGAGAAGTCTGTATTTGTCAGTTGGAAGATAGTTAAGGCAGATTCAGAATATTTAGCTGAGCTCATCCTGACCCTTCCCTCAGTGCAGTTATAATCACATAGCAGAGTCAAAGTATTTTAAGATGGTGTCTTAGTCTTGTTTAGATTTTGCCTTGTAGACTGTTTTGTTATAACCAACATTACGTTACTCTGGAGAGAGGTTCCGCTTTTGTCACATTTGTATTCCAGAATGCATTGCGGCGCTCTGCAAAACATCAAACACTGAGTCACATCATCCCTCCTGCCCAAACTGTGTGTGTTTCTAACACGACAAAGAAGTGGATTTAGTAAACTGCTCCTTGCCACTGTGTGTACTACAAATGCTTACTGATCTAACACCAGCTCCTGTCAGAAGCTATGGCTGGATGATCCAAACTGAGATTGGGTCCTTTGTACTAGGTTAAAGAATTTACAATTGTAAATTTTTCAGGCCAAGTTCTGTCTCTTAAGCACACTGCAAAGCATGTCTTTTGAATTGCATTTGGTTTTGTTTTCTTCATTTGCCATCATATCTTGGTCGCCATTAATGCTTTCACACCCAAACCCTCTCTTCCTCCTCCCCTGCCTCCAATTTTCTGTGTGCAGGGTAGGATTTTATTTTATCCTTCTGTCAACCTGTGTCGAAGTTGTGTAAATCAAGCAGCCCACATGTTTAACTGCCTCTGTCCTTACAGGGTGCCTTTTTTTGCTTGCTTCCTCAATAAAGAGCTTCTTTATCCAACATAGCTGTAAAGTATTTTTGAACTCTTCATAAATGGTTTTGCATACCCCTCCCTCCCACAATTACAGATTTTCTTTCCCCTGTCATCATACTAACATAGAAGCTCAGGAAGCTTTTTCTTCCCCGTGGTTTTCTGTTCCCTGCATACAGATAATAAATTCTTGTTTACTCCTCACACCTACTCACAACTTTCCCTTCTTCCCTACCACACACAGCTCTAGTTGTGTTTATTCCTCCATTTATAAATAAAGAAGAATCTGGGATGACACAGAGAAGTTGGCTTGCCGCTTGTGTACAACACTCTCTGTATTTGCTTTCTATTTGTCTTTCAACCACTGATGCATTCTTTGAAATCTGTATTACAGACTTCTCGTGGCAAATGATACATTCTTCATCAGAAGTCTAGTAGTTCTTTTAAAGTTTTGGGGAAACTGAGTTTTGTTTCTGAGTTCTAAATGGTCTTATTTTTCTACACTGGACCTGGTGTAACCTGGTGTTTGATGCCTGAGTTCTTAGTGGTCTCCCTTGTTTGCTTCATTGAATGCATGAATACATCCCTACCACAATGGATTGGGCTAGCTCACCAATATGTTAGAGGTCTGCTTCTGTCATTTTAAGAACTCTTCAGAGATGACCCAGGATACGTTGCAGAACCACTTGGCTTTTCAGTATACTGCATTACTTAAGCTTCTTTAGCACTTCCAGCCCAGATCTCTTTCTGCCTTTTCTCAATGGGAATTTGCACAGAGGGCTGGATTGTACGTGTATGCAGATCTTTGTACTGTACTTTCTTTATCTGTTTCACCATTGGCAGCTTCTTTTTGGCTTTATTATCTAGGTTTTCAAACAAAACTTGGACATTTTAGTGCAGATGGTGTGCTTTGACTAAGGCCTGCTTTGTCACATCTCCAAATCCAGTGTCTGTGGGGAAAAAACAGGAAGTTGAATTTTATATTTCCTCAGTGATCATAAATCTCCGTGACAGGGTCTTTATCTCTTTCTTCATAAAAAAGGGCTAATTCTCCCTAATGCTATACTTAGCACTAGAGACAACATCAATCTCAATTGTACTGGGCCAGCCAAATTGGATGATGGTATGCTGGGGGCTGGCTGAAGTATTACAGAAATACACACTCAAGATATTTGGGGTAAATACCGAAAATGACTAAAATCCTTTTTAGGCTAATTATTTGAAAGTAATAAGAGCCACCGCCTCACAATAGGAATGTAAAGCCAATGACTGATCTAAGCTGTTTGAATGAAGGGTTCAGCTATTTGTTGGGGACTTGCATATCTGACTAAGCAGGATTGCACCAGGGAAGCTGCAGAGTTCATTCGGAGTTTCTATTACAGTGAAAATAATATACAGGACTTCAGGCAAATTAGGATTGACAGTAAGATGGAGCGGAAAAACCTATAGCTCTCTACTTAGTGAAGCAAAGTAGAAAGAAAAGAGCCAACCATAGGTTGGAGGTGAAAGAAACAGGGGTTCAGAGTCCGTGGGTTGGAAACTGAGTACCAGAGAGGTGTTTTGGGAGGTAAGCTGCTGAAGAAACTGGCACAGTGTTTATGAGCGTGTTGTTGGCATAGTCAAGAAGAGTCACATATGCAATCATAAAAACACCCCCAGAGGAACTGAAGGAACTGGGATCCGATCTAGAGGCACCTCCAATTTTAGTTCTAAAGAACTTGGGTCAACTCTAACTTCCCTCTATGTCACCGGCCCTGAAATTTCGCTTTGCATCATTTTTGAGCCGAGACACATGTATTTGGCAAGAGTACACAATTGCATATTCTTCTGTTCTACTCTTGATTTGAATAAAGGGAATTGAAAAATCCACTTCTTTTGATAGTTTGTTCCATTATTTAATTACTTGTGCTGGTAAAAATATATGCTTTATTTCCCATTTGAATTTGTCTAGTTTCAGCTGCCAGTTACTGGGTTTTCCTGTGACTTCCTATGCCGTATTAAAATGTCTTTTATTCCCCCATGTTTTCTTTCCAAAGAGTTTTTATAGATTATAATAAGCTTACTACTGAGTCTACTTAAACAAATTGTATTGTCTCCCACTGTAAAGCATTTTCTCCAAATATCTGCACCCACGTCAGTTCATCATCCTTTTTTAAAAATGAGTTCTAGAATTGCATATTCCACTTTTGACTTTACCCACAGCCCTCTGCAAAAGTAAAATTATATCCCTGCTACTGTTTACTATCCCTGTGTGCGCACCTGCCACAACATCCTAGCAGGAACTCATACTGGATTGTCTCATGTGGCCACTGAATTCTTTTAAGTGTCTCTACTTTCCAGGCTAATCTGATTCTGCAGTTACAAAGCCTTTATGTCTAGATTTAGGTTTGTGTGTCTGGTTATATGAAGCTCACTTTGTTTGGACCCCAGTTACTGCCACATTATACTGTCTGCTGTTATTTACCCATGTAATTTTTGCCAGCAGCTGTGTTGCAGTGATTGGTAAAACTTCAGACCACTCCTTGTGGATTTCTGTTAGAAGCAGCTCTATTTGGTGATGATTTTACATTGCCAGTTCGTTCTTAGAGCACCATTAGTTGCTTTTAAATTAAGATAGTGATGTTGATATGATATAGTGCTATTTTGTTTTATCATAACATCTTATGGTACCATGTCAGTTGCTTCAGAAACTTTTAAGTTTATTACAACTGTACAGTTACCTTTATTTGCCAATTTGTAGACCTCAAAGAAGGAAATCAAGCTTGTAAGCAAGGTAGTTTTCTATAAAACCATGCTGATGGGTGTCAATTAACTCTTGTTCTTTTATATTTTTTACATGTGTTCCCATAATTGTTTGGGACTAACATCAGGTATGCCATCCTAAAATTGTCCAGTCAGTCGGCCGATGCCTTGTAATAGTAGCATTACCTTGATACCCTTCCGGTCATCTAGGACTTCCCCGTATTCTAGGGTGTAATAAATTTAGCATCATTTTATCAAGGAAACTGGTCTTCAGCTCTTGAGCAAAAGAGTGTCCAGGTGGCAAATCAGATGCCTCTACACCAAATACTCTGAGACCTGTGTGAAGGCAGAACACTGCAAATTTCAAGTGCCTTTTAAGCAGCTTGTCTACAGCACCAAACTTTTCAGCCCATATCCTGAAGTTCTGTACACCTCTGAGTCAAGGACAATTTGTTTATTCATATTTGGAGGAACAGCTGTATAGCAGTCTTTCAGAGGAATTTTTCCCTATACAGTTCATTACTACCTGCAGTGTCTAGATCGCCAATCAACTAGGATAAATCCTCTGCCCATCCTGAACTCCAGTCTAGCTGGAGTCTGTCTCCCCAAAGAGAAATTTCTGAAGATACAAGACTACTTCATAATTGTAAGGTAAAATAATATAAATCACACATTTTATTTCTTCAGGCTTCTAGGCCTGCCAGCTTAGTGCAGCGTTGCACTTAGTTATCCAAGCGTGAGACTTCTACAGCGCAGAGCAGGATCTCGGTGCTATCTGTTACCTGCAGTCTCCAGAATAAACGAGTTGCGACTCTTAGGTTGACTTGGGGATTTCATTCTTGAGGAGGAAGGATACAATTTCCTAACAGTGGTACCGTTTGTTCCATCTTTTCATTTTGCCACAATCACTAGCACGTTTCTCCTGTCTGAGCTGTGGCACACAGTGTCAGGGTTGCTGAATCATTGACCAGAGGGACCCCTGCAAGGTCAGACTCCACATGCCAGAAATCCTGGCAGGGTTGTAACCATTGGAGCTTCCCCCACCCCATCTTGCCACACTCCAGAGCAGAGACAAGGTCATGTTCTGCAGTGTCATAAAAAAAAAGAGAATGGCGGCAAGAGGAAGCACTTCGTTTCCTGCCTAGAAAGCAAAAGTGCTTTGGCTCTTGTTTTTCATGTCACACCTGCCTAGTGGCTGTAGGACTTGTGGGGAGGAATGTGCAAATGGTTCCATAGACTACGTATGCATTATTTCTTCAGAAGTCTGCCAAGCAGTTTGGTTTTTTTCTGTTCCTTTTTTCCCCGTTTGGCTGCCATGTGCTAGCTGGCATCACTTGTAGTGTGCAGGAGCATGCAGACAAAGAGGTTGTCATGCATGTGATGCTGTTGGGCTAGATGTGTCACATACACCTTTCTCTCCAGACTGTAGAGAAAACCTGGTCGCCCACATCCCAACATGTGAATAGTCTCAGTGTAGCCCTAGCCTGTGCTGGTAACCAGATCTAAAAAAAATTCATCCAGACGCTTTCTCCTTATAGGCTCAATTCCCAACAAAAAAGGGAGTGTTTTCATCCGAACTTGGAGAAGACTCCACTTGAGATAAGGAATTACAAAGAGAATTAGATTTACCAAAGAAAGACAGTACCCTTCTTGGCATAAGCTCAGGCTCTAGAGCTTCAGCCATTCCCAGTAGCATACTTTTGCTAGTCTCTCATCTTGCTTCTTTAAAAATCTTGGTCTTCAGAAATTTGAAAGAACTGGATTATTCTTTGGTCCATGAACAACCTCACATTTCCACAGGGTAAGAGTGTATACTAGGAGGAGGTTAGGTGTAGTACCTGATGTGCTGACTTACTGTCCTAGCTATCTTGCTTATTTGCCTGTTCACTTTTCCTCCTGATTGCAGTGGTGGCATCTGCCAGCATACTTCATGTCCAATGGAAAATTCTCCTTTGTCTCCCAGTATTTCTAGTATGCAAAGGCATACTAGAAGGACCTTGAAGAGTTAATTTTTATTGCATTTGTTTTCTCTGCATAAAAAGGGACATAATTCAAAAATGATTTGCTCCCCTGCTTTGGCTCCCCTCAGCTTCTGTTGAGTATAACTAGCAAAAATCAGAATTAATGAAAATCTGGGTCTAAAGCCCCATGCAGAGGGAAACTTCATACAGGCTAAAGGGCTGAATCATAGATTAGTGAACTACAGGTACCTACGTTCAGTAGTTGGTAACGACAGACATCCTGAGCCAAACATTTTCCTTCATCTCTGTGCCTTTTCTGTCCCTGCATGAATCTATTAAAAGAGTTGGTGTCTGCTGAGGAAGCACTGCCAGAGCAGCGGGGAAGCACAAATAACCTGTAAATCATTTCAGAGTCATTTCTTTGGGGCTGGTTTTAATGGCTGATATCCTTGTGTGCTTAAGGTCGTGCATGTGAGTGAAATAATGAAAGCGTAGGCAAGAGGTGCTCTGAGCTACTGACTCGTTCTTTCCAGTCTCCTCCCCTTCCATTGTGCTTTTTGCAGTACTGTGTTGGAGCTGACTAGTTGGGTGATTTGTGAATCACGGATCCATTGCCCCCTTTCTGCATGGAATGCTTATGGATTTAAACTTCATGCTTTAAAGATAAAGAGCTCTTCTGCAGTCCAGCACACAAGCTGACTTGAGTTTTAACTGTATAAAGGGGAAATAGAGAAGAGCACATGTAGGAGTTGGAAATGTGGGGAGAAAGCAGCAGCTGGAAGAGTTTATAAGATGAAATCAACAGTCCCTAAAGATGAGTACGGTATTTTATTCCTACTTTCAGTAAGTCCCTATGACTAGCTACTAGTCATAGAGCTCCTATAACTCTTCAAACTCTTCCAGCTGCAAAATCCAGGGACGTTTGTCATCTTCCTATGCACCTCATAGCACATGTTGCATTGATTGACCGATGGATGTTCTGCTCAGCGTTACCTATGAGGAGCCATACCAGCTCAGAGCATGTCTGCTGAGTTTGTGTCCTGACATCAATATCAGTCAACAGTAAATACCCAGGAAAGAAAGTATTCTTCCCCAGAACACTTTGTTAGCATCTAGCAGTTTGCCAAATGTGGTGTCGTTAGTAGCCCTGGAGGGATTTTACTTCTGTATGTGTCCAGTACCGTTTTTTGGTCAGCATAAATTGTTAATTTCCATGGCATCCTCTGACAAGGAGATTCACAGCAGAATAATGCAGCACAAAAAGAGCTACCTCCTTTGTTGATCAAGCCTGATCCTTTAGTGTTTCCAAATTTTGCTCTACAATTAAATTCTCCTTTTCCCTTCCTCTTTGCAGGCAATTGACAAGTATTGCCGAGTGAGTGGTGGCTTTTCTGGTGTCAAGGATGTCTATTCCTCATCTCCTACGTATGATGATGTACAGCAGAGCTTTTTCCTTGCTGAAACTTTGAAGTAAGTTCTCTTCACTCTTACATCCTTCTGTAAAAGCTAGCATCTAAATTCTAGAAGAATACCATGGCTCAACAAATAATCTGTTGTCTTGTCAGAGTGGTTTATGGTTTGGCCTTTCTTTTTTTCTCAGCTTTAGGGTCCCAGATCAGCCCATTTTTCCAGCAGAAAAGACAAGTGGAATTTTCCATAGAGAAGCCTATGCTGAGAGAGCTTTGGGTTTTAAGACTTCTATTTGATTTCTGGCATCACAGCAGAGGAGAGGTTATCTCTTTTTAAGAAATTCCCTTTGCAAAAGACATGAGTTTTTTAGATACACTGACTTGACTTGTCTTAAACAAGTATGTGCCATGCTGTGATATTGTAGAACCTGTTTCTCCTGTGAGTGTCACTGGAAGGGAGTAAATCTGTGGAACAAAGGTCCTTCATGCCCTTGGATGATTTTTCTGTATTTATCCCACAGCATATTTTTCTAGAATGCTTTTTGTTGTAAGCAAGAATATCAGGCATATTTTGTAATCTCTTACATACTTAAATATTTTCGGTTCAGTCAAATCAGTAGGACACCTGTAGTCCATCCTCTAGAAACTAATGCACTCAGTTGCATATTTGGTTCAAGGTAAAATGCTCAAAGTCATTGGTCTTCCACAATGTTTCTTTTTAAGTAATAACAAAAAATGCTATACTAGAATATGCCATAACAGTAAGAAAAAATAGTATAACGGTTGGAATACATTATGGAGATTTTATTAAGAGATCCATTTTTAAAACTGAGCTAACGTGTCATGGCTACTCATCTCCTTCATCATTGACACAAACCAGCTATCAAGAGCACTCTTTTGGCACACGATTGTGATCGTAACGTCTGCTAAAGTGTGACAATTTTCTTGATACTCAAGTTACATCAGCAAATTTGGTAATACAGTTCTGGCATTGAAATCTGCCAAGATTCCTGTATGGGTTATCTCCCTGAAATCTTGTGAATTGTATACTTTTGGAAGAAAAGGGTCTGAGTTGACTATATTCCCTACCCCTTTTTTTTCCCTCCTGCATAATAGTTGGAGAATGTTTTACTTGGTTAAATTCACAGACAGAAGCCACTGCTGGTAATGTGAATGAGACCAGAGCTGCTATTAGGAGACTTAGTTGTTGTCTCTGCTTACATATCCATGCCACTTTCTGCCAACGGGTGATGGAAGGGATAATACATATGTTGTTGCACAAACCTGTCGGCAAGGAAGACTCATTAAGGTGCCCTTTCTGTCTTTACAACCCAGTGATATGATGAAAAAACAGTTGTAACCATTTGGCAGTCTAGTACGGCATTCAGGCTTTGCAAAATAAACAGGGTTTCTATACAGCAGCAGAGTTTACAGTATCAACAATATCAGATTTTCAGGTTTTAGCTGCAGCTGATGTATGTGAAGATTGATTTGGGGTATTGGGAGCTCAAAATGCAGTGGGGAGAAAGCAGATCCTGAAAGTGGCAGTACCAGTGCCTACTTTCAGGTACCACAATGTCTTTCACTGGCAAGAAGGGGCTCTGAGTTCATCACATGTAAGGGGAGTCTGGCTATTCTGTCCATCTGCTGGCTCCTTACTAGACTCCTCTACATAGTCACAATACTTTGTTTCCCCATGTTATCATTATAAAAATAAAGTCAGCCACTGCTACCTCCTCTGTTGTCTTCATTAGTTTTATTTCAGTTACTCCTTCGAGTTCATTTTCTGGAGCCTAAAAGCTATACTCCCAAAGAGAGAGGCAGCAGTTTCAAAGAGGTCCAGGCAGAGAAGCAATACCTCCCCAGGAGGTGATCTTAGATGATTGATCTGCCTATAAAAGCCAAATCAGAGAATGAAATCTGCTCCTAAGGGACTTCTGTGGTGACAAGGCTGACCTTTGAAGTATCGCCAGAATCCTGTCTGCATCTTAAATAATCACAAGGAGATCTGAAAATTCACTGATGTATCACTCAATAACTGGATGTACTATAGTGCAAGCATTGCAAAAGAAGGCATTTCTAAGGAGGAACTGAGAAATGTTTATTGGCTTTTGGTTTGGATCGTTTCCCGCTTGTGGGACAAAATGGAGTTTTATTGGAGAGCTGGATAGTAGATATTTGATGTTAATGCTGTTGGCATAGCCAAACCAGAAACTGGTATCACCTTGAGATAAAATAAAGAACATAAGCTTAGGATAGCTCAAATGGCTATGAAAATAAAGACAGAAGGACTGGGTGTGACACCATGAGAAAAATGAAGATGCCTTTCAGAAGGAGGGCATAAACTGTGTGTTATGGAATGCCGGCTGTGATCTTCTCTGCTATTGATGATAACTTCTGCATTTTCATTCCCCTCAAATTCAAAATTTATACCTCTCCCAAACATGCATTGTTGATGCTCACATACTTTGGCTCATCAGATACTTGCCAAATTATGAGCATTTGGGCAGTATGAGTGACAAGAAGGTAGTAGTTGAGTGGGAAGGAGCAAGACATAGAAATAAGTTGCAAGTTATTCAAAGGAAAAGCGTGAATCAAATGAGGAAGGTGAATTTGAGTAAGATGAAACATTGCTGCTGTGGTGAAAAAGAGTTTGGAGAGCAGCAGAGGGAGAAAGCAAGGATTAAGGAGGAAAGGAAAGACATGACACATTAAAGACAAATTAAAACTGTACAGAAAGAGACTAGACGTGGAGGACAAAACTGAATCATCTCAGCAAGAAATTTTTATGTGTAAACAGTTAATTGGTTAGGAAGTGAAGAAAAAGTAGAGCTTCACTGAGTGTGTTGTGCTGTGGATACAACTGGTAAATAAAGGCAATGGAAGAATGATCAGGCAGTGACACATGACTGTAGACAGTAGTCTGATTGAGAGGGAGGAAAGTAACAGCAGCCTCAGCACAGCAAAGGCAGAACAATATCTGTCCGTATTCTGGAGGTGACAGAGCCCTATAGCATGAA
>NW_009646842.1:1770088-1788589 GCF_000708025.1 Charadrius vociferus
GCAGGAATGGTGCCCCTTCCTTGTCACACGCTGCTTTTCCTGTCATTTTCTGGATGGCAAGAAACCAGGCTGAAGGAGAAGCTGAGAGGTCCTGTACACCCATGATGTTACGCTTGCACTTGTACAGTCAGGCTTTCTGGAAGAAGGGAAATGCCTTATGAATTTGAGCAGTGGAGTTTGGAAGCCTTTACAAAGATGCCTAACACCAATATCTCGTACAGAATATCTCCAGCCACATTCAAAAGTGTGTAGTAAGAAAAAAGAACCAAGAAATACTCTTCTTCCACATATGCCCAGAAGCCTTAACTTTAACTTTGTTACATGCTTTATTTGCTCTGCTTTGCTTTGTAACGTACAGCATTTATGAATCCCTTCTGCACAATATATTGCCTCATATCTTCCCACAAGAAGCTGAACCAGCTGCCAGCATGGTGATGGCAAGTCAGATCTCTGGCATGGCTCAGTGGCTTCTCTTGTGCTTCCTCAAAATCTTTGATTTGGATTAAAGAGGATTAGTAATTTCCAAGTGGGTTTACTCCATTAAGATTTTTTTTCCAACTTCTTTGCTCCCTTATCCCCGAAATCCTTGTGCTTGGTGTCTGTTTGTTTTACATTGCAAGTCCTTGAAAGGAGTCTTGAAAAACAAAAGTTACTTGGAGAGATTAAAATACTGTCTTTATAACAACTTTTTATTGAAGGGCTTGATCATGTTAAAAATGACTTTTCAGATAATTACAATAGGGAAGGTTGTGTGGGTGCCATATAAATACTGAAAGCAAGTAACTTGTTTATAGTTTTAGCTGCTGACTGGTGGGGCCTGAAGCTGCTGTGTTGCCCCTTCCAGTCTGTTGCTTTGCTTTAATACCCACCATTTTTCCTCTCTGTCTTGATATCTAGGTATTTGTATCTGCTTTTCTCCAATGATGACCTTCTACCACTAGACAACTGGGTTTTTAACACAGAAGCTCATCCTCTGCCTGTTTTACATTTAGCCAACACCACACTGTCAGGAAATCCTGCATATCGATAAAAACAGCTCTATGAAGAGGAAAAGAGACTGTTTTCAGCTCTGATTTGTTTACATGGACCACTTGAGACTTTAAGCAGGAGAGGAGACAGACACTTGATAAAACCAGACCTCTGATTCAAGCAAATACTGGCGTGAGAAACAAAGCTCTTCAACATATAGATAAGTTAAAACTGAAAAAAAAAGTTCTGTTTTATACATGACCAAAACACGTTAGTATGGTATTTGCAGGACAGAGACTTCATGTGCTTTGAACCCTAGCAAGACATCGAATCTACTGTTTAATATAAACACAGCAGCATAAGGAAGAAGAGGCTTTCCCATCCAGGGAGAGGAACTTGCTGCTGTTTGCTGTTGCAAGGAACAACACGCCAGTCACCTCTTCAGATCGGGTGGGTTCCAAATACCTAGATTTTATTTTGGGTTTTTTGTGTTTGATGATGGCATGAACAAAGGAACAACAAAAAGCAACATCACTGCACCAGCAGCATCAGGATTTGGATTTTTTTCTGTACCTGTCTGAATTTTCTAAGGAGCATCTGTTTGTCCAGACTGGCAGCCATTCTCAGTGCCTCTAAGCTATTAAAACTCAACTCTGAAGTATACAAACTATTGCCTTCTCATTTTCCCTTTTCCAAATAACGCTGAAAGGTCTGTGCTGTATGCTTACATCCAAAAAAACAATTAGTAAGCATTTGGTTTGTAGTTCACTGTCAGCAACGTGGGCTGAGATCACTTGGCAAGCTACAGTCACAGAGTCTGGAGCATATCGCAGGAGTAGGAAGGAGCCTAAGCTTCCCTTCCTTACAAATCGTGTCACATGGAAAGAAACATTCTCTTATTAGTTGTGGTTCTCTTAGCTAAACAAACAGAGATGACAACATGAGAAAAACAGTCTCTCATGATTTATGTAACAGGATACAGTATATGGCACTTAAAAATGCTTCCCTTGAGCTAAGCAGCAGGAGTTTGTTGCTTTGTATTTTTCCGCACAATCGACATTTTTCCTAAAAGTTAAACTTCATTCTTTGGATACTATTCATGGAACGTTATGTGTATGACAGAATCCAAAAACTGCCTGTGATTTAGTTTTCAAAACTCCTTTTCTTCTCGGTGCTCCAGTACAAAGCCAACATGATCTTCTTGGGAAACAACATAACATCTCTTACATATGAGTTGAAAAAGAAATTGAAGAGTATCTTCTTCCATTGGTTTATAGGAAATGAGATGCTGTTTCCTGCGTGAGTTTTTTTCCCCAAGTACTCCTAGGCTGGGCAGAACAGTATCACTTAAATGGAGTCTGCTTCAGTCTTCACTTACTTGCTAAAATAAGTTTCGTCTTTTCAAGTGTATATCAATGTCTTTTTTTTTATCATTGTTCCAGAATCCTTACAGCTCAAATTATTCTTTTTATTTCCCTTTATAGCTCTCAAATCATTTTGCCATGGTGACTGGCCCCTTTGCTGAAAAAGAGCTGTGAGGTGCTCCTTTTCCTACTAATTAGTGCACAGGTTGAGTCTTCAAAAAAATCTCGATTGTGTTTTCATACTAAAGTGAGTGGAAGAACTCTTCGGTGAGCTACAGCAATACAGTATCAGATTTAAAGAGAGTGACTGCTATTTCTTTCCCTCAAAAATGTTTATATATGAAGTTTTATATATAAAAGCTTTTCCCTCCGTCATATTATAATATATCTGACTACATTATAGTAGAATTTCTCCCATAAAATTTGTCTTCACTTGTCTTTCACACTAACTTAGACACAGAAATCATCACATGACAAAAAATGCTGTCAGATGCTTTTTTCCAGACAGGTACTTTAGCTTAAGAGGAAAAAGACACAGAGCTTGGAAAAATCCCCAATCTCAATATTTTTACCTTAATACCAGTTACTTAGTTACTGTAATTTGCAGCAGTATCTTAAAAATAATTTGAGAACTGATAAATTAATTGATACAGTAAATAATACTGATTCAAGTAATTGTTCATTTAAAATGAAAAGTAGCTTAATAAATTGATTCTTCTTACTGGTCCCACATTAATTTAGCATTCAGTGACTTACTGAAGAGCTAGTCATACTTCATTTTCCAAAGTTCAGCTATGTTGTGTTTTCAAATCGAGTTTTCCCCATCCGATGAGAACTCTTACTAGTTTAAAACTGTACTTGATTGCCTTGTTCTCCTAAGTGTCTCTGGGTGGAGGAAGAGGAAAAGCAGACTCTTCTGTTTAAAAATAAAAAAAAAAAGAAAAAGACACTTTCCACCCCATACACCTCTTGATAAATGCAGATGTAGAATGGCTGCCAGTCTGTTCAGAGAAAGGTCGAGGACAGAATTCTGGAGTCTCAGAAACAGCAAATTTCTTATCATTGTTTGCTGCTCTTCCACCCCCGTCATGTGAATTAAAGAGCGGCCCTTCAAATTAATTCCTCCATGAATCCCAATGGGTTAACTCACTGCCACAAGAATGCTTGAATTGAGGACCTAAGCCATTTCATGTTATGGGATGGTATTTTTCTCAAAGCAGATGTACAGTACTGCTATTTCTTCTTTGTGTAGACAAGCAGCAGGTACCAAATAAAGGACACTTGTTTCTCGTTTTCCCGCTACCCCAACGGCTGTCAGTTTCTACTCTATCACTCCTTAAAACACAAACTATCCTTTTCTTCCAGAAGCTACTGATGTGCATAGTCTATCAAAAATAATGCATTTTGTGGACTAATTGCTGTGTCATTCATGAATCTCTCCATCCTGAGATTTCTTAGAGCAAGCTGAGTTTGGAGGTAATGAGTTCTGAGCAAGGTGGGTGCTTAATCACCAAGCGCCACGGATATTGAAACTTCTGACTGAAGTGATGTGCCCTCTTTCTGAGTCCTTCAGAGAAGCAGGTTCTGATCTGCAGAATGGCATTATGTGCAACCCAAAGTTCAGACTGTTTTCCCTCTGGGTACATAAGGTACGGTAGAATATTGCCATTTTCATTCTGTTGCTGCTGTCTTACATACTTTCATGAAGATAGAGTGTAAATTTAAGCACAAAATGACTTTTTAGTCCTAGTTGTTTCTGAGTCTTGCACTGTATTCTCTAACAAAACAATCCTGGTTTTCTTTAGGTAGCTGTCCCATTTTAGCAATTTTTACAGTACCCTCTCCTCTTACAGGATGAAATAAAGAACAGAAAATAATGTACGGTTTTGGCACATTGGATTTGGGCAAGAGCCTGGAAATCCCAGAATTGTCTATTTCCTGTTTGCATGCAGTCAAAACAAGGATTCAGTTCTTTTCCTAATCCAAGCCTCAAGCTTGCCTGTTGGTCAGGATCTGCTAGCAGTACTTTTTTTTTTTCTAACTTACAGTTTGACTTTTCAAAGAATCCAGATTTCTGCAGTTTCCATTGACCACCCTGCAGCTGTGAGTGTCCTGCAGTCAAGAAGTCAACTTCTTAGCTTTGTCCTCTAAACAAAAACAAAACCCTTGAATGATATTCTGGGTGTTCATTTTGCTGCCCAATATGGTCCTTAAAACTGTAGGCTTAAGAAAATTACGGCAAATAGTAAGTATGCTGGAGTAAAGGGAAAAGCAGGTAGTTCCCTGTGCCAGTCATACCTTTGAGGCTCCTTTAGCTCCCTACTCCAAATTTGTGGATCACTGTCTTCTACCTCCCAATCACTGACATATTCCCACCCAGTATTCTACAAGATTTGAATGTTAAGTATCCAGGTTCTAACAAGGGACATTACACACTCCCTATAATACCATCCTTTAAGGTTAAAGCTCTATCCTGTGCTGACTTACAGCTAAGCAAAGCCCTGTCGGACTGTCTTTTATGATCCTCTCTTCTGTCCCTCAGGAAATGATATTACAAACCTTCATAATGTCACTCTCCTTAGTCTGGATGGAGAAGTGGTTAATAGCATTGACATTGAAAGGATCAACAAAGTAACCTGGCATCCACAGAAAATGGTGAGGCAGTTTACATCTCAGGGCTGTGGTAACAGGCTTTTAGCAAATCGAGCCTGTTCTGTACATTAATAAGTCTAGTCCATGTTCTTAAGGGGACAAATAAGAAACAGGCTTCTTGTTACAAGAGAAAAATGAAAGCAAGCTCTTGATCCACACTGTAGTTCAGAGATCTGTTCACCCTGATAAGACACCCCTCTTTAGCTCCTTGAATTTTGAGAAACAGCCTTTGACACAAGAGTTTGAGTTGCCATACAAAGAGGAAACCCAAGCTCTTTTGCAAGTTATGTGCGTACAACTGTAGCAGAGATGATAAGCACTAGCTGCTTCGGCTGTCAGCTCCTTCTAACAAACCGCTTGCTCTGCAATTGCCCAGAAAAGTTGGGAACCACCGAAGTCGAAGGAGACAGCCTGACCTGTTACGGTGAATTGTTGCCTTTAATCCTAATCGCTTGGTGGGAGTTGGATTTGCATTCTGCCTTTATTCTTGCTTTGTCTAAAATTCACAGATTATTTTTCCTCCGAAATAATACAAGGGCAAAAGTCTATCTTCTGATACGGAAACCTTCTGCCTCTGACCTGGAATCCTGCATATGTACTTTTTACAGATTAAAAATAATATTGTATATAAAAAAAGATTGAATAAAGAATGTCTTTAAGTGAAAAAGGTGCATTTTGTGTCCTTTGCCTCCAATAGCAACTTCCTGTAGCATTGGACTATGAAGCTGATCCTATTTCAAAGGCTTGGTGGTGCTGCAGCTTTTCTTTCCCCTGCAGCTCTACTAGGGACACGAGGGACCTGGTCAACTTAATAATGTATCACAAGACCCCCTATTGCAAAAATTAAACTCCTATACGCCTTGCTTGCTTTTAACAGGTCACTGTAGTGCTCAAATTTTTCTCAAGATGTAGCTAAATGTACAATAGTTTGAGGCTGTCTCTGTGTGCCGTTGGGAAAACCACCAAATCTCAGAGAATTTTGAGATTTCTACCCATGTGTTAAATTTGTGTGAAAGTTGCTAAAAAGTTCAAAGATTTTTAGTGGTGAGGGCAAAGGGTGCAGGCAGACAAGCAGTGGTCTTAAATAAACTTAGTTTTCTTACGACAGCAGGTTAAAACCCTAGCTTTTCTTGATGTTAAATAGCCAGTGAATTGGGCAATTAAGTCTGTCCACCTGTTCCTCTGCCCTTTGCAAAAAGGAAGGTGTTTGTAACTGTTTAAATGTGGGATGAGGAAGTTGCTTTGAGTGAGCCTGTTTTCCCCCTGCACCTTTAAATTCACTGAAACTGCTGCTATAGCCCTCTGTTTTGCAGTACAGCAAGCAAATAACCAGATTTGCTTTCTGATTCACATTAACTGTAGGTAATCCTTACTGTCCGACATCACCCATATTGCTCATATGCAGTACCTTGTTTTTGCGGTGTGCCATGACTGCCATCCTGTGCGTCCTGTTTCAGTGCTTTATATCCAATGCCCAGCCTTCCCCGGGCGCTTCTGCCTCAAGGTGCGATGACCTCCTTCAGTATTGCTACATAAGAGAAAATTGCTTCCGAAATACCGTAATTCAGTGCAACACGTGACACCAGGTACACCCCTGCTGTCCTGCTATGCCATCCATCTTGAGATCCAGTTACGCATTCAGTTGTTGCTCCCTTAGCTTTCCACAAAAGCGCTGCGTGTTCGTGGCACACCCAGCTGCCTACCGCGGTGCCACTACCAAAGCGGTGTCCTTTGCATCCACTGATCTTCCCGTGATGTGCTCAACCCTTAACTCACCTCACTGAGATTCACTTCTTGCATCAAAGCGTGTTTGCTGTGTCTGCCCATGTCACACCCTCTCAGCCACTGAGCCCTCACGCCCAAAACCGTGCCTCCTGCTCTAGTACTATCAAGCGCTCTGTCCTTGTGTGTGACATTTTGGCCAACACCAAAGGCTTCATTACTGTCCTCGCTGCTCTTCAAATGGGATCCTGTCCTCTGTGGCTGCATTGTCTCAGCCTCTTCAACAGTGAAGTGTTTCACCTCTCTGCTTCTGCCTCTTCTGAAACACACTTTCTTTGCACGTCTTCTATCCGAGGACATATAGCGCATATCCTCATTTATTTCTCCTTTGGCACTCTGCCTGCATGTCACCCACCCCCTCCCTTCCCTTGTAGACTCCCTGATTGTGTGTGTTCCTTCCTGAAGACCATGTGCCTTTTTTATGCATATTAATTAGCTGTATTTAAAAATCCTGAAATTAATCCTTAATGGGTTATTTTTAGCCTTCATCTTGTAGCTCTGGGAGTTGGCTTCTCTCATTGCAAAGCCATAGGCATTCTGTGGGCTTTGGAAAGGAAACATTACTCTATTTGTGCCGGTTCACGTGTGGGATGTGTGAATGTTGGTGGTGGTATGCTTGGGGTTTTTTTTTATGTGAAGAGCAAGAGTCTTTTTGACAAGAATATTGCAGGCTGAGCAAACTCCCATGTGAAAGAGTTTGAGAAGAGCAGTCACTCATACAGCCGAACTACTTGCAGGTAAAAATTCAGGGAAGGATTTGGGGAGGAAGAAAAAAAGCACTGTGTGTCCATGTGTACCAACAGTTTTGCCTTTCGCTTTCTTACACAGTTTCCATTGTACAAGTAGCTCTAGGCAGCAGGTATGATGCCTGTTACCATATAAACCAGAAAGGATGAGCTGCTGCATGACGGAGAAAATAGCATGACGTGTTGGGATGGGATCACATAGAAGTCCCATGTGAACCGCATTACTGCTACAAAAAGGAAGAATGTCCCTCAGACGTTTCTTCCACAAGGCAGTGCTGCGTATGTCCGCATACCCATCTCTTCACCAATCCATGCTGAAGCCTCTGCAAGCAAATCCTTGGAGGAAGCCCCAAAGAATAAGAGTGGATGGCAGCAGTCTGCTACATCTCCCGCAACAGAGTCCTGTGCGTGGGTTCCAGGAGGTGAGGTGCAGGAAGATTTCCCATGTGAATTTACTCACGTGGACAGGTAGACCCATCCATGACTGGTGTCTGGGTCATGCCCAGAATTCCTGTGAATTCCTCTACAGAGCTTCTGGCTTAACTTTAACCATCTGTGAGGCCACAGAATGTATTCTGAAGAGTCACTGAAGATGCATTATTACTTGGGATACCAAAGACGAAAGCTTTCAGGGCAACAGATACTACTTTTTATAAGCAAAATCATTCTCCAGATGAAGGATGTATGGTACACCTCATGTAACTGAACTTCAGTAATGTATGCAATACTGCATCTTGATTAATTTGACTTGAAAATATGAAATTGAACACAAGAGCTGCACAGTGAATAAGGAACTGGATAAAGGAGAAACAATGAAGTAAAAAACAGAGAAGAAAACTGCTAGGGGTTTTAGTGAATGTCACTAAATCCTGGTACTGGGGCAAATCTTCTGTACTAGCAAGAAGAATTTGTTTGTGGCAAAGGAAAGTTAGGAATAATTGTCAATAAAGAGAACGAAGGATCAGATAATCCTGAGGACTGGAACTGCAGAAGACAGAAGAAATTTAAAAAGTCAAAAGGCAAACTTGTTCTTCCATGGCCTAGAAGCAAAACCATTCACTATAATCTGGGATGTTGTCAGTCTGAATTCATTAACATTGAGAAAGACCTGCATGTATAGTCAGCCATAATGACGCAGATCACCAATGAAAGGTGAAAAAAAGCAAGTGAAAATAAAAGAATGGCTGTGCTGAGTCAAAAGGCTTGGGGCGGAGTGGCTCAAAAGCTGCCCGGCAGAAAAGGACCTGGGGGTGTTGATGGACAGCCAGCTGAATATGAGCCAGCAGTGTGCCCAGATGGCCAAGAAGGCCATATATCCTGGCCTATATCAGGAACAGTGTGGTGAGCAGGACTAGGGGAGTGATCATCCCCCTGTACTCGGCACTGGTGAGGCCCCACCTCGAGTACTGTGTTCAGTTTTGGGCCCCTCACTACAAGGACACTGAGATGTTGGAGCGTGTCCAGAGAAGGGCAACAAAGCTGGTGAGGGGTCTGGAGGACAAGTCTCATGAGGAACGACTGAGGGAACTGTGGTTGTTTAGCTTGGAGAAGAGGAGGCTGAGGGGAGACCTTATCACTCTCTACAGCTACCTGAAAGGAGGTTGTAGAGAGGTGGGGGCTGAGCAGTTCTCCCCAGCAACAAGTGATAGGATGAGAGGAAATGGGTTCAAGTTATGCCAGGGGAGGTTTAGATTGGCTATTAGGAAAAAATTTTTCACTGAAAGAGTTATTAATCATTGGAATAGGCTGCCCAGGGAAGTGGTGGATTCGCCATCCCTGGAGGTGTTTAAAAAAAGGGTAGATGAGGTACTTGGGGACATGGTTTAGAAGTGGTTTTGTCAGGTTAGATTAATGGTTGGACTTGATGATCTTTAAGGTCCCTTCCAACCTCAACAATTCTATGATTCTATGAAAACTAAGGTCTGTCTAACCTAGCATCTTGGCTCAACACTGACCAAGAGCTGATTCCCACAGAAAAACAGAAAAATAAGTATGTATTGATACTTCACAAACATAACCTGAAATGATCTGCAGCTTCCTGAACCATAGGTGGTATCTTTGCATTTAATAGTCCTTGACACACACCGGGGCGGGGTGTGTGTGCTGTTCTTAGGAATTAGTCCAGTCACTTACTGAGTCATTAGAGACTGTCGGTGTGCAGAACAAGCGCTGCCGAAGAGCCTCATGGTGTTGGCAAAGCATGCATGCATTGGAAGGGTATTTCAGATGGAAATAAAAAAGTATCAGTGTTGTACAAAGTAGGATGAATACATCTGAGATATGGTGTATGGTTCTGGTCGCCCATATTTAGGAGGGCTTTTCTCCATGGGACAGGTGCAATACAGGATTATTTAGGCTTATCAGGGAATGGAGCGTTTGTGTCAAGAGAGGTGAGAAGAGTTTAGCCTGACAAAATGGAAGACTGAGAGAGGGGATAACTGCTGTCCACAACATATCAAATCATTGATCATTCTGGGAGAGAAGAAAAGCTTTTTTTCCTGGAGGACAAACCTGGGGGGAAAAAAACCCAAACAAACAGACAAATTGATACATGCAATACCTGAATAATTTCTGACATTGAGGTCCTAGAAGTAGAAAACATGTTGATCTGCTGAAGAAAAGGATGATGTTGTATGCTTGCCTGCAATTTTAGGTACCTGAATCAAGGATATAGCAGGTCCCTCCCTGTCCTACATTCCAGAACTCCTATGGGAGCTCTATATCTAGGGCTGCATTTACAAAGTCCCTTTCCTTTGTGCTGTTACCTGTTTCTAGTGCAAGGCAAGTGTAAAATGCAATTGGATCAGAAAAAAAAACCCTTTCTTATCTACACGGATGGGAGTAATTGGTTCACATTTGCTATGTGGTTGAGTAATGATGAATAGAAAATCATCAAAATACTTGCTTATTAAGTTTTCGAACATGGTTAGTTGTTTAGCTTTCATCACTACATTTGCTATGGCTGAATCAGAAACAGATTGCAATGTGTTGAAACACAGTGCTATCAATATAGAACACCAATCTCTTCTATGTAAAAGATTTGTTAATGAACAAGGAACAAGGAATGTGATACTAAAATAGAAAAGAGTGGTACAGTCCAGAAATGAAGTCCTTTGTGCAATTATTCTTACATAGCAAAATAAATAAAGATCATCAATACCCCCAGAGAGATAACCTCTGAAGATACCGTCTGTTGCATGCACTTATATTGTGTTTTGCCCATATTTGTATATGCAGATTTCTGTGATAAACTCATCTTGTCCCTTATTTGGGTACATATCCCAATATTACTCGAAGTGTTTTATGTCTGTGGGTTATTTCTATACTAATTAATGTTTATATCAAGGGATTTCCCTGACAGTTCTCTGGCATTTTTGTAAGTATACTCTTAGATTTGCACTGATACATAATTATGCATTTTGTACACTTTAGCCAGGCAAATCATTTCAAAGAATCCATCCATTATTGCTGTTAGTATGCTTAAATCTTAGAACCAGTGTTACTTGGGCAACCACGTATATCAAACTAAAATCTATAGCCTGCTAAAACCTCATGCCAAGCTACTGTAAACTTAGACACAGTGTTCCTATTTGTGTCACAGCAAGCTTAGGTTTTCTGGTTCTCATTAGATATTTTTCAGCTGAAGTGGAAATTTCCCCCAGGAAAAGAATCCCCAAAATCTTTGCATACCTACCAGTCATCAACTTGTGGGATTAATTGCTTTCCTGTGAAGCAGACTTTGATGAGTTCAGTGACAACAGGGGAAAATTTACTGCCACATCCAGGAGACATTGTTTCCTTTTTTTTTTTTTATTAGCTTAAATAATACACCAGTGCTGCTTTTCCAGGTGTATAGTCTAAGTAAGCCTCTATATACTGCCTCTTATTTCCTCAAGTTCCTGCTCATGCTATTTCTTAATAGAGCAAAAGTCTACAGGGAAAATGCATCAACCCCTTCACAGAGCACAGCATGTAGCCCTGGAGATGTTCCCTCTGAACAGGTTATGTACAGTGCCAGATGCTTATTATCTGCATCAGAAAGATGCTCTGCCCGTGTCCATGTTTTACCCTTGCAGTAGAAATTTCTTTGCCAGCTTGAGCTGTTGGAAAAGGGCACTGATGTGGCTGGCTGTACTCCAGTGCGGGTACCACCTCGCTCACCTTACTGCTTACTGCTGTACTCTGTGTCCAAGGCATATCCTGGCTAGTCAGCCCAAAATTCGAAAGTTATGATTTGATTTCAGTGGCATGAGACTAACTTCCAAAATGGTGACATTTGAACATTAGGTTCAAATGTCAGACACTCATTTCCTGTCTCCCAAATGCTGAACATCCTTTGCCCACCTCTGTGCGTGCGTAACACCTGATGCAGCTGACTCACCAGGACGTGCGAAGTCCCCTGCTTCAGCAGCCGGCGAGGCTCAACACACCCAGCCAAGCGCAGGAGACAGAGCAGTCTGCCCTCAGCAGGTCAGGAAATCAACACAAAGGACGGTGGTTGAGTTTGTGATCTGGAACATGATCTGTGAGGAGCCTTCTCCCTGGAGAGGAGCAAACACGCCTGACGGGAGGGTCTGGTAACCTCTGCGGACACCGTGGGATTTCAACTGGCTCTTGTTGAGAAAAGAGTGTAGTTTAGTTTTTAACTGCTTGACAACCCCAAGTTTTCAAAAACGCTGAGTCAGGCTGCAAGTATTATGAGATTGCTTCTAAATAATAAGTTTGAGAATCTTTTTCCATGTCTTCAGAGTGTTGGTTTTTTTTTTTATCTTGAGCCTTTGGGTCATTCATAGTTTAATATTTCCAAGCCCTTCCCTTACTTTTTCTTCCAGAATGATGAAAAACACCCCTAAAAATAAAAGAAAAAGAAAATTTGCCATAGCTCCCAACCTGGCAGAGGTTCCAGCACTTTATACCAGCACCATGAAATAATCAAGAGTGAGCACTACTGCATTGAGCTCACCCTGCGCACAGCTACAAATGCTGAAGTAAGGGCAACTTGCTTTTTGGAAACCAAATCTTTTTAAACTTACCGCTGATACAGACAAGGATCTTCCTTCCCCAAACATACTGGGCAATTTCTCCTGTTGACTACTCTGGTTCAACTACACACAATTGGCAACATCCTGGTTTCGGTGAGACAGCTCACAGTAACCAAGTACAAAACACATCGCAGAATGATGTGACATCCGAGTAAAATGTTCTGTGATATGTGAGCCCGACAATTACTTTTGGGTTCTTGCACTGATCTTTATACAGGCAGGTTTATTTTTGCACTCGTCCTTAACTCTGTCACCTGTAGTTCTTCCACCACTCACTGTGGGAGTGCTGGAGGAAGAAGGGGAGGGAGAAACTCGGGGTTTTGTCAACCCTGTACTACTACATATCTGTCTGTACAGAGAGGCCCATGCAGACTTCCAGTGTATTAATGAATTTGTCCTTAGGGAGGAATGAAAAGCTAGATGGCGGGACTCTGGGTTTGGGAGATTCTTCCAGACGCTATCTAGGTTGAGCTCTGGTTGTTCTGTTGTCACAGCTAAACATGGCATCACTCCCACTTGAGCAATCGTTAGAGAATGAACCAGAGACCTTGCACAGACTTTAAACAGATGCATCAAGCCATTCTCCTAAAGCTACATTGTGAAATTTTGTCTTGGAAGAGGGGTTGCAAAGCACCCAAGGATGTTAGCAGGGGAGGAGGTGAGATGAATACTTGCATGAATACTGGACAAGATATATCAGACTTAATCCTTTGCTCTGTTTGTCTGAATCTACCATACCCAGCAGTGGGAAGCCTGCACCAGCAACCTTGCACTCTGTTATTTGGGATAAAACTGCAGGCTTTGTGGATGCAGAAACTCAGCAGTCAGAATATTGAACTGGACTTCACAGAGTAAGTGAGGGGAAACTCTCGCTAAAGATACCATCTTGTGGTAGTAAGAGGCACAGACTAACAGAGGGAGCAGGTTTAAACCATGTGAAGCAAGCGTCAGTCCTATCGAACAGCTGATCATAAACTCCTTCCTTTGTGAGCAAGGGATGCCACCGAGGCATAAGTACCAGGCTCCGATCTTGCTCTGCCCAGTGTGTCCTATTCCAGGAGCTGCAGGAAAGGGACACACAAGAAAAAGCACAGGTTTATACTGCACTCATCCCACCCAGTGGTCAGTCTGTGACGTTCCTTGTCCAAAACACACACAGGGTGACAGAGATCAGAATGTCAGGACCGGGTCCTTACACTGGGATGTCCACCCAGATATGCCTGATGGCCACTTTCCAGCTGACTTTCCAGCTGCTGCAGGAACCTTTGCCCTTGGCATCTCTGCCTCCACCAGCCTGGGCCCTGGTGTCCACCACACATTCCAGAGCACAGTGCATCCACTCGCTCCCTGCTGCGCCCACAGCCTAAGCTCAAGCCCAGAGGCACTGACAGCAGAGCTGGGTGGAGGAGATCCCAGCTGGTGTCTATGTCCTGTAGCAGGACCTGGTCAGTTTGCAATCCATCACATTACAAGAGCTGAACCACTGTGACGTTTTCTTATTTCCCTTCCCTCACTTGTAGCAACACCATGAACAGAGACTACAAGGTAAATAAGATCACTGTAAAAGTAACTAGTTTCTTGCTGTAAATATATAACTAGTAAATTGAAGAGGGCTGCAGAAATGTCCCCAGAAGCAAGAAAACTTGAACACTGAAGAACAGCTGCCTCAGCCACTTCTTACAGGTAAAACCTACCCGTGACGTGCTCAGCGTCAAACAGTTTTCATGTCTTGATTTTTCCTTGTGGCTGGCCAGAAAGATCACGTTGCTCTAGCAGTACCTGTATGCCAGTGTTTAGTTCAAGAGCCTCATAGGCAAGAGACATCAACTGCAATACAGACCAAAAGAAGCGTGCCATGAGAGTGACTGCCTTGAACACAGCGGTGGGTATGCACTGTTCCTCATGTCATCAGCATTCAGAAGTAAAGGGTGTAGAAAGCCCAAGTACATATAAAAATCCAGTGTGCTTTTGGTCTAGAATAATTAAAAAGCTTACATACCTAAAGTTGCATGTGGGATTATCAGAAAAATGTATATCTAGCTCTTGATGAAATCACCACATTGAAAAATTTGAGACACAAAAATATTTGAAAAAGAAAATAGCGTGTAATGAGAAACTGATGATGCTCCATTCATGTAATTTTTTACAAAAAAATATGAAGGGATGAGGTGATTACAGAGTCTATTAGGTACCTTCACTGGGAGGAACTTCAGACTTCTCAAAATCTTTTCATTGTAGTAGAGAAAGCATAACAAGAAATCAAAAGCCAGAAACTGAACCTTGACAAATCCAGACTGAAAAATATGGTACACATTTTTAACAGTGAAAAGGCTTAATCCCCAAGCAAAGTGATACATTCTTCTTCCCCTGACACCTGTGGATGAGGTCTGGATGCTTTTCCGTATTACCTGCTTCAGTCAGGCCCAAGTTATTAGGCTCAGTGGACATAAGGTGGTGAAAGTCTATGGACTACATTATTCAGGCAGTAAGAATAGATCGTGCGTTGTAGCCTGGAGAACTATTGCAATAGTTTTTAAAAGGCTTGGATGACTTTCTGAAGAGTATCACCTGGTAATGAATCTGAGGAGAAAGTGCTACAGCATCACTTTGAAAGAAAGATCTTCAAACCAGGCTGAGCCTTACTGAAGGAGAAAATCCTTGAGAAAGGATATGGGTGAAACACTGGGTTTGGGGTGTAATAGCTGCTGAACAAGCCAGGCAAACTCTCCTGTGTACTGACACCTCAAAACTCTTTAATCATGTTGTCTTCCAAAAACTGAGAAATACCTACGAACACTCACAAAGGCAGATGTATTGTAACTATCCTGTATTAGATGGTAAAGACTCTTTTGGACTGAAAGAACTTGATGAGGAAATGCCTCTCTACATCTTTTTTGTCTAGTTTAGACAAGTGGTCTGTGCGGTGGGTAGGGAACATGCTGACAGGCCACACCCAGAGGGTGGTGGTAAATAGCTCCTTTTCAAACTGGCAACCTGTCACAAGTGGGGTCCCCCAGGGATCAATACTGGGCCCAATGCTGTTTAGTATCTTCATAAGTGATCTGATGATGGGATCAAGTGTACCCTGACAAAGTTTGCAGATGACACCAAACTGAGTGGGGAAGCCGACACTTCGGAAGGGAGAGGCTGGAAGAGTGGGGTAATGAACGTTATGAAGTTCAACAAGGACAAGTGTGAGGTCTTGCACCTGGGAGAACATAATCCAGGAGTGCAGCACAGACTAGGATCTACCCAGCTGGGGAGCAGCTCTGTGGAAAGGGACCTGGGGGTCCTGGTGGACACCAAGCTCTCTATGAGAAAACAGTGTGCTGCAGCGGGTAAGAAAGCCAATAGGACGCTGGGTTGCATCAACAAGGGCAGCACCAGCAGAGATAAAGTAGTAATTATCCCACTGTATTCAGCGCTTGTCAGGCCACATCTGGAATACTGTGTTCAGCTTTGGTCCCCACTATACAGAAAAGATGTGTACAGGCTGGAGAGGGTCCAGAGGAAGGCCACCAAGATGATCCAAGGACTGGGAAGCCTGCCCTATGAGGAAAGGCTGAGAGACTTGGGTTTGTTCAGCCTTGAGAAAATAAGGCTTAGGGGAGACCTTATCACCACATTCCAGTATTTAAAGGACAGCTACAAAGAAGATGGAGACTCCCTTTTTACTAAGAGTCACATGGAAAAGAGGAGGGGTAATGAGTACAAGTTACTCCTGGAGAGAGTCCAATTGGACACAAGAAGAAAATTTTTCACAATTAGAGCAATCAGTCATTGGAACTCGCCAGGGAAGTGGTGGATTCCCTAAAATTGGACTCTTTAAGATTCAGCTGGACAGAGTGCTGGGCCATCTTGTCTAGACCATGCTTTTGCCAAGAAAGGTTGGACCAGATGATCCCTGAGGCCCCTTCCAACTTGGTATTCTATGATTGAGGATTCTTTATTTTTGGTTACTGCTCTTTTCCCTTTCTTAGATTGCTTAATATTCAGTGCTTGCTGCTAGCACTGGAAAGGCACATTTTATTTAAGAAATGTGAGAAGTTTAGTTATGTGAATGAGTAACTTCTAAAAATGACAAGCATTGGTATGAGAAAGGAATCCATAGCACGGCCAGACATGAATTCTGGTTATCCAGTGGTTTTTGAACTTTGATGGAGATGCAGATGGAGAGCTTTAAAAAGGAAGAGGAGCATCACATGGGACTACAGGGGTCATGACAAGAACTAGTGAAATGAAGATGTCTTTTGAAATGCATCTTACTGTACTCCTACTTTCCAAATTAGCTTTACAGCAGCTATAATCTATTATATCTAGATTGTGTAAGTGACAGATATTTCAGGTTGAGACCATTGTTACTCTAGTTTCCTACATAGCAGAGGCTATATACATCAAGTTTCACATTGTGATTCTGCACCAAGCCCATGAACTGAACCAGAGCTTTTTTTCTTTAAAAAAATCCAGTTTTGATTTAAAGATCATAATTGAGAACATTAACATTTATTTTGTGGGTTTTTATCATTTAGTCTGTATTAATTCATATAACGTCCTAGTGTAAAATGACAACTTGTAAATCAAACTTCATCCAATAATAATTTTTTTTTCTTTATTGGAAATCTGCAATTCACTCAAAATACCAATGTCATCCTCATCTGACAGTATGGATCATTCATAAAAACATGCTCATCGGCATTTACTATCCAACTGTCCTCCACTGACTGTATCCTATATTAATGATACCAATGCCAGGCATGTATTTCCAGTACTCATGTGATAGAGCCTTTTGCTTCTGGAGCTTCTTCAGTACTCCTGAATTTACTAAAAATGTACATTAATAGCTTAGAGTTCCCGGTCCATTTAGCAAGCAAAAATCTGTTCCTCTCTGCCAACAAAATATTTAATAGCAAAAGGTGGTCTTTAAACTTAGCTTTTGTACCTGCTGGAACCAGAAGTAATGAATTTGTCTGTAGCATGTAAGTATTGCTGACATATCTTTGCTACTTCCCTCTTTTCTGCATGCCTGAAGGGTGAATAAACACCTTTCCAGCAAAGCAGCCTTAATATTTTTTTCTTTTCCAGTATGTATACAGATGTAAAATTATTCTTACTGACTGTGATCCTGTCGACGGTGGAGTTTCATTGATAACCAATAGTTTTGTTTACTGATTGCCACACAAACTAATTACATTAGATGAATGGTACTGGTTAGCTAACTTAGAATAATAAGGCTCATTATTGGAGTACATTTTGTAACCACTTTGCTAACCTGCCAAGCATAAGAGCACGTAAACAAGCTGCTGCAAAGCAGACTGAAGTGTAAACTCACAGCCATTCAAGTGCGTTGCAGTAAGCGTGCCTCTTGGTGCCCCTTGACATGTCTTAATTGGCTTGAGTTTGTTATCGGGTAACAACACGCACAGGCTGGTTCGACAGCTGCTCAGCAGCAGGGTAACACGTTCGGGTATCCATCCCCTTGGGCCTTCAGGACTTCTTATTGAGGGCACTCTGCTATTTTGGGCAGATGATAATGCAGAAGCCAGAGACAACACAGACCGGAGGGTCGGTGGGGAGGATGGCGGCGGCTGCCAGGGCCCATCGTGCTCCTCACCTCCTGCCGGACCTCCCTGCGCCTGAGCGCCAACAAACCCAAAGAAAGAATGAGAGGCGTAAAAATCTCCACTGCACCACACCAAAAAAAAAAAAAAAGACAAAATAAATAACGTTGGCCTTATTTTTTTCCCCTCCTTTTCTGCTGCCGGGCAGGTCTACCACCAGCGGACGCTCCGGGGAGCGGGGCACAGCTCCACAGGGCAGGGGCCAAATTTCTGCCAATTTAAGGATCTCCGCCATGTTTTGGGTTTCGCCCTCACCCGCAGATCTTTATTGACACGGGACACGGAGGCGCTAACCGCGCAAGGCTGGGGGCTGCTGCCACCGCCCCCC